>NW_027222394.1:10635555-10953333 GCF_041296265.1 Equus caballus | reverse complement strand
CATGCCGGCACAGCCTCTCAGACTGAACCTCGTGCCGGACACCACAGAACCACCTGCCGGACAGACCGGAACCACCTGCCGGACACGCCGGAACCACCGGCTCGACCCGCCGGAACGACCGCTGGACATGCAAAATCACCTGCCGGCTACGCCGGAAACACTTGGCGAACACTCCGGAATCACCTGCCGGGCATGACGGAACCACCTCTCAGATATGCCAGAACCACGTGCCAATGACCCCGGAAGCACCTGCCGAGCACGCCGGAACCACCTGCTCGACTCGCCAGAACCACCTGCCGGACACGCAAAAATCACCTGCCGGCTACGCCACAACCAGTTGGGGAACACTTCGGAATCACCTGCCGGTCTTGCTGGAACCACCTGCCGGTCATGCCAAAATCACCTGCCAACTACGCCAGTACCACTTGGCGGACACTGTGGAAACACCTGTCGGGCCTTCCGGAACCACATCTCAGACGTGCCAGAACCATGTGCATGAGATGCTGGAACCACACCCCGAACAGACGGAAAACACCTGCCAGACCCGTCTGAACAACGTGCCGAGCACGCCGGAGCCACCTGCTCGACTCCCCGGAACCACCTACCTGACATGCCCAAATCACCAGCCGGGTATGCCAGAACCACTTGGCGGACACTCCGGAATCATCTGCCGGACATGCCGGAACCAGCTCTCAGACACACCAGAACCACGTGCCGGAGACGCCGGAAGCACCTGCCGAGCATGCCGGAGCCACCTGCTCGACTCGCCAGAAACACCTGCCGGACACGCCAAAATCACCTGCCGGGTACGCCAGAACCACCTGGCGGACACTCCGAAACCACCTGTCGCGCATGCCGGAACCACCTCTCAGACGTGCCGGAAGCACTTGCCGGACACGCCGGAATCACCTACCGGACAGACCGGAACCACCTGCCGAGCACGCCGGAGCCACCTGTTCGACTCTCTGGAACCACCTGCCGGACAGGCCAATATCAAATGCTGGCTATGCCAGAACCACCTGGGGGACGGTCCGGAATCACCTGCCAGCCATGGCGGAACCACCTCTCAGACGTACCAGAACCACCTGCCGGAGAAGCTGGAAACACGTCCTGGACAGTCTGGAACCACCTGCCGGCCAAGCCTGAACCACCTGCCAAGCACAACGGAACAACCTGCCAGACACGCCAAAATCACCTGCGTGTTATGCCAGAACCACTTGGAGGACTCTCTGGGATGACCTGCCGGGCATGCCGGAACCACCTCTCAGACGTGCCAGAACCATGTGGCGGACAGTCCGGAATCACCTGTTGGGCATGCGCAACCACCTCTGAGACGTACCAGAACCACATGCCGTGCAGGCTGGAACCACCTACCGGACAGACCGGAATCACCTTTCGGGCATGCCGGAACCACCTGTCAGATGTGCCAGAAACACGTGCCGGAGACGCCGGAAGCACCTGCCAAGCACGTTGGAACCACCTGCTCAACTCGCCTGAACCACCTGCCGGACATGCCAAAATCACCTGCCGACTATGCCAGAACCACTTGGCGAACACTCCGGAATCACTTGCCGGGCATGCAGGAACCACCTCTCAGACATGCCAGAACCCCGTGCCAATGACCCCGGAAGCACCAGCCGAGCACGCCGGAACCACCTGCTCGACTCGCCAGAACCACCTGCCGATCACGCAAAAATCACCTGCCGGCTACGCCGCAACCAGTTGGTGAACACTTTGGAATCACCTGCCAGGCGTGCTGGAACCACCTGCCAGTCATGCCAAAATCACCTGCCAACTACGCCAGAACCGCTTGGCGGACACTGCGGAAACACCTTTCGGGCCGGCTGGAACCACATCTCAGACGTGCCAGAAACGTGTTCATGAGATGCTGGAACCACACCCCGAACAGACGGATACCACCTGCCAGAACCGCCTGAACCACCTGCTGAGCACGCCGGAACCACCTGCTCGACTCACCGGTACCACCTACCTGAAACGCCAAAATCACCTGCTGGGTATGCCAGAACCACTTGGCGGACACTCCGGAATCATGTGCCGGACATGCCGGAACCAGCTCTCAGACACACCAGAACCAAGGGCCGGAGACGCCGGAAGCACCTGCCGGGCATGCCGGAGCCACCTGCTCGACTCGCCAGAAACACCTGCCGGACACGCCAAAATCAACTGCCGGGTACGCAGGAACCACCTGGCGGACACTCCGAAACCACCTGTCGCGCATGCCGGAACCACCTCTCAGACGTGCCGGAAGCACGTGCCGGACACGCCGGAATCACCTACCGGACAGACCGGAACCACCTGCCGAGCACGCCGGAGCCACCTGTTCGACTCGCTGGAACCACCTGCCGGACAGGCCAATATCAACTGCTGGCTATGCCAGAACCACCTGGGGGACGGTCCGGAATCACCTGCCAGCCATGGCGGAACCACCTCTCAGACGTACCAGAACCACCTGCCGGAGAAGCTGGAAACACGTCCTGGACAGTCTGGAACCACCTGCCGGCCAAGCCTGAACCACCTGCCAAGCACAACGGAACAACCTGCCAGACACGCCAAAATCACCTGCGTGTTATGCCAGAACCACTTGGAGGACTCTCTGGGATGACCTGCCGGGCATGCCGGAACCACCTCTCAGACGTGCCAGAACCATGTGGCGGACAGTCCGGAATCACCTGTTGGGCATGCGCAACCACCTCTGAGACGTACCAGAACCACATGCCGTGCAGGCTGGAACCACCTACCGGACAGACCGGAATCACCTTTCGGGCATGCCGGAACCACCTGTCAGATGTGCCAGAAACACGTGCCGGAGACGCCGGAAGCACCTGCCAAGCACGTTGGAACCACCTGCTCAACTCGCCTGAACCACCTGCCGGACATGCCAAAATCACCTGCCGACTATGCCAGAACCACTTGGCGAACACTCCGGAATCACTTGCCGGGCATGCAGGAACCACCTCTCAGACATGCCAGAACCCCGTGCCAATGACCCCGGAAGCACCAGCCGAGCACGGCGGAACCACCTGCTCGACTCGCCAGAACCACCTGCCGATCACGCAAAAATCACCTGCCGGCTACGCCACAACCAGTTGGTGAACACTTTGGAATCACCTGCCAGGCTTGCTGGAACCACCTGCCAGTCATGCCAAAATCACCTGCCAACTACGCCAGAACCGCTTGGCGGACACTGCGGAAACACCTGTTGGGCCGGCTGGAACCACATCTCAGACGTGCCAGAAACGTGTTCATGAGATGCTGGAACCACACCCCGAACAGACGGATACCACCTGCCAGAACCGCCTGAACCACCTGCTGAGCACGCCGGAACCACCTGCTCGACTCACCGGTACCACCTCCCTGACACGCCAAAATCACCTGCTGGGTATGCCAGAACCACTTGGCGGACACTCCGGAATCATCTGCCGGACATGCCGGAACCAGCTCTCAGACACACCAGAACCAAGTGCCGGAGACGCCGGAAGCACCTGTCGAGCATGCCGGAGCCACCTGCTCGACTCGCCAGAAACACCTGCCGGACACGCCAAAATCAACTGCCTGGTGCGCCAGAACCACCTGGCTGACACTACGGAATCACCTGCCGCGCATGCCGGAACCACCTCTCAGACGTGCCGGAAGCACGTGCCGGACACGCCGGAAACACCTACCGGACAGACCGGAACCACCTGCCAAGAACGCCGGAGCCACCTGTTCGACTCGCTGGAACCACCTGCCGGACAGGCCAATATCAACTGCTGGCTATGCCAGAACCACCTGGGGGACAGTCCGGGATCACCTGCCAGCCATGGCGGAACCACCTCTCAGACGTACCAGAACCACCTGCCGGAGAAGCTGGAAACACGTCCTGGACAGACTGGAACCACGTGACGGCCATGCCTGAACCACCTGCCGAGCACGGCGGAACCAACTGCTGGACACGCCAAAATCACCTGCCTGGTGCGCCAGAACCACCTGGCGGACACTACGGAATCATCTGCCGGACATGCCGGAACCAGCTCTCAGACACACCAGAACCAAGTGCCGGAGACGCCGGAAGCACCTGCCGAGCATGCCGGAGCCACCTGCTCGACTCGCCAGAAACACCTGCCGGACACGCCAAAATCACCTGCCTGGTGCGCCAGAACCACCTGGCGGACACTACGGAATCACCTGCCGCGCATGCCGGAACCACCTCTCAGACGTACCAGAACCATCTGCCGGAGAAGCTGGAAACACGTCCTGTACAGACTGGAACCACGTGACGGCCATGCCTGAACCACCTGCCGAGCACGGCGGAACCACCTGCCGGACACGCCAAAATCACCTGCGGGCTACGCCAGCACCACTTCGGGGACAAGCCGGAATCACGTGAGGGGCATGCCGGCACAGCCTCTCAGACTGAACCTCGTGCCGGACACCACAGAACCACCTGCCGGACAGACCGGAACCACCTACCGGACACGCCGGAACCACCGGCTCGACCCGCCGGAACGACCGCTGGACATGCAAAATCACCTGCCGGCTACGCCGGAAAAACTTGGCGAACACTCCGGAATCACCTGCCGGGCATGCCGGAACCACCTCTCAGATATGCCAGAACCACGTGCCAATGACCCCGGAAGCACCTGCCGAGCACGCCGGAACCACCTGCTCGACTCGCCAGAACCACCTGCCGGACACGCCAAAATCACCTGCCGGCTACGCCACAACCAGTTGGGGAACACTTCGGAATCACCTGCCGGGCTTGCTGGAACCACCTGCCGGTCATGCCAAAATCACCTGCCAACTACGCCAGTACCACTTGGCGGACACTGTGGAAACACCTGTCGGGCCGGCCGGAACCACATCTCAGACGTGCCAGAACCATGTGCATGAGATGCTGGAACCACACCCCGAACAGACGGAAAACACCTGCCAGACCCGTCTGAAAAACCTGCCGAGCACGCCGGAGCCACCTGCTCGACTCGCCGGAACCACCTACCTGACATGCCCAAATCACCAGCCGGGTATGCCAGAACCACTTGGCGGACACTCTGGAATCATCTGCCGGACATGCCGGAACCAGCTCTCAGACACACCAGAACCACGTGCCGGAGACGCCGGAAGCACCTGCCGAGCATGCCGGAGCCACCTGCTCGACTCGCCAGAAACACCTGCCGGACACGCCAAAATCACCTGCCGGGTACGCCAGAACCACCTGGCGGACACTCCGAAAACACCTGTCGCGCATGCCGGAACCACCTCTCAGACGTGCCGGAAGCACGTGCCGGACACGCCGGAATCACCTACCGGACAGACCGGAACCACCTGCCGAGCACGCCGGAGCCACCTGTTCGACTCGCTGGAACCACCTGCCGGACAGGCCAATATCAACTGCTGGCTATGCCAGAACCACCTGGGGGACGGTCCGGAATCACCTGCCAGCCATGGCGGAACCACCTCTCAGACGTACCAGAACCACCTGCCGGAGAAGCTGGAAACACGTCCTGGACAGTCTGGAACCACCTGCCGGCCAAGCCTGAACCACCTGCCAAGCACAACGGAACAACCTGCCAGACACGCCGAAATCACCTGCGTGTTATGCCAGAACCACTTGGAGGACTCTCTGGGATGACCTGCCGGGCATGCCGGAACCACCTCTCAGACGTGCCAGAACCATGTGGCGGACAGTCCGGAATCACCTGTTGGGCATGCGCAACCACCTCTGAGACGTACCAGAACCACATGCCGTGCAGGCTGGAACCACCTACCGGACAGACCGGAATCACCTTTCGGGCATGCCGGAACCACCTGTCAGATGTGCCAGAAACACGTGCCGGAGACGCCGGAAGCACCTGCCAAGCACGTTGGAACCACCTGCTCAACTCGCCTGAACCACCTGCCGGACATGCCAAAATCACCTGCCAACTATGCCAGAACCACTTGGCGAACACTCCGGAATCACTTGCCGGGCATGCAGGAACCACCTCTCAGACATGCCAGAACCCCGTGCCAATGACCCCGGAAGCACCAGCCGAGCACGCCGGAACCACCTGCTCGACTCGCCAGAACCACCTGCCGATCACGCAAAAATCACCTGCCGGCTACGCCGCAACCAGTTGGTGAACACTTTGGAATCACCTGCCAGGCTTGCTGGAACCACCTGCCAGTCATGCCAAAATCACCTGCCAACTACGCCAGAACCGCTTGGCGGACACTGCGGAAACACCTGTCGGGCCGGCTGGAACCACATCTCAGACGTGCCAGAAACGTGTTCATGAGATGCTGGAACCACACCCCGAACAGACGGATACCACCTGCCAGAACCGCCTGAACCACCTGCTGAGCACGCCGGAACCACCTGCTCGACTCACCAGTACCACCTCCCTGACACGCCAAAATCACCTGCTGGGTATGCCAGAACCACTTGGCGGACACTCCGGAATCATCTGCCGGACATGCCGGAACCAGCTCTCAGACACACCAGAACCAAGTGCCGGAGACGCCGGAAGCACCTGCCGAGCATGCCGGAGCCACCTGCTCGACTCGCCAGAAACACCTGCCGGACACGCCAAAATCACCTGCTGGGTACGCAAGAACCACCTGGCGGACTCTACGGAATCACCTGCCGCGCATGCCGGAACCACCTCTCAGACATGCCGGAAGCACGTGCCGGACACGCCGGAAACACCTACCGGACAGACCGGAACCACCTGCCAAGAACGCCGGAGCCACCTGTTCGACTCGCTGGAACCACCTGCCGGACAGGCCAATATCAACTGCTGGCTATGCCAGAACCACCTGGGGGACAGTCCGGGATCACCTGCCAGCCATGGCGGAACCACCTCTCAGACGTACCAGAACCACATGCCGGAGAAGCTGGAAACACGTCCTGGACAGACTGGAACCACGTGACGGCCATGCCTGAACCACCTGCCGAGCACGGCGGAACCACCTGCCGGACACGCCAAAATCACCTGCGGGCTACGCCAGAACCACTTGGACGACTCTCCGAAATGACCTGCCGGGCATGTTGGAACCACCTCTCAGACGTGCCAGAAGCACGTGGCGGACAGTCCGGAATCACCTGTTGGGCATACGCAACCACCTCTGAGACGTACCAGAACCACGTGCCGTGCACGCCGGAACCACCTACCGGACAGACCGGAATCAACTTTTGGGCATGCCGGAACCACCAGTCAGATGTGCCAGAAACACGTTCCGGAGACGCCGGAAGCACCTGCCGAGCACGTCGCAAGCACCTGCTCAACTCGCCTGAACCACCTGCCGGACACGCCAAAATCACCTGCCCGCTACAACAGCACCACTTCGGGGACAAGCCGGAATCACGTGAGGGGCATGCCGGCACAGCCTCTCAGACTGAACCTCGTGCCGGACACCACAGAACCACCTGCCGGACAGACCGGAACCACCTGCCGGACACGCCGGAACCACCGGCTCGACCCGCCGGAACGACCGCTGGACATGCAAAATCACCTGCCGGCTACGCCGGAAACACTTGGCGAACACTCCGGAATCACCTGCCGGGCATGCCGGAACCACCTCTCAGATATGCCAGAACCACGTGCCAATGACCCAGGAAGCACCTGCCGAGCACGCCGGAACCACCTGCTCGACTCGCCAGAACCACCTGCCGGACACGCCAAAATCACCTGCCGGCTACGCCACAACCAGTTGGGGAACACTTCGGAATCACCTGCCGGGCTTGCTGGAACCACCTGCCGGTCATGCCAAAATCACCTGCCAACTACGCAAGAACCGCTTGGAGGACACTGCGGAAACACCTGTCGGGCCGGCTGGAACCACATCTCAGACGTGCCAGAAACGTGTTCATGAGATGCTGGAACCACACCCCGAACAGACGGATACCACCTGCCAGAACCGCCTGAACCACCTGCTGAGCACGCCGGAGCCACCTGCTCGACTCACCGGTGCCACCTCCCTGACACGCCAAAATCACCTGCTGGGTATGCCAGAACCACTTGGCGGACACTCCGGAATCATCTGCCGGACATGCCGGAACCAGCTCTCAGACACACCAGAACCAAGTGCCGGAGACGCCGGAAGCACCTGCCGAGCATGCCGGAGCCACCTGCTCGACTCGCCAGAAACACCTGCCGGACACGCCAAAATCACCTGCTGGGTACGCAAGAACCACCTGGCGGACACTACGGAATCACCTGCCGCGCATGCCGGAACCACCTCTCAGACGTGCCGGAAGCACGTGCCGGACACGCCGGAAACACCTACCGGACAGACCGGAACCACCTGCCAAGAACGCCGGAGCCACCTGTTCGACTCGCTGGAACCACCTGCCGGACAGGCCAATATCAACTGCTGGCTATGCCAGAACCACCTGGGGGACAGTCCGGGATCACCTGCCAGCCATGGCGGAACCACCTCTCAGACGTACCAGAACCACATGCCGGAGAAGCTGGAAACACGTCCTGGACAGACTGGAACCACGTGACGGCCATGCCTGAACCACCTGCCGAGCACGGCGGAACCACCTGCCGGACACGCCAAAATCACCTGCGGGCTACGCCAGAACCACTTGGACGACTCTCCGAAATGACCTGCCGGGCATGTTGGAACCACCTCTCAGACGTGCCAGAAGCACGTGGCGGACAGTCCGGAATCACCTGTTGGGCATACGCAACCACCTCTGAGACGTACCAGAACCACGTGCCGTGCACGCCGGAACCACCTACCGGACAGACCGGAATCAACTTTTGGGCATGCCGGAACCACCAGTCAGATGTGCCAGAAACACGTGCCGGAGACGCCGGAAGCACCTGCCGAGCACGTCGCAAGCACCTGCTCAACTCGCCTGAACCACCTGCCGGACACGCCAAAATCACCTGCCCGCTACAACAGCACCACTTCGGGGACAAGCCGGAATCACGTGAGGGGCATGCCGGCACAGCCTCTCAGACTGAACCTCGTGCCGGACACCACAGAACCACCTGCCGGACAGACCGGAACCACCTGCCGGACACGCCGGAACCACCGGCTCGACCCGCCGGAACGACCGCTGGACATGCAAAATCACCTGCCGGCTACGCCGGAAACACTTGGCGAACACTCCGGAATCACCTGCCGGGCATGCCGGAACCACCTCTCAGATATGACAGAACCACGTGCCAATGACCCCGGAAGCACCTGCCGCGCACGCCGGAACCACCTGCTCGACTCGCCAGAACCACCTGCCGATCACGCAAAAATCACCTGCCGGCTACGCCACAACCAGTTGGTGAACACTTTGGAATCACCTGCCAGGCTTGCTGGAACCACCTGCCAGTCATGCCAAAATCACCTGCCAACTACGCAAGAACCGCTTGGAGGACACTGCGGAAACACCTGTCGGGCCGGCTGGAACCACATCTCAGACGTGCCAGAAACGTGTTCATGAGATGCTGGAACCACACCCCGAACAGACGGATACCACCTGCCAGAACCGCCTGAACCACCTGCTGAGCACGCCGGAACCACCTGCTCGACTCACCGGTACCACCTCCCTGACACGCCAAAATCACCTGCTGGGTATGCCAGAACCACTTGGCGGACACTCAGGAATCATCTGCCGGACATGCCGGAACCAGCTCTCAGACACACCAGAACCAAGTGCCGGAGACGCCGGAAGCACCTGCCGAGCATGCCGGAGCCACCTGCTCGACTCGCCAGAAACACCTGCCGGACACGCCAAAATCACCTGCCTGGTGCGCCAGAACCACCTGGCGGACACTACGGAATCACCTGCCGGACAGACCGGAACCACCTGCCAAGAACGCCGGAGCCACCTGTTCGACTCGCTGGAACCACCTGCCGGACAGGCCAATATCAACTGCTGGCTATGCCAGAACCACCTGGGGGACAGTCCGGGATCACCTGCCAGCCATGGCGGAACCACCTCTCAGACGTACCAGAACCACCTGCCGGAGAAGCTGGAAACACGTCCTGGACAGACTGGAACCACGTGACGGCCATGCCTGAACCACCTGCCGAGCACGGCGGAACCACCTGCCGGACACGCCAAAATCACCTGCGGGCTACGCCAGAACCACTTGGACGACTCTCCGAAATGACCTGCCGGGCATGTTGGAACCACCTCTCAGACGTGCCAGAAGCACGTGGCGGACAGTCCGGAATCACCTGTTGGGCATACGCAACCACCTCTGAGACGTACCAGAACCACGTGCCGTGCACGCCGGAACCACCTACCGGACAGACCGGAATCAACTTTTGGGCATGCCGGAACCACCAGTCAGATGTGCCAGAAACACGTGACTGAGACTCCGGAAGCACCTGCCGAGCACGTCGCAACCACCTGCTCAACTCGCATGAACCACCTGCCGGACACGCCAAAATCACCTGCCCGCTACACCAGCACCACTTCGGGGACAAGCCGGAATCACGTGAGGGGCATGCCGGCACAGCCTCTCAGACTGAACCTCGTGCCGGACACCACAGAACCACCTGCCGGACAGACCGGAACCACCTGCCGGACACGCCGGAACCACCGGCTCGACCCGCCGTAACGACCGCTGGACATGCAAAATCACCTGCCGGCTACGCCGGAAACACTTGGCGAACACTCCGGAATCACCTGCCGGGCATGCCGGAACCACCTCTCAGATATGCCAGAACCACGTGCCAATGACCCCGGAAGCACCTGCCGCGCACGCCGGAACCACCTGCTCGACTCGCCAGAACCACCTGCCGGACACGCCAAAATCACCTGCCGGCTACGCCACAACCAGTTGGGGAACACTTCGGAATCACCTGCCAGGCTTGCTGGAACCAGCTGCCAGTCATGCCAAAATCACCTGCCAACTACGCCAGAACCGCTTGGAGGACACTGCGGAAACACCTGTCGGGCCGGCTGGAACCACATCTCAGACGTGCCAGAAACGTGTTCATGAGATGCTGGAACCACACCCCGAACAGACGGATACCACCTGCCAGAACCGCCTGAACCACCTGCTGAGCACGCCGGAACCACCTGCTCGACTCACCGGTACCACCTCCCGGACACGCCAAAATCACCTGCTGGGTATGCCAGAACCACTTGGCGGACACTCCGGAATCATCTGCCGGACATGCCGGAACCAGCTCTCAGACACACCAGAACCAAGTGCCGGAGACGCCGGAAGCACCTGCCGAGCATGCCGGAGCCACCTGCTCGACTCGCCAGAAACACCTGCCGGACACGCCAAAATCACCTGCCGGGTACGCCAGAACCTCCTGCCGGACACTACGGAATCACCTGCCGCGCATGCCGGAACCACCTCTCAGACGTGCCGGAAGCACGTGCCGGACACGCCGGAAACACCTACCGGACAGACCGGAACCACCTGCCAAGAACGCCGGAGCCACCTGTTCGACTCGCTGGAACCACCTGCCAGACAGGCCAATATCAACTGCTGGCTATGCCAGAACCACCTGGGGGACAGTCCGGGATCACCTGCCAGCCATGGCGGAACCACCTCTCAGACGTACCAGAACCACCTGCCGGAGAAGCTGGAAACACGTCCTGGACAGACTGGAACCACGTGACGGCCATGCCTGAACCACCAGCCGAGCACGGCGGAACCACCTGCCGGACACGCCAAAATCACCTGCGGGCTACGCCAGAACCACTTGGACGACTCTCCGAAATGACCTGCCGGGCATGTTGGAACCACCTCTCAGACGTGCCAGAAGCACGTGGCGGACAGTCCGGAATCACCTGTTGGGCATACGCAACCACCTCTGAGACGTACCAGAACCACGTGCCGTGCACGCCGGAACCACCTACCGGACAGACCGGAATCAACTTTTGGGCATGCCGGAACCACCAGTCAGATGTGCCAGAAACACGTGACTGAGACTCCGGAAGCACCTGCCGAGCACGTCGCAACCACCTGCTCAACTCGCATGAACCACCTGCCGGACACGCCAAAATCACCTGCCCGCTACACCAGCACCACTTCGGGGACAAGCCGGAATCACGTGAGGGGCATGCCGGCACAGCCTCTCAGACTGAACCTCGTGCCGGACACCACAGAACCACCTGCCGGACAGACCGGAACCACCTGCCGGACACGCCGGAACCACCGGCTCGACCCGCCGTAACGACCGCTGGACATGCAAAATCACCTGCCGGCTACGCCGGAAACACTTGGCGAACACTCCGGAATCACCTGCCGGGCATGCCGGAACCACCTCTCAGATATGCCAGAACCACGTGCCAATGACCCCGGAAGCACCTGCCGCGCACGCCGGAACCACCTGCTCGACTCGCCAGAACCACCAGCCGGACACGCCAAAATCACCTGCCGGCTACGCCACAACCAGTTGGGGAACACTTCGGAATCACCTGCCGGGCTTGCTGGAACCACCTGCCGGTCATGCCAAAATCACCTTCCAACTACGCCAGTACCACTTGGCGGACACTGTGGAAACACCTGTCGGGCCGGCCGGAACCACATCTCAGACGTGCCAGAACCATGTGCATGAGATGCTGGAACCACACCCCGAACAGACGGAAAACACCTGCCAGACCCGTCTGAACAACCTGCCGAGCACGCCGGAGCCACCTTCTCGACTCGCCGGAACCACCTACCTGACATGCCCAAATCACCAGCCGGGTATGCCAGAACCACTTGGCGGACACTCCGGAATCATCTGCCGGACATGCCGGAACCAGCTCTCAGACACACCAGAACCACGTGCCGGAGACGCCGGAAGCACCTGCCGAGCATGCCGGAGCCACCTGCTCGACTCGCCAGAAACACCTGCCAGACACGCCAAAATCACCTGCCGGGTACGCCAGAACCACCTGGCGGACACTCCGAAACCACCTGTCGCGCATGCCGGAACCACCTCTCAGACGTGCCGGAAGCACGTGCCGGACACGCCGGAATCACCTACCGGACAGACCGGAACCACCTGCCGAGCACGCCGGAGCCACCTGCCGGAGAAGCTGGAAACACGTCCTGAACAGTCTGGAACCACCTGCCGGCCAAGCCTGAACCACCTGCCAAGCACAACGGAACAACCTGCCAGACACGCCAAAATCACCTGCGTGTTATGCCAGAACCACTTGGAGGACTCTCTGGGATGACCTGCCGGGCATGCCGGAACCACCTCTCAGACGTGCCAGAACCATGTGGCGGACAGTCCGGAATCACCTGTTGGGCATGCGCAACCACCTCTGAGACGTACCAGAACCACATGCCGTGCAGGCTGGAACCACCTACCGGACAGACCGGAATCACCTTTCGGGCATGCCGGAACCACCTGTCAGATGTGCCAGAAACACGTGCCGGAGACGCCGGAAGCACCTGCCAAGCACGTTGGAACCACCTGCTCAACTCGCCTGAACCAACTGACGGACACGCCTAAATCACCTGCCCGCTACAATAGCACCACTTCGGGGACAAGCCGGAATCACGTGAGGGGCATGCCGGCACAGCCTCTCAGACTGAACCTCGTGCCGGACACCACAGAACCGCCTGCCGGACAGACCGGAACCACCTGCCGCACACGCCGGAACCACCGGCTCGACCCACCGGAACGACCGCTGGACATGCAAAATCACCTGCCGGCTACGCCGGAAACACTTGGCGAACACTCCGGAATCACCTGCCGGGCATGCCGGAACCACCTCTCAGATATGCCAGAACCACGTGCCAATGACCCCGGAAGCACCTGCCGAGCACGCCGGAACCACCTGCTCGACTCGCCAGAACCACCTGCCGGACACGCAAAAATCACCTGCCGGCTACGCCACAACCAGTTGGGGAGCACTTCGGAATCACATGCCGGGCTTGCTGGAACCACCTGCCGGTCATGCCAAAATCACCTGCCAACTACGCCAGTACCACTTGGCGGACACTGTGGAAACACCTGTCGGGCCGGCCGGAACCACATCTCAGACGTGCCAGAACCATGTGCATGAGATGCTGGAACCACACCCCGAACAGACGGAAAACACCTGCCAGACCCGTCTGAACAACCTGCCGAGCACGCCGGAGCCACCTGCTCGACTCGCCGGAACCACCTACCTGACATGCCCAAATCACCAGCCGGGTATGCCAGAACCACTTGGCGGACACTCCGGAATCATCTGCCGGACATGCCGGAACCAGCTCTCAGACACACCAGAACCACGTGCCGGAGACGCCGGAAGCACCTGCCGAGCATGCCGGAGCCACCTGCTCGACTCGCCAGAAACACCTGCCGGACACGCCAAAATCACCTGCCGGGTACGCCAGAACCACCTGGCGGACACTCCGAAACCACCTGTCGCGCATGCCGGAACCACCTCTCAGACGTGCCGGAAGCACGTGCCGGACACGCCGGAATCACCTACCGGACAGACCGGAACCACCTGCTGAGCACGCCGGAGCCACCTGTTCGACTCGCTGGAACCACCTGCCGGACAGGCCAATATCAACTGCTGGCTATGCCAGAACCACCTGGGGGACGGCCCGGAATCACCTGCCAGCCATGGCGGAACCACCTCTCAGACGTAGCAGAACCACCTGCCGGAGAAGCTGGAAACACGTCCTGGACAGTCTGGAACCACCTGCCGGCCAAGCCTGAACCACCTGCCAAGCACAACGGAACAACCTGCCAGACACGCCGAAATCACCTGCGTGTTATGCCAGAACCACTTGGAGGACACTCTGGGATGACCTGCCGGGCATGCCGGAACCACCTCTCAGACGTGCCAGAACCATGTGGCAGACAGTCCGGAATCACCTGTTGGGCATTCGCAACCACCTCTGAGACGTACCAGAACCACATGCCGTGCAGGCTGGAACCACCTACCGGACAGCCCGGAATCACCTTTCGGGCATGCCGGAACCACCTGTCAGATGTGCCAGAAACACGTGCCGGAGACGCCGGAAGCACCTGCCAAGCACGTTGGAACCACCAGCTCAACTCTCCTGAACCACCTGCCGGACATGCCAAAATCACCTGCCGACTATGCCAGAACCACTTGGCGAACACTCCGGAATCACTTGCCGGGCATGCAGGAACCACCTCTCAGACATGCCAGAACCCCGTGCCAATGACCCCGGAAGCACCAGCCGAGCACGCCGGAACCACCTGCTCGACTCGCCAGAACCACCTGCCGATCACGCAAAAATCACCTGCCGGCTACGCCACAACCAGTTGGTGAACACTTTGGAATCACCTGCCATGCTTGCTGGAACCACCTGCCAGTCATGCCAAAATCACCTGCCAACTACGCCAGAACCGCTAGGCGGACACTGCGGAAACACCTGTCGGGCCGGCTGGAACCACATCTCAGACGTGCCAGAAACGTGTTCATGAGATTCTGGAACCACACCCCGAACAGACGGATACCACCTGCCAGAACCGCCTGAACCACCTGCTGAGCACGCCGGAACCACCTGCTCGACTCACCGGTACCACCTTCCTGACACGCCAAAATCACCTGCTGGGTATGCCAGAACCACTTGGCGGACACTCCGGAATCATCTGCCGGACATGCCGGAACCAGCTCTCAGACACACCAGAACCAAGTGCCGGAGACGCCGGAAGCACCTGCCGAGCATGCCGGAGCCACCTGCTCGACTCGCTGGAAACACCTGCCGGACACGCCAAAATCACGTGCCGGGTACGCAAGAACCACCTGGCGGACACTCCGGAATCACCTGCCGCTCATGCCGGAACCACCTCTCAGACGTGCTGGAAGCACGTCGCGGACACGCCGGAACCACCTACCGGACAGACCAGAACCACCTGCCAAGAACGCCGGAGCCACCTGTTCGACTCGCTGGGACCACCTGCCTGACAGGCCAATATCAACTGCTGGCTATGCCAGAACCACCTGGGGGACAGTCCGGGATCACCTGCCAGCCATGGCGGAACCACCTCTCAGACGTACCAGAACCACCTGCCGGAGAAGCTGGAAACACGTCCTGGACAGACTGGAACCACGTGACGGCCATGCCTGAACTACCTGCCGAGCACGGCGGAACCACCTGCCGGACGCGCCAAAATCACCTGCGGGCTACACTAGAAACACTTGGACGACTCTCCGAAATGACCTGCCGGGCATGTTGGAACCACCTCTCAGACGTGCCAGAAGCACGTGGCGGACAGTCCGGAATCACCTGTTGGGCATACGCAACCACCTCTGAGACGTACCAGAACCACATGCCGTGCACGCCGGAACCACCTACCGGACAGACCGGAATCAACTTTTGGGCATGCCGGAGCCACCAGTCAGATGTGCCAGAAACACGTGCCGGAGACGCCGGAAGCACCTGCCGAGCACGTCGCAACCACCTGCTCAACTCGCCTGAAGCACCTGCCGGACACGCCAAAATCACCTGCCCGCTACACCAGCACCACTTCGGGGACAAGCCGGAATCACGTGAGGGGCATGCCGGCACAGCCTCTCAGACTGAACCTCGTGCCGGACACCACAGAACCACCTGCCGGACAGACCGGAACCACCTGCCGCACACGTCGGAACCACCGGCTCGACCCGCCGGAACGACCGCTGGACATGCAAAATCACCTGCCGGCTACGCCGGAAACACTTGTCGAACACTCCGGAATCACATGCCGGGCATGCCGGAACCACCTCTCAGATATGCCAGAACCACGTGCCAATGACCCCGGAAGCACCTGCCGAGCACGCCGGAACCACCTGCTCGACTCGCCAGAACCACCTGCCGGACACGCCAAAATCACCTGCCGGCTACGCCACAACCAGTTGGGGAACACTTCGGAATCACCTGCCGGGCTTGCTGGAACCACCTGCCGGTCATGCCAAAATCACCTGCGAACTACGCCAGTACCACATGGCGGACACTGTGGAAAAACCTGTCGGGCCGGCCGGAACCACATCTTAGACGTGCCAGAACCATGTGCATGAGATGCTGGAACCACACCCCGAACAGACGGATACCACCTGCCAGAACCGCCTGAACCACCTGCTGAGCACGCCGGAACCACCTGCTCGACTCACCGGTACCACCTCCCTGACACGCCAAAATCACCTGCTGGGTATGCCAGAACCACTTGGCGGACACTCCGGAATCATCTGCCGGACATGCCGGAACCAGCTCTCAGACACACCAGAACCAAGTGCCGGAGACGCCGGAAGCACCTGTCGAGCATGCCGGAGCCACCTGCTCGACTCGCCAGAAACACCTGCCGGACACGCCAAAATCACCTGCCGGGTACGCCAGAACCACCTTGCGGACACTACGGAATCACCTGCCGCGCATGCCGGAACCACCTCTCAGACGTGCCGGAAGCACGTGCCAGACACGCCGGAAACACCTACCGGACAGACCGGAACCACCTGCCAAGAACGCCGGAGCCACCTGTTCGACTCGCTGGAACCACCTGCCGGACAGGCCAATATCAACTGCTGGCTATGCCAGAACCACCTGGGGGACAGTCCGGGATCACCTGCCAGCCATGGCGGAACCACCTCTCAGACGTACCAGAACCACCTGCCGGAGAAGCTGGAAACACGTCCTGGACAGACTGGAACCACGTGACGGCCATGCCTGAACCACCTGCCGAGCACGGCGGAACCACCTGCCGGACACGCCAAAGTCACCTGCGGGCTACACCAGAAGCACTTGGACGACTCTCCGAAATGACCTGCCGGGCATGTTGGAACCACCTCTCAGACGTGCCAGAAGCACGTGGCGGACAGTCCGGAATCACCTGTTGGGCATACGCAACCACCTCTGAGACGTACCAGAACCACGTGCCGTGCACGCCGGAACCACCTACCGGACAGACCGGAATCAACTTTTGGGCATGCCGGAACCACCAGTCAGATGTGCCAGAAACACGTGCCGGAGACGCCGGAAACACCTGCCGAGCACGTCGCAACCACCTGCTCAACTCGCCTGAACCACCTGCCGGACACGCCAAAATCACCTGCCCGCTACAACAGCACCACTTCGGGGACAAGCCGGAATCACGTGAGGGGCATGCCGGCACAGCCTCTCAGACTGAACCTCGTGCCGGACACCACAGAACCACCTGCCGGACAGACCGGAACCACCTGCCGGACACGCCGGAACCACCGGCTCGACCCGCCGGAACGACCGCTGGACGTGCATAATCACCTGCCGGCTACGCCGGAAACACTTGGCGAACACTCCGGAATCACCTGCCGGGCATGCCGGAACCACCTCTCAGATATGCCAGAACCACGTGCCAATGACCCCGGAAGCACCTGCCGAGCACTCCGCAACCACCTGCTCGACTCGCCAGAACCACCTGCCGGACACGCAAAAATCACCTGCCGGCTACGCCACATCCAGTTGGGGAACACTTCGGAATCACCTGCCGGGCTTGCTGGAACCACCTGCCGGTCATGCCAAAATCACCTGCCAAATACGCCAGTACCACTTGGCGGACACTGTGGAAACAACTGTCGGGCCGGCCGGAACCACATCTCAGACGTGCCAGAACCATGTGAATGAGATGCTGGAACCACACCCCGAACAGTCGGAAAACTCCTGCCAGACCCGTCTGAACAACCTGCTGAGCACGCCGGAGCCACCTGCTCGACTCGCCGGAACCACCTACCTTACATGCCAAAATCACCAGCCGGGTATGCCAGAACCACTTGGCGGACACTCCAGAATCATCTGCCGGACATGCCGGAACCAGCTCTCAGACACACCAGAACCAAGTGCCGGAGACGCCGGAAGCACCTGCCGAGCATGCCGGAGCCACCTGCTCGACTCGCCAGAAACACCTGCCGGACACGCCAAAATCACCAGCCGGGTACGCAAGAACCACCTGGCGGACACTACGGAATCACCTGCCGCGCATGCCGGAACCACCTCTCAGACGTGCCGGAAGCACGTGCCGGACACGCCGGAAACACCTACCGGACAGACCGGAACCACCTGCCAAGAACGCCGGAGCCACCTGTTCGACTCGCTGGAACCACCTGCCGGACAGGCCAATATCAACTGCTGGCTATGCCAGAACCACCTGGAGGACAGTCCGGGATCACCTGCCAGCCATAGCTGAACCACCTCTCAGACGTACCAGAACCACCTGCCGGAGAAGCTGGAAACACGTCCTGGACAGACTGGAACCACGTGACGGCCATGCCTGAACCACCTGCCGAGCACGGCGGAACCACCTGCCGGACACGCCAAAATCACCTGCGGGCTATGCCAGAACCACTTGGACAACTCTCCGAAATGACCTGCCGGGCATGTTGGAATCACCTCTCAGACGTGCCAGAAGCACGTGGCGGACAGTCCGGAATCACCTGTTGGGCATACGCAACCACCTCTGAGACGTACCAGAACCACGTGCCGTGCACGCCGGAACCACCTACCGGACAGACCGGAATCAACTTTTGGGCATGCCGGAACCACCAGTCAGATGTGCCAGAAACACGTGCCGGAGACGCCGGAAACACCTGCCGAGCACGTCGCAAGCACCTGCTCAACTCGCCTGAACCACCTGCCGGACACGCCAAAATCACCTGCCCGCTACACCAGCACCACTTCGGGGACAAGCCGGAATCACGTGAGGGGCATGCCGGCACAGCCTCTCAGACTGAACCTCGTGCCGGACACCACATAACCACCTGCCGGACACGCCGGAACCACCGGCTCGACCCGCCGGAACGACCGCTGGACATGCAAAATCACCTGCCGGCTACGCCGGAAACACTTGGCGAACACTCCGGAATCACCTGCCGGGCATGCCGGAACCACCTCTCAGATATGCCAGAACCACGTGCCAATGACCCCGGAAGCACCTGCCGAGCACGCCGGAACCACCTGCTCGACTCGCCAGAACCACCTGCCGGACACGCCAAAATCACCTGCCGGCTACGCCACAACCAGTTGGGGAACACTTCGGAATCACCTGCCGGGCTTGCTGGAACCACCTGCCGGTCATGCCAAAATCACCTGCCAACTACGCCAGTACCACTTGGCGGACACTGTGGAAACACCTGTCGGGCCGGCCAGAACCACATCTCAGACGTGAGAACCATGTGCATGAGATGCTGGAACCACACCCCGAACAGACGGAAAACACCTGCCAGACCCGTCTGAACAACGTGCCGAGCACGCCGGAGCCACCTGCTCGACTCGCCGGAACCACCTACCTGACAGGCCCAAATCACCAGACGGGTATGCCAGAACCACTTGGCGGACACTCCGGAATCATCTGCCGGACATGCCGGAACCAGCTCTCAGACACACCAGAACCAAGTGCCGGAGACGCCGGAAGCACCTGGCGAGCATGCCGGAGCCACGTGCTCGACTCGCCAGAAACACCTGCCGGACACGCCAAAATCACCTGCCGGCTACGCCAGAACCACCTGGCGGACACTCCGAAACCACCTGTCGCGCATGCCGGAACCACCTCTCAGACGTGCCGGAAGCACGTGCCGGACACGCCGGAATCACCTACCGGACAGACCGGAACCACCTGCCGAGCACGCCGGAGCCACCTGTTCGACTCGCTGGAACCTCCTGCCGGACAGGCCAATATCAACAGCTGGCTATGCCAGAACCACTTGGGGGACGGTCCGGAATCACCTGCCAGCCATGGCGGAACCACCTCTCAGACGTACCAGAACCACCTGCTGGAGAAGCTGGAAACACGTCCTGGACACTCTGGAACCACCTGCCGGCCAAGCCTGAACCACCTGCCAAGCACAACGGAACAACCTGCCAGACACGCCAAAATCACCTGCGTGTTATGCCAGAACCACTTGGAGGACTCTCTGGGATGACCTGCCGGGCATGCCGGAACCACCTCTCAGACGTGCCAGAACCATGTGGCGGACAGTCCGGAATCACCTGTTGGGCATGCGCAACCACCTCTGAGACGTACCAGAACCACATGCCGTGCAGGCTGGAACCACCTCCCGGACAGCCCGGAATCACCTTTCGGGCATGCCGGAACCACCTGTCAGATGTGCCAGAAACACGTGCCGGAGACGCCGGAAGCACCTGCCAAGCACGTTGGAACCACCTGCTCAACTCGCCTGAACCACCTGCCGGACATGCCAAAATCACCTGCCGACTATGCCAGAACCACTTGGCGAACACTCCGGAATCACTTGCCGGGCATGCAGGAACCACCTCTCAGACATGCCAGAACCCCGTGCCAATGACCCCGGAAGCACCAGCCGAGCACGGCGGAACCACCTGCTCGACTCGCCAGAACCACCTGCCGATCACGCAAAAATCACCTGCCGGCTACGCCACAACCAGTTGGTGAACACTTTGGAATCACCTGCCAGGCTTGCTGGAACCACCTGCCAGTCATGCCAAAATCACCTGCCAACTACGCCAGAACCGCTTGGCGGACACTGCGGAAACACCTGTCGGGCCGGCTGGAACCACATCTCAGACGTGCCAGAAACGTGTTCATGAGATGCTGGAACCACACCCCGAACAGACGGATACCACCTGCCAGAACCGCCTGAACCACCTGCTGAGCACGCCGGAACCACCTGCTCGACTCACCGGTACCACCTCCCTGACACGCCAAAATCACCTGCTGGGTATGCCAGAACAACTTGGCGGACACTCCGGGATCATCTGCCTGACATGCCGGAACCAGCTCTCAGACACACCAGAACCACGTGCCGGAGACGCCGGAAGCACCTGCCGAGCATGCCGGAGCCACCTGCTCGACTCGCCAGAAACACCTGCCGGACACGCCAAAATCACCTGCCGGATACGCCAGAACCGCCTGGCGGACACTACGGAATCACCTGCCGCGCATGCCGGAACCACCTCTCAGACGTGCCGGAAGCACGTGCCGGACACGCCGGAATCACCTACCGGACAGACCGGAACCACCTGCCAAGAACGCCGGAGCCACCTGTTCGACTCGCTGGAACCACCTGCCGGACAGGCCAATATCAACTGCTGGCTATGCCAGAACCATCTGGGGGACAGTCCGGGATCACCTGCCAGCCATGGCGGAACCACCTCTCAGACGTACCAGAACCACCTGCCGGAGAAGCTGGAAACACGTCCTGGACAGACTGGAACCACGTGACGGCCATGCCTGAACCACCTGCCGAGCACGGCGGAACCACCTGCCGGACACGCCAAAATCACCTGCGGGCTACGCCAGAACCACTTGGACGACTCTCCGAAATGACCTGCCGGGCATGTTGGAACCACCTCTCAGACGTGCCAGAAGCACGTGGCGGACAGTCCGGAATCACCTGTTGGGCATACGCAACCACCTCTGAGACGTACCAGAACCACGTGCCGTGCACGCCGGAACCACCTACCGGACAGACCGGAATCAACTTTTGGGCATGCCGGAACCACCAGTCAGATGTGCCAGAAACACGTGCCGGAGACGCCGGAAACACCTGCCGAGCATGTCGCAAGCACCAGCTCAACTCGCCTGAACCACCTGCCAGACACGCCAAAATCACCTGCCCGCTACACCAGCACCACTTCGGGGACAAGCCGGAATCACGTGAGGGGCATGCCGGCACAGCCTCTCAGACTGAACCTCGTGCCGGACACCACAGAACCACCTGCCGGACAGACCGGAATCACCTGCCGGACACGCCGGAACCACCGGCTCTACCCGCCGGAACGACCGCTGGACATGCAAAATCACCTGCCGGCTACGCCGGAAACACTTGGCGAACACTCCGGAATCATCTGCCGGGCATGCCGGAACCACCTCTCAGATATGCCAGAACCACGTGCCAATGACCCCGGAAGCACCTGCCGAGCACGCCGGAACCAACTGCTCGACTCGCCAGAACCACCTGCCGGACACACAAAAATCACCTGCCGGCTACGCCACAACCAGTTGGGGAACACTTCGGAACCACCTGCCGGGCTTGCTGGAACCACCTGCCGGTCATGCCAAAATCACCTGCCAACTACGCCAGTACCACTTGGCGGACACTGTGGAAACACCTGTCGGGCCGGCCGGAACCACATCTCAGACGTGAGAACCATGTGCATGAGATGCTGGAACCACACCCCGAACAGACGGAAAACACCTGCCAGACCCGTCTGAACAACGTGCCGAGCACGCCGGAGCCACATGCTCGACTCGCCGGAACCACCTACCTGACATGCCCAAATCACCAGCCGGGTACGCCAGAACCACCTGGCGGACACTCCGAAACCACCTGTCGCGCATGCCGGAACCACCTCTCAGTCGTGCCGGACACGCCGGAATCACCTACCGGACAGACCAGAACCACCTGCCGAGCACGCCGGAGCCACCTGTTCGACTCGCTGGAACCACCAGCCGGACAGGCCAATATCAACTGCTGGCAATGCCAGAAACACCTGGGGGACGGTCCGGAATCACCTGCCAGCCATGGCGGAACCACCTCACAGACGTACCAGAACCACCTGCCGGAGAAGCTGGAAACACGTCCTGGACAGTCTGGAACCACCTGCCGGCCAAGCCTGAACCACCTGCCAAGCACAACGGAACAACCTGCCAGACACGCCAAAATCACCTGCGTGTTATGCCAGAACCACTTGGAGGCCTCTCTGGGATGACCTGCCGGGCATGCCGGAACCACCTCTCAGACGTGCCAGAACCATGTGGCGGACAGTCCGGAATCACCTGTTGGGCATGCGCAACCACCTCTGAGACGTACCAGAACCACATGCCGTGCAGGCTGGAACCACCTACCGGACAGACCGGAATCACCTTTCGGGCATGCCGGAACCACCTGTCAGATGTGCCAGAAACACGTGCCGGAGACGCCGGAAGCACCTGCCAAGCACGTTGGAACCACCTGCTCAACTCGCCTGAGCCACCTGCCGGACATGCCAAAATCACCTGCCGACTATGCCAGAACCACTTGGCGAACACTCCGGAATCACTTGCCGGGCATGCAGGAACCACCTCTCAGACATGCCAGAACCCCGTGCCAATGACCCCGGAAGCACCAGCCGAGCACGCCGGAACCACCTGCTCGACTCGCCAGAACCACCTGCCGATCACGCAAAAATCACCTGCCGGCTACGCCACAACCAGTTGGTGAACACTTTGGAATCACCTGCCAGGCTTGCTGGAACCAGCTGCCAGTCATGCCAAAATCACCTGCCAACTACGCCAGAACCGCTTGGCGGACACTGCGGAAACACCTGTCGGGCCGGCTGGAACCACATCTCAGACGTGCCAGAAACGTGTTCATGAGATGCTGGAACCACACCCCGAACAGACGGATACCACCTGCCAGAACCGCCTGAACCACCTGCTGAGCACGCCGGAACCACCTGCTCGACTCACCGGTACCACCTCCCTGACACGCCAAAATCACCTGCTGGGTATGCCAGAACCACTTGGCGGACACTCCGGAATCATCTGCCGGACATGCCGGAGCCAGCTCTCAGACACACCAGAACCAAGTGCCGGAGACGCCGGAAGCACCTGCCGAGCATGCCGGAGCCACCTGCTCGACTCGCCAGAAACACCTGCCGGACACGCCAAAATCATCAGCCGGGTACGCAAGAACCACCTGGCGGACACTACGGAATCACCTGCCGCGCATTCCGGAACCACCTTTCAGACGTGCCGGAAGCACGTGCCGGACACGCCGGAAGCACCTACCGGACAGACCGGAACCACCTGCCAAGAACGCCGGAGCCACCTGTTCGACTCGCTGGAACCACCTGCCGGACAGGCCAATATCAACTGCTGGCTATGCCAGAACCACCTGGGGGACAGTCCGGGATCACCTGCCAGCCATGGCGGAACCACCTCTCAGACGTACCAGAACCACCTGCCGGAGAAGCTGGAAACACGTCCTGGACAGACTGGAACCACGTGACGGCCATGCCTGAACCACCTGCCGAGCACGGCGGAACCACCTGCCGGACGCGCCAAAATCACCTGCGGGCTACGCCAGAACCACTTGGACGACTCTCCGAAATGACCTGCTGGGCATGTTGGAACCACCTCTCAGACGTGCCAGAAGCACGTGGCGGACAGTCCGGAATCACCTGTTGGGCATACGCAACCACCTCTGAGAGGTAGCAGAACCACATGCCGTGCACGCCGGAACCACCTAGCGGACAGACCGGAATCAACTTTTGGGCATGCCGGAACCACCAGTCAGATGTGCCAGAAACACGTGCCGGAGACGCCGGAAGCACCTGCCGAGCACGTCGCAAGCACCTGCTCAACTCGCCTGAACCACCTGCCGGACACGCCAAAATCACCTGCCCGCTACACCAGCACCACTTCGGGGACAAGCCGGAATCACGTGAGGGGCATGCCGGCACAGCCTCTCAGACTGAACCTCGTGCCGGACACCACAGAACCACCTGCCGGACAGACCGGAACCACCTGCCGGACACGCCGGAACCACCGGCTCGACCCGCCGGAACGACCGCTGGACATGCAAAATCACCTGCCGGCTACGCCGGAAACACTTGGCGAACACTCCGGAATCACCTGCCGGGCATGCCGGAACCACCTCTCAGATATGCCAGAACCACGTTTCAATGACCCCGGAAGCACCTGCCGAGCACGCCGGAACCACCTGCTCGACGCGCCAGAACCACCTGCCGGACACGCAAAAATCACCTGCCGGCTACGCCACAACCAGTTGGGGAACACTTCGGAATCACCTGCCGGGCTTGCTGGAACCACCTGCCGGTCATGCCAAAATCACCTGCCAGCTACGCCAGTACCACTTGGCGGACACTGTGGAAACACCTGTCGGGCCGGCCGGAACCACATCTCAGACGTGCCAGAACCATGTGCATGAGAGGCTGGAACCACACCCCGAACAGACGGAAAACACCTGCCAGACCCGTTCGAACAACGTGCCGAGCACGCCGGAGCCACCTGCTCGACTCGCCGGAACCACCTACCTGACATGCCCAAATCACCAGCCGGGTATGCCAGAACCACTTGGCGGACACTCCGGAATCATCTGCCGGACATGCCGGAACCAGCTCTCAGACACACCAGAACCACGTGCCGGAGACGCCGGAAGCACCTGCCGAGCATGCCGGAGCCACCTGCTCGACTCGCCAGAAACACCTGCCGGACACGCCAAAATCACCTGCCGGGTACGCCAGAACCACCTGGCGGACACTCCGAAACCACCTGTCGCGCATGCCGGAACCACCTCTCAGACGTGCCGGAAGCACGTGACGGACACGCCGGAATCACCTACCGGACAGACCGGAACCACCTGCCGAGCACGCCGGAGCCACCTGTTCGACTCGCTGGAACCACCTGCCGGACAGGCCAATATCAACTGCTGGCTATGCCAGAACCACCTGGGGGACGGTCCGGAATCACCTGCCAGCCATGGCGGAACCACCTCTCAGACGTGCCAGAACCATGTGGCGGACAGTCCGGAATCACCTGTTGGGCATGCGCAACCACCTCTGAGACGTACCAGAACCACATGCCGTGCAGGCTGGAACCACCTACCGGACAGACCGGAATCACCTTTCGGGCATGCCGGAACCACCTGTCAGATGTGCCAGAAACACGTGCCGGAGACGCCGGAAGCACCTGCCAAGCACGTTGGAACCACCTGCTCAACTCGCCTGAGCCACCTGCCGGACATGCCAAAATCACCTGCCGACTATGCCAGAACCACTTGGTGAACACTCCGGAATCACTTGCCGGGCATGCAGGAACCACCTCTCAGACATGCCAGAACCCCGTGCCAATGACCCCGGAAGCACCAGCCGAGCACGCCGGAACCACCTGCCGATCACGCAAAAATCACCTGCCGGCTACACCACAACCAGTTGGTGAACACTTTGGAATCACCTGCCAGGCTTGCTGTAACCACCTGCCAGTCATGCCAAAATCACCTGCCAACTACGCCAGAACCGCTTGGCGGACACTGCGGAAACACCTGTCGGGCCGGCTGGAACCACATCTCAGACGTGCCAGAAACGTGTTCATGAGATGCTGGAACCACACCCCGAACAGACGGATACCACCTGCCAGAACCGCCTGAACCACCTGCTGAGCACGCCGGAACCACCTGCTCGACTCACCGGTACCACCTCCCTGACACGCCAAAATCACCTGCTGGGTATGCCAGAACCACTTGGCGGACACTCCGGAATAATCTGCCGGACATGCCGGAACCAGCTCTCAGACACACCAGAACCAAGTGCCGGAGACGCCGGAAGCACCTGCCGAGCATGCCGGAGCCACCTGCTCGACTCGCCAGAAACACCTGCCGGACACGCCAAAATCACCTGCCGGGTACGCAAGAACCAACTGGCGGACACTACGGAATCACCTGCCGCGCATGCCGGAACCACCTCTCAGACGTGCCGGAAGCACGTGCCGGACACGCCGGAAACACCTACCGGACAGACCGGAACCACCTGCCAAGAACGCCGGAGCCACCTGTTCGACACGCTGGAACCACCTGCCGGACAGGCCAATATCAACTGCTGGCTATGCCAGAACCACCTGGGGGAGAGTCCGGGATCACCTGCCAGCCATGGCGGAACCACCTCTCAGACGTACCAGAACCACCTGCCGGAGAAGCTGGAAACACGTCCTGGACAGACTGGAACCACGTGACGGCCATGCCTGAACCACCTGCCGAGCACGGCGGAACCACCTGCCGGACACGCCAAAATCACCTGCGGGCTACGCCAGAACCACTTGGACGACTCTCCGAAATGACCTGCCGGGCATGTTGGAACCACCTCTCAGACGTGCCAGAAGCACGTGGCGGACAGTCCGGAATCACCTGTTGGACATACGCAACCACCTCTGAGACGTACCAGAACCACGTGCCGTGCACGCCGGAACCACCTACCGGACAGACCGGAATCAACTTTTGGGCATGCCGGAACCACCAGTCAGATGTGCCAGAAGCACGTGCCGGAAACGCCGGAAGCACCTGCCGAGCACGTCGCAAGCACCTGCTCAACTCGCCTGAACCACCTGCCGGACACGCCAAAATCACCTGCCCGCTACACCAGCACCACTTCGGGGACAAGCCGGAATCACGTGAGGGGCATGCCGGCACAGCCTCTCAGACTGAACCTCGTGCCGGACACCACAGAACCACCTGCCGGACACACCGGAACCACCTGCCGGACACGCCAGAACCACCGGCTCGACCCGCCGGAACGACCGCTGGACATGCAAAATCACCTGCCGGCTACGCCGGAAACACTTGGCGAACACTCCGGACTCACCTGCCGGGCATGCCGGAACCACCTCTCAGATATGCCAGAACCACGTTTCAATGACCCCGGAAGCACCTGCCGAGCACGCCGGAACCACCTGCTCGACGCGCCAGAACCACCTGCCGGACACGCAAAAATCACCTGCCGGCTACGCCACAACCAGTTGGGGAACACTTCGGAATCACCTGCCGGGCTTGCTGGAACCACCTGCCGGTCATGCCAAAATCACCTTCCAACTACGCCAGTACCACTTGGCGGACACTGTGGAAACACCTGTCGGGCCGGCCGGAACCACATCTCAGACGTGCCAGAACCATGTGCATGAGATGCTGGAACCACACCCCGAACAGACGGAAAACTCCTGCCAGACCCGTCTGAACAACCTGCCGAGCACGCCGGAGCCACCTGCTCGACTCGCCGGAACCACCTACCTGACATGCCCAAATCACCAGCCGGGTATGCCAAAACCACTTGGCGAACACTCCGGAATCACTTGCCGGGCATGCAGGAACCACCTCTCAGACATGCCAGAACGCCGTGCCAATGACCCCGGAAGCACCAGCCGAGCACGCCGGAACCACCTGCTCGACTCGCCAGAACCACCTGCCGATCACGCAAAAATCACCTGCCGGCTACGCCACAACCAGTTGGTGAACACTTTGGAATCACCTGCCAGGCTTGCTGGAACCAGCTGCCAGTCATGCCAAAATCACCTGCCAACTACGCCAGAACCGCTTGGAGGACACTGCGGAAACACCTGTCGGGCCGGCTGGAACCACATCTCAGACGTGCCAGAAACGTGTTCATGAGATGCTGGAACCACACCCCGAACAGACGGATACCACCTGCCACAACCGCCTGAACCACCTGCTGAGCACGCCGGAACCACCTGCTCGATTCACCGGTACCACCTCCCGGACACGCCAAAATCACCTGCTGGGTATGCCAGAACCACTTGGCGGACACTCCGGAATCATCTGCCGGACATGCCGGAACCAGCTCTCAGACACACCAGAACCAAGTGCCAGAGACGCCGGAAGCACCTGCCGAGCATGCCGGAGCCACCTGCTCGACTCGCCAGAAACACCTGCCGGACACGCCAAAATCACCTGCCGGGTACGCCAGAACCACCTGGCGGACACTACGGAATCACCTGCCGCGCATGCCGGAACCACCTCTCAGACGTGCCGTGCCGGGGTCCCGCCCCGGCGGAGTCCAGGTTCCTGAGGGATGGACGGCGTCGGCGCGATGAGGGAGGGGGAAAATAAAGGGGACGTGAGACTTGGGTTGGTGTTAGCAAGTCCGACTTTACTGTGCACAAGTGTCGTTTATATATTTTTCAGGATTAGTACAGAAATAGTTTTACAAATATTCTCGGAGAGATAAGGAAGTAAGAAACGAGCACAAGAATATTTATTAGCATTCCATTCTATAGAGCATAAGGTTAATGATCGTCTTCTCTGCAATTAACTAGTGTTTGTTGTCTCTAAGCTAAAGGAGATAGGTACCTAGGCGTCTGTTGTAATTCATGGTAAAGTTAAATCAAAGAGAGAAGGTCCAGGCCTCCGGACAGGACAGCAGCCCGTCTGGTTACATCCTGGTGGAGCCATCCCTGCCTCCCTCAATCATTTACGCCATTAGTGTAGATGGTTAATGGGAACAAAAGGCGACTCCAGGGTGTCTTATCCCCAGGGCTATCTGCATTCTCAGCGGGCAGTTAAACATCTTTACTTTTTCGCGCCCTTTAGGGGCTGGAAGCATTCCTTTGTCTTTTAGATTGTAGAGCTAACGGTCCCTTAAGTACACTGCCGGAGAAAGTATCATATTGTTAGTAAAGTAAAGGGCTGAAAAGCTAAACTAAACTATATATCTTCAAGAATAAAAAAGAGAAATAAGTATACACATAACCTTGATAGAAAGCATGCATATAATTCAGAAAATATCGGGGGTGTTGGCCGGCCATCCTTCACCGAGGGGCATTCTTGCACCCCTCGGCCCTTCTACTCACCAATTATTTATTATTTATTGCTTTTAGGAGAAAACCTCTATAACATTTTAACAGAAAGCAGAAGGTCAAGAATAATATATAGATACTTCTTGATCATCCAATTAACCAGCAAACTTAGAAGGACGATGCATATGTATATTTAGACAAAGAACTGGAGGGAGAAGGAAACATTAACCAGATGGAGGCCATAAACCTAATTCGACATCTTATCTGGGCAGGATTCCTTTCTGATTGTCTCAAATGGGACTGTGTGCTCATCCATTAATTAACTGAAAAATATCTTGAAAGTTACCTGCAGGTGGTCACATTCTCTTACTGTATCTAATTTTCCCGGGAGGTAGTGCCTCCCAAGCAGCCACCCAAAGGAGTGAAAACTGGAGGTTAAGAAAGGAAAAGGAATGAAGGGCAATTAGAAGCAGCACAGGTTTCAGAACTATGTGAGGGGCTGGCCGGTTATTCTTCACCAAGGGGCGGCCCTGCACCCCTCGGCGTTAATCGGCTGGACCCTGTCAAACAGCCGATCAAATGATGTAGCCATGGCTCCCAGCAGTGCCGGAAGCACGTGCCGGACACGCCGGAAACACCTACCGGACAGACCGGAACCACCTGCCAAGAACGCCGGAGCCACCTGTTCGACTCGCTGGAACCACCTGCCAGACAGGCCAATATCAACTGCTGGCTATGCCAGAACCACCTGGGGGACAGTCCGGGATCACCTGCCAGCCATGGCGGAACCACCTCTCAGACGTACCAGAACCACCTGCCGGAGAAGCTGGAAACACGTCCTGGACAGACTGGAACCACGTGACGGCCATGCCTGAACCACCAGCCGAGCACGGCGGAACCACCTGCCGGACACGCCAAAATCACCTGTGGGCTACGCCAGAACCACTTGGACGACTCTCCGAAATGACCTGCCGGGCATGTTGGAACCACCTCTCAGACGTGCCAGAAGCACGTGGCGGACAGTCCGGAATCACCTGTTGGGCATACGCAACCACCTCTGAGACGTACCAGAACCACGTGCCGTGCACGCCGGAACCACCTACCGGACAGACCGGAATCAACTTTTTGGCATGCCGGAACCACCAGTCAGATGTGCCAGAAACACGTGACTGAGACTCCGGAAGCACCTGCCGAGCACGTCGCAACCACCTGCTCAACTCGCATGAACCACCTGCCGGACACGCCAAAATCACCTGCCCGCTACAACAGCACCACTTCGGGGACAAGCCGGAATCACGTGAGGGGCATGCCGGCACAGCCTCTCAGACTGAACCTCGTGCCGGACACCACAGAACCACCTGCCGGACAGACCGGAACCACCTGCCGGACACGCCGGAACCACCGGCTCGACCCGCCGTAACGACCGCTGGACATGCAAAATCACCTGCCGGCTACGCCGGAAACACTTGGCGAACACTCCGGAATCACCTGCCGGGCATGCCGGAACCACCTCTCAGATATGCCAGAACCACGTGCCAATGACCCCGGAAGCACCTGCCGCGCACGCCGGAACCACCTGCTCGACTCGCCAGAACCACCTGCCGGACACGCAAAAATCACCTGCCGGCTACGCCACAACCAGTTGGGGAACACTTCGGAATCACCTGCCAGGCTTGCTGGAACCACCTGCCGGTCATGCCAAAATCACCTTCCAACTACGCCAGTACCACTTGGCGGACACTGTGGAAACACCTGTCGGGCCGGCCGGAACCACATCTCAGACGTGCCAGAACCATGTGCATGAGATGCTGGAACCACACCCCGAACAGACGGAAAACACCTGCCAGACCCGTCTGAACAACCTGCCGAGCACGCCGGAGCCACCTGCTCGACTCGCCGGAACCACCTACCTGACATGCCCAAATCACCAGCCGGGTATGCCAAAACCACTTGGCGAACACTCCGAAATCACTTGCCGGGCATGCAGGAACCACCTCTCAGACATGCCAGAACGCCGTGCCAATGACCCCGGAAGCACCAGCCGAGCACGCCGGAACCACCTGCTCGACTCACCGGTACCACCTCCCGGACACGCCAAAATCACCTGCTGGGTATGCCAGAACCACTTGGCGGACACTCCGGAATCATCTGCCGGACATGCCGGAACCAGCTCTCAGACACACCAGAACCAAGTGCCGGAGACGCCGGAAGCACCTGTCGAGCATGCCGGAGCCACCTGCTCGACTCGCCAGAAACACCTGCCGGACACGCCAAAATCACCTGCCGGGTACGCCAGAACCTCCTGCCGGACACTACGGAATCACCTGCCGCGCATGCCGGAACCACCTCTCAGACGTGCCGGAAGCACGTGCCGGACACGCCGGAAACACCTACCGGACAGACCGGAACCACCTGCCAAGAACGCCGGAGCCACCTGTTCGACTCGCTGGAACCACCTGCCAGACAGGCCAATATCAACTGCTGGCTATGCCAGAACCACCTGGGGGACAGTCCGGGATCACCTGCCAGCCATGGCGGAACCACCTCTCAGACGTACCAGAACCACCTGCCGGAGAAGCTGGAAACACGTCCTGGACAGACTGGAACCACGTGACGGCCATGCCTGAACCACCAGCCGAGCACGGCGGAACCACCTGCCGGACACGCCAAAATCACCTGCGGGCTACGCCAGAACCACTTGGACGACTCTCCGAAATGACCTGCCGGGCATGTTGGAACCACCTCTCAGACGTGCCAGAAGCACGTGGCGGACAGTCCGGAATCACCTGTTGGGCATACGCAACCACCTCTGAGACGTACCAGAACCACGTGCCGTGCACGCCGGAACCACCTACCGGACAGACCGGAATCAACTTTTGGGCATGCCGGAACCACCAGTCAGATGTGCCAGAAACACGTGACTGAGACTCCGGAAGCACCTGCCGAGCACGTCGCAACCACCTGCTCAACTCGCATGAACCACCTGCCGGACACGCCAAAATCACCTGCCCGCTACACCAGCACCACTTCGGGGACAAGCCGGAATCACGTGAGGGGCATGCCGGCACAGCCTCTCAGACTGAACCTCGTGCCGGACACCACAGAACCACCTGCCGGACAGACCGGAACCACCTGCCGGACACGCCGGAACCACCGGCTCGACCCGCCGTAACGACCGCTGGACATGCAAAATCACCTGCCGGCTACGCCGGAAACACTTGGCGAACACTCCGGAATCACCTGCCGGGCATGCCGGAACCACCTCTCAGATATGCCAGAACCACGTGCCAATGACCCCGGAAGCACCTGCCGCGCACGCCGGAACCACCTGCTCGACTCGCCAGAACCACCAGCCGGACACGCCAAAATCACCTGCCGGCTACGCCACAACCAGTTGGGGAACACTTCGGAATCACCTGCCGGGCTTGCTGGAACCACCTGCCGGTCATGCCAAAATCACCTTCCAACTACGCCAGTACCACTTGGCGGACACTGTGGAAACACCTGTCGGGCCGGCCGGAACCACATCTCAGACGTGCCAGAACCATGTGCATGAGATGCTGGAACCACACCCCGAACAGACGGAAAACACCTGCCAGACCCGTCTGAACAACCTGCCGAGCACGCCGGAGCCACCTTCTCGACTCGCCGGAACCACCTACCTGACATGCCCAAATCACCAGCCGGGTATGCCAGAACCACTTGGCGGACACTCCGGAATCATCTGCCGGACATGCCGGAACCAGCTCTCAGACACACCAGAACCACGTGCCGGAGACGCCGGAAGCACCTGCCGAGCATGCCGGAGCCACCTGCTCGACTCGCCAGAAACACCTGCCAGACACGCCAAAATCACCTGCCGGGTACGCCAGAACCACCTGGCGGACACTCCGAAACCACCTGTCGCGCATGCCGGAACCACCTCTCAGACGTGCCGGAAGCACGTGCCGGACACGCCGGAATCACCTACCGGACAGACCGGAACCACCTGCCGAGCACGCCGGAGCCACCTGCCGGAGAAGCTGGAAACACGTCCTGAACAGTCTGGAACCACCTGCCGGCCAAGCCTGAACCACCTGCCAAGCACAACGGAACAACCTGCCAGACACGCCAAAATCACCTGCGTGTTATGCCAGAACCACTTGGAGGACTCTCTGGGATGACCTGCCGGGCATGCCGGAACCACCTCTCAGACGTGCCAGAACCATGTGGCGGACAGTCCGGAATCACCTGTTGGGCATGCGCAACCACCTCTGAGACGTACCAGAACCACATGCCGTGCAGGCTGGAACCACCTACCGGACAGCCCGGAATCACCTTTCGGGCATGCCGGAACCACCTGTCAGATGTGCCAGAAACACGTGCCGGAGACGCCGGAAGCACCTGCCAAGCACGTTGGAACCACCAGCTCAACTCTCCTGAACCACCTGCCGGACATGCCAAAATCACCTGCCGACTATGCCAGAACCACTTGGCGAACACTCCGGAATCACTTGCCGGGCATGCAGGAACCACCTCTCAGACATGCCAGAACCCCGTGCCAATGACCCCGGAAGCACCAGCCGAGCACGCCGGAACCACCTGCTCGACTCGCCAGAACCACCTGCCGATCACGCAAAAATCACCTGCCGGCTACGCCACAACCAGTTGGTGAACACTTTGGAATCACCTGCCATGCTTGCTGGAACCACCTGCCAGTCATGCCAAAATCACCTGCCAACTACGCCAGAACCGCTAGGCGGACACTGCGGAAACACCTGTCGGGCCGACTGGAACCACATCTCAGACGTGCCAGAAACGTGTTCATGAGATTCTGGAACCACACCCCGAACAGACGGATACCACCTGCCAGAACCGCCTGAACCACCTGCTGAGCACGCCGGAACCACCTGCTCGACTCACCGGTACCACCTTCCTGACACGCCAAAATCACCTGCTGGGTATGCCAGAACCACTTGGCGGACACTCCGGAATCATCTGCCGGACATGCCGGAACCAGCTCTCAGACACACCAGAACCAAGTGCCGGAGACGCCGGAAGCACCTGCCGAGCATGCCGGAGCCACCTGCTCGACTCGCCAGAAACACCTGCCGGACACGCCAAAATCACCTGCCGGGTACGCCAGAACCACCTGGCGGACACTACGGAATCACCTGCCGCGCATGCCAGAACCACCTCTCAGACGTGCCGGAAGCACGTGCCGGACACGCCGGAAACACCTACCGGACAGACCGGAACCACCTGCCAAGAACGCCGGAGCCACCTGTTCGACTCGCTGGAACCACCTGCCGGACAGGCCAATATCAACTGCTGGCTATGCCAGAACCACCTGGGGGACAGTCCGGGATCACCTGCCAGCCATGGCGGAACCACCTCTCAGACGTACGAGAACCACCTGCCGGAGAAGCTGGAAACACGTCCTGGACAGACTGGAACCACGTGACGGCCATGCCTGAACCACCAGCCGAGCACGGCGGAACCACCTGCCGGACACGCCAAAATCACCTGCGGGCTACGCCAGAACCACTTGGACGAGTCTCCGAAATGACCTGCCGGGCATGTTGGAACCACCTCTCAGACGTGCCATAAGCACGTGGCGGACAGTCCGGAATCACCTGTTGGACATACGCAACCACCTCTGAGACGTACCAGAACCACGTGCCGTGCACGCCGGAACCACCTACCGGACAGACCGGAATCAACTTTTGGGCATGCCGGAACCACCAGTCAGATGTGCCAGAAACACGTGCCGGAGACGCCGGAAGCACCTGCCGAGCACGTCGCAACCACCTGCTCAACTCGCCTGAACCACCTGCCGGACACGCCAAAATCACCTGCCCGCTACAACAGCACCACTTCGGGGACAAGCCGGAATCACGTGAGGGGCATGCCGGCACAGCCTCTCAGACTGAACCTCGTGCCGGACACCACAGAACCACCTGCCGGACAGACCGGAACCACCTGCCGGACACGCCGGAACCACCGGCTCGACCCGCCGGAACGACCGCTGGACATGCAAAATCACCTGCCGGCTACGCCGGAAACACTTGGCGAACACTCCGGAATCACCTGCCGGGCATGCCGGAACCACCTCTCAGATATGCCAGAACCACGTGCCAATGACCCCGGAAGCACCTGCCGAGCACGCCGGAACCACCTGCTCGACTCGCCAGAACCACCTGCCGGACACGCCAAAATCACCTGCCGGCTACGCCACAACCAGTTGGGGAACACTTCAGAATCACCTGCCGGGCTTGCTGGAACCACCTGCCGGTCATGCCAAAATCACCTGCCAACTACGCCAGTACCACTTGGCGGACACTGTGGAAACACCTGTCGGGCCGGCCGGAACCACATCTCAGACGTGCCAGAACCATGTGCATGAGATGCTGGAACCACACCCCGAACAACGGAAAACACCTGCCAGACCCGTCTGAACAACGTGCCGAGCACGCCGGAGCCACCTGCTCGACTCGCCTGAACCACCTACCTGACATGCCCAAATCACCAGCCGGGTATGCCAGAACCACTTGGCGGACACTCCGGAATCATCTGCCGGACATGCCGGAACCAGCTCTCAGACACACCAGAACCACGTGCCGGAGACGCCGGAAGCACCTGCCGAGCATGCCGGAGCCACCTGCTCGACTCCAGAAACACCAGCCGGACACGCCAAAATCAACTGCCGGGTACGCCAGAACCACCTGGCGGACACTCCGAAACCACCTGTCGCGCATGCCGGAACCGCCTCTCAGACGTGCCGGAAGCACGTGCCGGACACGCTGGAATCACTTACCGGACAGACCGGGACCACCTGCCGAGCACGCCGGAGCCACCTGTTCGACTCGCTGCAACCACCTGCCGGACAGGCCAATATCAACTGCTGGCTATGCCACCACCACCTGGGGGACGGTCCGGAATCGCCTGCCAGCCATGGCGGAACCACCTCTCACACGTACCAGAACCACCTGCCGGAGAAGCTGGAAACACGTCCTGGACAGTCTGGAACCACCTGCCGGCCAAGCCTGAACCACCTGCCAAGCACAACGGAACAACCTGCCAGACACGCCAAAATCACCTGCGTGTTATGCCAGAACCACTTGGAGGACTCTCTGGGATGACCTGCCGGGCATGCCGGAACCACCTCTCAGACGTGCCAGAACCATGTGGCGGACAGTCCGGAATCACCTGTTGGGCATGCGCAACCACCTCTGAGACGTACCAGAACCACATGCCGTGCAGGCTGGAACCACCTACCGGACAGACCGGAATCACCTTTCGGGCATGCCGGAACCACCTGTCAGATGTGCCAGAAACACGTGCCGGAGACGCCGGAAGCACCTGCCAAGCACGTTGGAACCACCTGCTCAACTCGCCTGAACCACCTGCCGGACATGCCAAAATCACCTGCCGACTATGCCAGAACCACTTGGCGAACACTCCGGAATCACTTGCCGGGCATGCAGGAACCACCTCTCAGACATGCCAGAACCCCGTGCCAATGACCCCGGAAGCACCAGCCGAGCACGCCGGAACCACCTGCTCGACTCGCCAGAACCACCTGCCGATCACGCAAAAATCACCTGCCGGCTACGCCACAACCAGTTGGTGAACACTTTGGAATCACCTGTCAGGCTTGCTGGAACCATCTGCCAGTCATGCCAAAATCACCTGCCAACTACGCCAGAACCGCTTGGCGGACACTGCGGAAACACCTGTCGGGCCGGCTGGAACCACATCTCAGACGTGCCAGAAACGTGTTCATGAGATGCTGGAACCACACCCCGAACAGACGGATACCACCTGCCAGAACCGCCTGAACCACCTGCTGAGCACGCCGGAATAACCTGCTCGACTCACCAGTACCACCTCCCTGACAAGCCAAAATCACCTGCTGGGTATGCCAGAACCACTTGGCGGACACTCCGGAATCATCTGCCGGACATGCCGGAACCAGCTCTCAGACACACCAGAACCAAGTGCCGGAGACGCCGGAAGCACCTGCCGAGCATGCCGGAGCCACCTGCTCGACTCACCAGAAACACCTGCCGGACACGCCAAAATCACGTGCCGGGTACGCAAGAACCACCTGGCGGACACTACGGAATCACCTGCCGCTCATGCCGGAACCACCTCTCAGACGTGCCGGAAGCACGTCGCGGACACGCCGGAACCACCTATCGGACAGACCGGAACCACCTGCCAAGAACGCCGGAGCCACCTGTTCGACTCGCTGGGACCACCTGCCGGACAGGCCAATATCAACTGCTGGCTATGCCAGAACCACCTGGGGGACAGTCCGGGATCACCTGCCAGCCATGGCGGAACCACCTCTCAGACGTACCAGAACCACCTGCCGGAGAAGCTGGAAACACGTCCTGGACAGACTGGAACCACGTGACGGCCATGCCTGAACTACCTGCCGAGCACGGCGGAACCACCTGCCGGACGCGCCAAAATCACCTGCGGGCTACACCAGAAACACTTGGACGACTCTCCGAAATGACCTGCCGGGCATGTTGGAACCACCTCTCAGACGTGCCAGAAGCACGTGGCGGACAGTCCGGAATCACCTGTTGGGCATACGCAACCACCTCTGAGACGTACCAGAACCACATGCCGTGCACGCCGGAACCACCTACCGGACAGACCGGAATCAACTTTTGGGCATGCCGGAGCCACCAGTCAGATGTGCCAGAAACACGTGCCGGAGACGCCGGAAGCACCTGCCGAGCACGTCGCAACCACCTGCTCAACTCGCCTGAAGCACCTGCCGGACACGCCAAAATCACCTGCCCGCTACACCAGCACCACTTCGGGGACAAGCCGGAATCACGTGAGGGGCATGCCGGCACAGCCTCTCAGACTGAACCTCGTGCCGGACACCACAGAACCACCTGCCGGACAGACCGGAACCACCTGCCGCACACGTCGGAACCACCGGCTCGACCCGCCGGAACGACCGCTGGACATGCAAAATCACCTGCCGGCTACGCCGGAAACACTTGTCGAACACTCCGGAATCACATGCCGGGCATGCCGGAACCACCTCTCAGATATGCCAGAACCACGTGCCAATGACCCCGGAAGCACCTGCCGAGCACGCCGGAACCACCTGCTCGACTCGCCAGAACCACCTGCCGGAGACGCAAAAATCACCTGCCGGCTACGCCACAACCAGTTGGGGAACACTTCGGAATCACCTGCCGGGCTTGCTGGAACCACCTGCCGGTCATGCCAAAATCACCTGCGAACTACGCCAGTACCACATGGCGGACACTGTGGAAAAACCTGTCGGGCCGGCCGGAACCACATCTTAGACGTGCCAGAACCATGTGCATGAGATGCTGGAACCACACCCCGAACAGACGGATACCACCTGCCAGAACCGCCTGAACCACCTGCTGAGCACGCCGGAACCACCTGCTCGACTCACCGGTACCACCTCCCTGACATGCCAAAATCACCTGCTGGGTATGCCAGAACCACTTGGCGGACACTCCGGAATCATCTGCCGGACATGCCGGAACCAGCTCTCAGACACACCAGAACCAAGTGCCGGAGACGCCGGAAGCACCTGTCGAGCATGCCGGAGCCACCTGCTCGACTCGCCAGAAACACCTGCCGGACACGCCAAAATCACCTGCCGGGTACGCCAGAACCACCTTGCGGACACTACGGAATCACCTGCCGCGCATGCCGGAACCACCTCTCAGACGTGCCGGAAGCACGTGCCAGACACGCCGGAAACACCTACCGGACAGACCGGAACCACCTGCCAAGAACGCCGGAGCCACCTGTTCGACTCGCTGGAACCACCTGCCGGACAGGCCAATATCAACTGCTGGCTATGCCAGAACCACCTGGGGGACAGTCCGGGATCACCTGCCAGCCATGGCGGAACCACCTCTCAGACGTACCAGAACCACCTGCCGGAGAAGCTGGAAACACGTCCTGGACAGACTGGAACCACGTGACGGCCATGCCTGAACCACCTGCCGAGCACGGCGGAACCACCTGCCGGACACGCCAAAGTCACCTGCGGGCTACACCAGAAGCACTTGGACGACTCTCCGAAATGACCTGCCGGGCATGTTGGAACCACCTCTCAGACGTGCCAGAAGCACGTGGCGGACAGTCCGGAATCACCTGTTGGGCATACGCAACCACCTCTGAGACGTACCAGAACCACGTGCCGTGCACGCCGGAACCACCTACCGGACAGACCGGAATCAACTTTTGGGCATGCCGGAACCACCAGTCAGATGTGCCAGAAACACGTGCCGGAGACGCCGGAAACACCTGCCGAGCACGTCGCAACCACCTGCTCAACTCGCCTGAACCACCTGCCGGACACGCCAAAATCACCTGCCCGCTACAACAGCACCACTTCGGGGACAAGCCGGAATCACGTGAGGGGCATGCCGGCACAGCCTCTCAGACTGAACCTCGTGCCGGACACCACAGAACCACCTGCCGGACAGACCGGAACCACCTGCCGGACACGCCGGAACCACCGGCTCGACCCGCCGGAACGACCGCTGGACGTGCATAATCACCTGCCGGCTACGCCGGAAACACTTGGCGAACACTCCGGAATCACCTGCCGGGCATGCCGGAACCACCTCTCAGATATGCCAGAACCACGTGCCAATGACCCCGGAAGCACCTGCCGAGCACTCCGCAACCACCTGCTCGACTCGCCAGAACCACCTGCCGGACACGCAAAAATCACCTGCCGGCTACGCCACAACCAGTTGGGGAACACTTCGGAATCACCTGCCGGGCTTGCTGGAACCACCTGCCGGTCATGCCAAAATCACCTGCCAAATACGCCAGTACCACTTGGCGGACACTGTGGAAACAACTGTCGGGCCGGCCGGAACCACATCTCAGACGTGCCAGAACCATGTGAATGAGATGCTGGAACCACACCCCGAACAGTCGGAAAACTCCTGCCAGACCCGTCTGAACAACCTGCTGAGCACGCCGGAGCCACCTGCTCGACTCGCCGGAACCACCTACCTTACATGCCAAAATCACCAGCCGGGTATGCCAGAACCACTTGGCGGACACTCCGGAATCATCTGCCGGACATGCCGGAACCAGCTCTCAGACACACCAGAACCAAGTGCCGGAGACGCCGGAAGCACCTGCCGAGCATGCCGGAGCCACCTGCTCGACTCGCCAGAAACACCTGCCGGACACGCCAAAATCACCAGCCGGGTACGCAAGAACCACCTGGCGGACACTACGGAATCACCTGCCGCGCATGCCGGAACCACCTCTCAGACGTGCCGGAAGCACGTGCCGGACACGCCGGAAACACCTACCGGACAGACCGGAACCACCTGCCAAGAACGCCGGAGCCACCTGTTCGACTCGCTGGAACCACCTGCCGGACAGGCCAATATCAACTGCTGGCTATGCCAGAACCACCTGGAGGACAGTCCGGGATCACCTGCCAGCCATAGCTGAACCACCTCTCAGACGTACCAGAACCACCTGCCGGAGAAGCTGGAAACACGTCCTGGACAGACTGGAACCACGTGACGGCCATGCCTGAACCACCTGCCGAGCACGGCGGAACCACCTGCCGGACACGCCAAAATCACCTGCGGGCTATGCCAGAACCACTTGGACGACTCTCCGAAATGACCTGCCGGGCATGTTGGAACCACCTCTCAGACGTGCCAGAAGCACGTGGCGGACAGTCCGGAATCACCTGTTGGGCATACGCAACCACCTCTGAGACGTACCAGAACCACGTGCCGTGCACGCCGGAACCACCTACCGGACAGACCGGAATCAACTTTTGGGCATGCCGGAACCACCAGTCAGATGTGCCAGAAACACGTGCCGGAGACGCCGGAAACACCTGCCGAGCACGTCGCAACCACCTGCTCAACTCGCCTGAACCACCTGCCGGACACGCCAAAATCACCTGCCCGCTACACCAGCACCACTTCGGGGACAAGCCGGAATCACGTGAGGGGCATGCCGGCACAGCCTCTCAGACTGAACCTCGTGCCGGACACCACATAACCACCTGCCGGACACGCCGGAACCACCGGCTCGACCCGCCGGAACGACCGCTGGACATGCAAAATCACCTGCCGGCTACGCCGGAAACACTTGGCGAACACTCCGGAATCACCTGCCGGGCATGCCGGAACCACCTCTCAGATATGCCAGAACCACGTGCCAATGACCCCGGAAGCACCTGCCGAGCACGCCGGAACCACCTGCTCGACTCGCCAGAACCACCTGCCGGACACGCCAAAATCACCTGCCGGCTACGCCACAACCAGTTGGGGAACACTTCGGAATCACCTTCCGGGCTTGCTGGAACCACCTGCCGGTCATGCCAAAATCACCTGCCAACTACGCCAGTACCACTTGGCGGACACTGTGGAAACACCTGTCGGGCCGGCCAGAACCACATCTCAGACGTGAGAACCATGTGCATGAGATGCTGGAACCACACCCCGAACAGACGGAAAACACCTGCCAGACCCGTCTGAACAACGTGCCAAGCACGCCGGAGCCACCTGCTCGACTCGCCGGAACCACCTACCTGACATGCCCAAATCACCAGCCGGGTATGCCAGAACCACTTGGCGGACACTCCGGAATCATCTGCCGGACATGCCGGAACCAGCTCTCAGACACACCAGAACCAAGTGCCGGAGACGCCGGAAGCACCTGGCGAGCATGCCGGAGCCACGTGCTCGACTCGCCAGAAACACCTGCCGGACACGCCAAAATCACCTGCCGGCTACGCCAGAACCACCTGGCGGACACTCCGAAACCACCTGTCGCGCATGCCGGAACCACCTCTCAGACGTGCCGGAAGCACGTGCCGGACACGCCGGAATCACCTACCGGACAGACCGGAACCACCTGCCGAGCACGCCGGAGCCACCTGTTCGAATCGCTGGAACCTCCTGCCGGACAGGCCAATATCAACAGCTGGCTATGCCAGAACCACTTGGGGGACGGTCCGGAATCGCCTGCCAGCCATGGCGGAACCACCTCTCAGACGTACCAGAACCACCTGCTGGAGAAGCTGGAAACACGTCCTGGACACTCTGGAACCACCTGCCGGCCAAGCCTGAACCACCTGCCAAGCACAACGGAACAACCTGCCAGACACGCCAAAATCACCTGCGTGTTATGCCAGAACCACTTGGAGGACTCTCTGGGATGACCTGCCGGGCATGCCGGAACCACCTCTCAGACGTGCCAGAACCATGTGGCGGACAGTCCGGAATCACCTGTTGGGCATGCGCAACCACCTCTGAGACGTACCAGAACCACATGCCGTGCAGGCTGGAACCACCTCCCGGACAGCCCGGAATCACCTTTCGGGCATGCCGGAACCACCTGTCAGATGTGCCAGAAACACGTGCCGGAGACGCCGGAAGCACCTGCCAAGCACGTTGGAACCACCTGCTCAACTCGCCTGAACCACCTGCCGGACATGCCAAAATCACCTGCCGACTATGCCAGAACCACTTGGCGAACACTCCGGAATCACTTGCCGGGCATGCAGGAACCACCTCTCAGACATGCCAGAACCCCGTGCCAATGACCCCGGAAGCACCAGCCGAGCACGCCGGAACCACGAGCTCGACTCGCCAGAACCACCTGCCGATCACGCAAAAATCACCTGCCGGCTACGCCACAACCAGTTGGTGAACACTTTGGAATCACCTGCCAGGCTTGCTGGAACCACCTGCCAGTCATGCCAAAATCACCTGCCAACTACGCCAGAACCGCTTGGCGGACACTGCGGAAACACCTGTCGGGCCGGCTGGAACCACATCTCAGACGTGCCAGAAACGTGTTCATGAGATGCTGGAACCACACCCCGAACAGACGGATACCACCTGCCAGAACCGCCTGAACCACCTGCTGAGCACGCCGGAACCACCTGCTCGACTCACCGGTACCACCTCCCTGACACGCCAAAATCACCTGCTGGGTATGCCAGAACAACTTGGCGGACACTCCGGGATCATCTGCCGGACATGCCGGAACCAGCTCTCAGACACACCAGAACCAAGTGCCGGAGACGCCGGAAGCACCTGCCGAGCATGCCGGAGCCACCTGCTCGACTCGCCAGAAACACCTGCCGGACACGCCAAAATCACCTGCCGGGTACGCCAGAACCACCTGGCGGACACTACGGAATCACCTGCCGCGCATGCCGGAACCACCTCTCAGACGTGCCAGAAGCACGTGCCGGACACGCCGGAAACACCTACCGGAGAGATCGGAACCACCTGCCAAGAACGCCGGAGCCACCTGTTCGACTCGCTGGAACCACCTGCCGGACAGGCCAATATCAACTGCTGGCTATGCCAGAACCACCTGGGGGACGGTCCGGAATCGCCTGCCAGCCATGGCGGAACCACCTCTCAGACGTACCAGAACCACCTGCCGGAGAAGCTGGAAACACGTCCTGGACAGACTGGAACCACGTGACGGCCATGCCTGAACTACCTGCCGAGCACGGCGGAACCACCTGCCGGACGCGCCAAAATCACCTGCGGGCTACACCAGAAACACTTGGACGACTCTCCGAAATGACCTGCCGGGCATGTTGGAACCACCTCTCAGACGTGCCAGAAGCACGTGGCGGACAGTCCGGAATCACCTGTTGGGCATACGCAACCACCTCTGAGACGTACCAGAACCACATGCCGTGCACGCCGGAACCACCTACCGGACAGACCGGAATCAACTTTTGGGCATGCCGGAGCCACCAGTCAGATGTGCCAGAAACACGTGCCGGAGACGCCGGAAGCACCTGCCGAGCACGTCGCAACCACCTGCTCAACTCGCCTGAAGCACCTGCCGGACACGCCAAAATCACCTGCCCGCTACACCAGCACCACTTCGGGGACAAGCCGGAATCACGTGAGGGGCATGCCGGCACAGCCTCTCAGACTGAACCTCGTGCCGGACACCACAGAACCACCTGCCGGACAGACCGGAACCACCTGCCGCACACGTCGGAACCACCGGCTCGACCCGCCGGAACGACCGCTGGACATGCAAAATCACCTGCCGGCTACGCCGGAAACACTTGTCGAACACTCCGGAATCACATGCCGGGCATGCCGGAACCACCTCTCAGATATGCCAGAACCACGTGCCAATGACCCCGGAAGCACCTGCCGAGCACGCCGGAACCACCTGCTCGACTCGCCAGAACCACCTGCCGGAGACGCAAAAATCACCTGCCGGCTACGCCACAACCAGTTGGGGAACACTTCGGAATCACCTGCCGGGCTTGCTGGAACCACCTGCCGGTCATGCCAAAATCACCTGCCAACTACGCCAGTACCACATGGCGGACACTGTGGAAAAACCTGTCGGGCCGGCCGGAACCACATCTTAGACGTGCCAGAACCATGTGCATGAGATGCTGGAACCACACCCCGAACAGTCGGAAAACTCCTGCCAGACCCGTCTGAACAACCTGCTGAGCACGCCGGAGCCACCTGCTCGACTCGCCGGAACCACCTACCTTACATGCCAAAATCACCAGCCGGGTATGCCAGAACCACTTGGCGGACACTCCGGAATCATCTGCCGGACATGCCGGAACCAGCTCTCAGACACACCAGAACCAAGTGCCGGAGACGCCGGAAGCACCTGCCGAGCATGCCGGAGCCACCTGCTCGACTCGCCAGAAACACCTGCCGGACACGCCAAAATCACCAGCCGGGTACGCAAGAACCACCTGGCGGACACTACGGAATCACCTGCCGCGCATGCCGGAACCACCTCTCAGACGTGCCGGAAGCACGTGCCGGACACGCCGGAAACACCTACCGGACAGACCGGAACCACCTGCCAAGAACGCCGGAGCCACCTGTTCGACTCGCTGGAACCACCTGCCGGACAGGCCAATATCAACTGCTGGCTATGCCAGAACCACCTGGGGGACAGTCCGGGATCACCTGCCAGCCATAGCTGAACCACCTCTCAGACGTACCAGAACCACCTGCCGGAGAAGCTGGAAACACGTCCTGGACAGACTGGAACCACGTGACGGCCATGCCTGAACCACCTGCCGAGCACGGCGGAACCACCTGCCGGACACGCCAAAATCACCTGCGGGCTATGCCAGAACCACTTGGACGACTCTCCGAAATGACCTGCCGGGCATGTTGGAACCACCTCTCAGACGTGCCAGAAGCACGTGGCGGACAGTCCGGAATCACCTGTTGGGCATACGCAACCACCTCTGAGACGTACCAGAACCACGTGCCGTGCACGCCGGAACCACCTACCGGACAGACCGGAATCAACTTTTGGGCATGCCGGAACCACCAGTCAGATGTGCCAGAAACACGTGCCGGAGACGCCGGAAACACCTGCCGAGCACGTCGCAACCACCTGCTCAACTCGCCTGAACCACCTGCCGGACACGCCAAAATCACCTGCCCGCTACACCAGCACCACTTCGGGGACAAGCCGGAATCACGTGAGGGGCATGCCGGCACAGCCTCTCAGACTGAACCTCGTGCCGGACACCACATAACCACCTGCCGGACACGCCGGAACCACCGGCTCGACCCGCCGGAACGACCGCTGGACATGCAAAATCACCTGCCGGCTACGCCGGAAACACTTGGCGAACACTCCGGAATCACCTGCCGGGCATGCCGGAACCACCTCTCAGATATGCCAGAACCACGTGCCAATGACCCCGGAAGCACCTGCCGAGCACGCCGGAACCACCTGCTCGACTCGCCAGAACCACCTGCCGGACACGCCAAAATCACCTGCCGGCTACGCCACAACCAGTTGGGGAACACTTCGGAATCACCTTCCGGGCTTGCTGGAACCACCTGCCGGTCATGCCAAAATCACCTGCCAACTACGCCAGTACCACTTGGCGGACACTGTGGAAACACCTGTCGGGCCGGCCAGAACCACATCTCAGACGTGAGAACCATGTGCATGAGATGCTGGAACCACACCCCGAACAGACGGAAAACACCTGCCAGACCCGTCTGAACAACGTGCCGAGCACGCCGGAGCCACCTGCTCGACTCGCCGGAACCACCTACCTGACATGCCCAAATCACCAGCCGGGTATGCCAGAACCACTTGGCGGACACTCCGGAATCATCTGCCGGACATGCCGGAACCAGCTCTCAGACACACCAGAACCAAGTGCCGGAGACGCCGGAAGCACCTGGCGAGCATGCCGGAGCCACGTGCTCGACTCGCCAGAAACACCTGCCGGACACGCCAAAATCACCTGCCGGCTACGCCAGAACCACCTGGCGGACACTCCGAAACCACCTGTCGCGCATGCCGGAACCACCTCTCAGACGTGCCGGAAGCACGTGCCGGACACGCCGGAATCACCTACCGGACAGACCGGAACCACCTGCCGAGCACGCCGGAGCCACCTGTTCGACTCGCTGGAACCTCCTGCCGGACAGGCCAATATCAACTGCTGGCTATGCCAGAACCACTTGGGGGACGGTCCGGAATCGCCTGCCAGCCATGGCGGAACCACCTCTCAGACGTACCAGAACCACCTGCTGGAGAAGCTGGAAACACGTCCTGGACACTCTGGAACCACCTGCCGGCCAAGCCTGAACCACCTGCCAAGCACAACGGAACAACCTGCCAGACACGCCAAAATCACCTGCGTGTTATGCCAGAACCACTTGGAGGACTCTCTGGGATGACCTGCCGGGCATGCCGGAACCACCTCTCAGACGTGCCAGAACCATGTGGCGGACAGTCCGGAATCACCTGTTGGGCATGCGCAACCACCTCTGAGACGTACCAGAACCACATGCCGTGCAGGCTGGAACCACCTCCCGGACAGCCCGGAATCACCTTTCGGGCATGCCGGAACCACCTGTCAGATGTGCCAGAAACACGTGCCGGAGACGCCGGAAGCACCTGCCAAGCACGTTGGAACCACCTGCTCAACTCGCCTGAACCACCTGCCGGACATGCCAAAATCACCTGCCGACTATGCCAGAACCACTTGGCGAACACTCCGGAATCACTTGCCGGGCATGCAGGAACCACCTCTCAGACATGCCAGAACCCCGTGCCAATGACCCCGGAAGCACCAGCCGAGCACGGCGGAACCACCTGCTCGACTCGCCAGAACCACCTGCCGATCACGCAAAAATCACCTGCCGGCTACGCCACAACCAGTTGGTGAACACTTTGGAATCACCTGCCAGGCTTGCTGGAACCACCTGCCAGTCATGCCAAAATCACCTGCCAACTACGCCAGAACCGCTTGGCGGACACTGCGGAAACACCTGTCGGGCCGGCTGGAACCACATCTCAGACGTGCCAGAAAGGTGTTCATGAGATGCTGGAACCACACCCCGAACAGACGGATACCACCTGCCAGAACCGCCTGAACCACCTGCTGAGCACGCCGGAACCACCTGCTCGACTCACCGGTACCACCTCCCTGACACGCCAAAATCACCTGCTGGGTATGCCAGAACAACTTGGCGGACACTCCGGGATCATCTGCCTGACGTGCCGGAACCAGCTCTCAGACACACCAGAACCACGTGCCGGAGACGCCGGAAGCACCTGCCGAGCATGCCGGAGCCACCTGCTCGACTCGCCAGAAACACCTGCCGGACACGCCAAAATCACCTGCCGGATACGCCAGAACCGCCTGGCGGACACTACGGAATCACCTGCCGCGCATGCCGGAACCACCTCTCAGACGTGCCGGAAGCACGTGCCGGACACGCCGGAATCACCTACCGGACAGACCGGAACCACCTGCCAAGAACGCCGGAGCCACCTGTTCGACTCGCTGGAACCACCTGCCGGACAGGCCAATATCAACTGCTGGCTATGCCAGAACCATCTGGGGGACAGTCCGGGATCACCTGCCAGCCATGGCGGAACCACCTCTCAGACGTACCAGAACCACCTGCCGGAGAAGCTGGAAACACGTCCTGGACAGACTGGAACCACGTGACGGCCATGCCTGAACCACCTGCCGAGCACGGCGGAACCACCTGCCGGACACGCCAAAATCACCTGCGGGCTACGCCAGAACCACTTGGACGACTCTCCGAAATGACCTGCCGGGCATGTTGGAACCACCTCTCAGACGTGCCAGAAGCACGTGGCGGACAGTCCGGAATCACCTGTTGGGCATACGCAACCACCTCTGAGACGTACCAGAACCACGTGCCGTGCACGCCGGAACCACCTAGCGGACAGACCGGAATCAACTTTTGGGCATGCCGGAACCACCAGTCAGATGTGCCAGAAACACGTGCCGGAGACGCCGGAAGCACCTGCCGAGCACGTCGCAAGCACCTGCTCAACTCGCCTGAACCACCTGCCGGACACGCCAAAATCACCTGCCCGCTACACCAGCACCACTTCGGGGACAAGCCGGAATCACGTGAGGGGCATGCCGGCACAGCCTCTCAGACTGAACCTCGTGCCGGACACCACAGAACCACCTGCCGGACAGACCGGAACCACCTGCCGGACACGCCGGAACCACCGGCTCGACCCGCCGGAACGACCGCTGGACATGCAAAATCACCTGCCGGCTACGCCGGAAACACTTGGCGAACACTCCGGAATCACCTGCCGGGCATGCCGGAACCACCTCTCAGATATGCCAGAACCACGTTTCAATGACCCCGGAAGCACCTGCCGAGCACGCCGGAACCACCTGCTCGACGCGCCAGAACCACCTGCCGGACACGCAAAAATCACCTGCCGGCTACGCCACAACCAGTTGGGGAACACTTCGGAATCACCTGCCGGGCTTGCTGGAACCACCTGCCGGTCATGCCAAAATCACCTGCCAGCTACGCCAGTACCACTTGGCGGACACTGTGGAAACACCTGTCGGGCCGGCCGGAACCACATCTCAGACGTGCCAGAACCATGTGCATGAGTTGCTGGAACCACACCCCGAACAGACGGAAAACACCTGCCAGACCCGTTCGAACAACGTGCCGAGCACGCCGGAGCCACCTGCTCGACTCGCCGGAACCACCTACCTGACATGCCCAAATCACCAGCCGGGTATGCCAGAACCACTTGGCGGACACTCCGGAATCATCTGCCGGACATGCCGGAACCAGCTCTCAGACACACCAGAACCACGTGCCGGAGACGCCGGAAGCACCTGCCGAGCATGCCGGAGCCACCTGCTCGACTCGCCAGAAACACCTGCCGGACACGCCAAAATCACCTGCCGGGTACGCCAGAACCACCTGGCGGACACTCCGAAACCACCTGTCGCGCATGCCGGAACCACCTCTCAGACGTGCCGGAAGCACGTGCCGGACACGCCGGAATCACCTACCGGACAGACCGGAACCACCTGCCGAGCACGCCGGAGCCACCTGTTCGACTCGCTGGAACCACCTGCCGGACAGGCCAATATCAACTGCTGGCTATGCCAGAACCACCTGGGGGACGGTCCGGAATCACCTGCCAGCCATGGCGGAACCACCTCTCAGACGTGCCAGAACCATGTGGCGGACAGTCCGGAATCACCTGTTGGGCATGCGCAACCACCTCTGAGACGTACCAGAACCACATGCCGTGCAGGCTGGAACCACCTACCGGACAGACCGGAATCACCTTTCGGGCATGCCGGAACCACCTGTCAGATGTGCCAGAAACACGTGCCGGAGACGCCGGAAGCACCTGCCAAGCACGTTGGAACCACCTGCTCAACTCGCCTGAGCCACCTGCCGGACATGCCAAAATCACCTGCCGACTATGCCAGAACCACTTGGTGAACACTCCGGAATCACTTGCCGGGCATGCAGGAACCACCTCTCAGACATGCCAGAACCCCGTGCCAATGACCCCGGAAGCACCAGCCGAGCACGCCGGAACCACCTGCCGATCACGCAAAAATCACCTGCCGGCTACACCACAACCAGTTGGTGAACACTTTGGAATCACCTGCCAGGCTTGCTGTAACCACCTGCCAGTCATGCCAAAATCACCTGCCAACTACGCCAGAACCGCTTGGCGGACACTGCGGAAACACCTGTCGGGCCGGCTGGAACCACATCTCAGACGTGCCAGAAACGTGTTCATGAGATGCTGGAACCACACCCCGAACAGACGGATACCACCTGCCAGAACCGCCTGAACCACCTGCTGAGCACGCCGGAACCACCTGCTCGACTCACCGGTACCACCTCCCTGACACGCCAAAATCACCTGCTGGGTATGCCAGAACCACTTGGCGGACACTCCGGAATAATCTGCCGGACATGCCAGAACCAGCTCTCAGACACACCAGAACCAAGTGCCGGAGACGCCGGAAGCACCTGCCGAGCATGCCGGAGCCACCTGCTCGACTCGCCAGAAACACCTGCCGGACACGCCAAAATCACCTGCCGGGTACGCAAGAACCAACTGGCGGACACTACGGAATCACCTGCCGCGCATGCCGGAACCACCTCTCAGACGTGCCGGAAGCACGTGCCGGACACGCCGGAAACACCTACCGGACAGACCGGAACCACCTGCCAAGAACGCCGGAGCCACCTGTTCGACACGCTGGAACCACCTGCCGGACAGGCCAATATCAACTGCTGGCTATGCCAGAACCACCTGGGGGAGAGTCCGGGATCACCTGCCAGCCATGGCGGAACCACCTCTCAGACGTACCAGAACCACCTGCCGGAGAAGCTGGAAACACGTCCTGGACAGACTGGAACCACGTGACGGCCATGCCTGAACCACCTGCCGAGCACGGCGGAACCACCTGCCGGACACGCCAAAATCACCTGCGGGCTACGCCAGAACCACTTGGACGACTCTCCGAAATGACCTGCCGGGCATGTTGGAACCACCTCTCAGACGTGCCAGAAGCACGTGGCGGACAGTCCGGAATCACCTGTTGGACATACGCAACCACCTCTGAGACGTACCAGAACCACGTGCCGTGCACGCCGGAACCACCTACCGGACAGACCGGAATCAACTTTTGGGCATGCCGGAACCACCAGTCAGATGTGCCAGAAACACGTGCCGGAAACGCCGGAAGCACCTGCCGAGCACGTCGCAAGCACCTGCTCAACTCGCCTGAACCACCTGCCGGACACGCCAAAATCACCTGCCCGCTACACCAGCACCACTTCGGGGACAAGCCGGAATCACGTGAGGGGCATGCCGGCACAGCCTCTCAGACTGAACCTCGTGCCGGACACCACAGAACCACCTGCCGGACAGACCGGAACCACCTGCCGGACACGCCAGAACCACCGGCTCGACCCGCCGGAACGACCGCTGGACATGCAAAATCACCTGCCGGCTACGCCGGAAACACTTGGCGAACACTCCGGACTCACCTGCCGGGCATGCCGGAACCACCTCTCAGATATGCCAGAACCACGTTTCAATGACCCCGGAAGCACCTGCCGAGCACGCCGGAACCACCTGCTCGACGCGCCAGAACCACCTGCCGGACACGCAAAAATCACCTGCCGGCTACGCCACAACCAGTTGGGGAACACTTCGGAATCACCTGCCGGGCTTGCTGGAACCACCTGCCGGTCATGCCAAAATCACCTGCCAACTACGCCAGTACCACTTGGCGGACACTGTGGAAACACCTGTCGGGCCGGCCGGAACCACATCTCAGACGTGCCAGAACCATGTGCATGACATGCTGGAACCACACCCCGAACAGACGGAAAACACCTGCCAGACCCGTCTGAACAACCTGCCGAGCATGCCGGAGCCACCTGCTCGACTCGCCAGAAACACCTGCCGGACACGCCAAAATCACCTGCCGGCTACGCCAGAACCACCTGGCGGACACTCCGAAACCACCTGTCGCGCATGCCGGAACCACCTCTCAGACGTGCCGGAAGCACATGCCGGACACGCCGGAATCACCTACCGGACAGACCGGAACCACCTGCCGAGCACGCCGGAGCCACCTTTTCGACTCGCTGGAACCACCTGCCGGACAGGCCAATATCAAATGCTGGCTATGCCAGAACCACCTGGGGGACGGTCCGGAATCACCTGCCAGCCATGGCGGAACCACCTCTCAGACGTAGCAGAACCACCTGCCGGAGAAGCTGGAAACACGTCCTGGACAGTCTGGAACCACCTGCCGGCCAAGCCTGAACCACCTGCCAAGCACAACGGAACAACCTGCCAGACACGCCAAAATCACCTGCGTGTTATGCCAGAACCACTTGGAGGACTCTCTGGGATGACCTGCCGGGCATGCCGGAACCACCTCTCAGACGTGCCAGAACCATGTGGCGGACAGTCCGGAATCACCTGTTGGGCATGCGCAACCACCTCTGAGACGTACCAGAACCACATGCCGTGCAGGCTGGAACCACCTACCGGACAGACCGGAATCACCTTTCGGGCATGCCGGAACCACCTGTCAGATGTGCCAGAAACACGTGCCGGAGACGCCGGAAGCACCTGCCAAGCACGTTGGAACCACCTGCTCAACTCGCCTGAGCCACCTGCCGGACATGCCAAAATCACCTGCCGACTATGCCAGAACCACTTGGCGAACACTCCGGAATCACTTGCCGGGCATGCAGGAACCACCTCTCAGACATGCCAGAACCCCGTGCCAATGACCCCAGAAGCACCAGCCGAGCACGCCGGAACCACCTGCTCGACTCGCCAGAACCACCTGCCGATCACGGAAAAATCACCTGCCGGCTACGCCACAACCAGTTGGTGAACACTTTGGAATCACCTGCCAGGCTTGCTGGAACCAGCTGCCAGTCATGCCAAAATCACCTGCCAACTACGCCAGAACCGCTTGGCGGACACTGCGGAAACACCTGTCGGGCCGGCTGGAACCACATCTCAGACGTGCCAGAAACGTGTTCATGAGATGCTGGAACCACACCCCGAACAGACGGATACCACCTGCCAGAACCGCCTGAACCACCTGCTGAGCACGCCGGAACCACCTGCTCGACTCACCGGTACCACCTCCCTGACACGCCAAAATCACCTGCTGGGTATGCCAGAACCACTTGGCGGACACTCCGGAATCATCTGCCGGACATGCCGGAACCAGCTCTCAGACACACCAGAACCAAGTGCCGGAGACGCCGGAAGCACCTGCCGAGCATGCCGGAGCCACCTGTTCGACTCGCCAGAAACACCTGCCGGACACGCCAAAATCACCTGCCGGGTACGCCAGAACCACATGGCGGACACTACGGAATCACCTGCCGCGCATGCCGGAACCACCTCTCAGACGTGCCGGAAGCACGTGCCGGACACGCCGGAAACACATACCGGACAGACCGGAACCACCTGCCAAGAACGCCGGAGCCACCTGTTCGACTCGCTGGAACCACCTGCCGGACAGGCCAATATCAACTGCTGGCTATGCCAGAACCACCTGGGGGACAGTCCGGGATCACCTGCCAGCCATGGCGGAACCACCTCTCAGACGTACCAGAACCACCTGCCGGAGAAGCTGGAAACACGTCCTGGACAGACTGGAACCACGTGACGGCCATGCCTGAACCACCTGCCGAGCACGGCGGAACCACCTGCCGGACACGCCAAAATCACCTGCGGGCTACGCCAGAACCACTTGGACGACTCTCCGAAATGACCTGCCGGGCATGTTGGAACCACCTCTCAGACGTGCCAGAAGCACGTGGCGGACAGTCCGGAATCACCTGTTGGGCATACGCAACCACCTCTGAGACGTACCAGAACCACGTGCCGTGCACGCCGGAACCACCTAGCGGACAGACCGGAATCAACTTTTGGGCATGCCGGGACCACCAGTCAGATGTGCCAGAAACACGTGCCGGAGACGCCGGAAGCACCTGCCGAGCACGTCGCAAGCACCTGCTCAACTCGCCTGAACCACCTGCCGGACACGCCAAAATCACCTGCCCGCTACACCAGCACCACTTCGGGGACAAGCCGGAATCATGTGAGGGGCATGCCGGCACAGCCTCTCAGACTGAACCTCGTGCCGGACACCACAGAACCACCTGCCGGACAGACCGGAACCACCTGCCGGACACGCCGGAACCACCGGCTCGACCCGCCGGAACGACCGCTGGACATGCAAAATCACCTGCCGGCTACGCCGGAAACACTTGGCGAACACTCCGGACTCACCTGCCGGGCATGCCGGAACCACCTCTCAGATATGCCAGAACCACGTTTCAGTGACCCCGGAAGCACGTGCCGAGCACGCCGGAACCACCTGCTCGACGCGCCAGAACCACCTGCCGGGCAGGCAAAAATCACCTGCCGGCTACGCCACAACCAGTTGGGGAACACTTCGGAATCACCTGCCGGGCTTGCTGGAACCACCTGCCGGTCATGCCAAAATCACCTGCCAACTACGCCAGTACCACTTGGCGGACACTGTGGAAACACCTGTCGGGCCGGCCGGAACCACATCTCAGACGTGCCAGAACCATGTGCATGACATGCTGGAACCACACCACGAACAGACGGAAAACACCTGCCAGACCCGTCTGAACAACCTGCCGAGCATGCCGGAGCCACCTGCTCGACTCGCCAGAAACACCTGCCGGACACGCCAAAATCACCTGCCGGGTACGCCAGAACCACCTGGCGGACACTCCGAAACCACCTGTCACGCATGCCGGAACCACCTCTCAGACGTGCCGGAAGCACGTGCCGGACACGCCGGAATCACCTACCGGACAGACCGGAACCACCTGCCGAGCACGCCGGAGCCACCTGTTCGACTCGCTGGAACCACCTGCCGGACAGGCCAATATCAACTGCTGGCTATGCCAGAACCACCTGGGGGACGGTCCGGAATCACCTGCCAGCCATGGCGGAACCACCTCTCAGACGTACCAGAACCACCTGCCGGAGAAGCTGGAAACACGTCCTGGACAGTCTGGAACCACCTGCCGGCCAAGCCTGAACCACCTGCCAAGCACAACGGAACAACCTGCCAGACACGCCAAAATCACCTGCGTGTTATGCCAGAACCACTTGGAGGACTCTCTGGGATGACCTGCCGGGCATGCCGGAGCCACCTGCTCGACTCGCCAGAAACACCTGCCGGACACGCCAAAATCACCTGCCGGGTACGCCAGAACCACATGGCGGACACTACGGAATCACCTGCCGCGCATGCCGGAACCACCTCTCAGACGTGCCGGAAGCACGTGCCGGACACGCCGGAAACACATACCGGACAGACCGGAACCACCTGCCAAGAACGCCGGAGCCACCTGTTCGACTCGCTGGAACCACCTGCCGGACAGGCCAATATCAACTGCTGGCTATGCCAGAACCACCTGGGGGACAGTCCGGGATCACCTGCCAGCCATGGCGGAACCACCTCTCAGACGTACCAGAACCACCTGCCGGAGAAGCTGGAAACACGTCCTGGACAGACTGGAACCACGTGACGGCCATGCCTGAACCACCTGCCGAGCACGGCGGAACCACCTGCCGGACACGCCAAAATCACCTGCGGGCTACGCCAGAACCACTTGGACGACTCTCCGAAATGACCTGCCGGGCATGTTGGAACCACCTCTCAGACGTGCCAGAACCATGTGGCGGACAGTCCGGAATCACCTGTTGGGCATGCGCAACCACCTCTGAGACGTACCAGAACCACATGCCGTGCAGGCTGGAACCACCTACCGGACAGACCGGAATCACCTTTCGGGCATGCCGGAAGCACCTGTCAGATGTGCCAGAAACACGTGCCGGAGACGCCGGAAGCACCTGCCAAGCACGTTGGAACCACCTGCTGAACTCGCCTGAGCCACCTGCCGGACATGCCAAAATCACCTGCCGACTATGCCAGAACCACTTGGCGAACACTCCGGAATCACTTGCCGGGCATGCAGGAACCACCTCTCAGACATACCAGAACCCCGTGCCAATGACCCCGGAAGCACCAGCCGAGCACGCCGGAACCACCTGCTCGACTCGCCAGAACCACCTGCCGATCACGCAAAAATCACCTGCCGGCTACGCCACAACCAGTTGGTGAACACTTTGGAATCACCTGCCAGGCTTGCTGGAACCACCTGCCAGTCATGCCAAAATCACCTGCCAACTACGCCAGAACCGCTTGGCGGACACTGCGGAAACACCTGTCGGGCCGGCTGGAACCACATCTCAGACGTGCCAGAAACGTGTTCATGAGATGCTGGAACCACACCCCGAACAGACGGATACCACCTGCCAGAACCGCCTGAACCACCTGCTGAGCACGCCGGAACCACCTGCTCGACTCACCGGTACCACCTCCCTGACACGCCAAAATCACCTGCTGGGTATGCCAGAACCACTTGGCGGACACTCCGGAATCATCTGCCGGACATGCCGGAACCAGCTCTCAGACACACCAGAACCAAGTGCCGGAGACGCCGGAAGCACCTGCCGAGCATGCCGGAGCCACCTGCTCGACTCGCCAGAAACACCTGCCGGACACGCCAAAATCACCTGCCGGGTACGCAAGAACCACCTGGGGGACACTACGGAATCACCTGCCGCGCATGCCGGAACCACCTCTCAGACGTGCCGGAAGCACGTGCCGGACACGCCGGAAACACCTACCGGACAGACCGGAACCACCTGCCAAGAACGCCGGAGCCACCTGTTCGACACGCTGGAACCACCTGCCGGACAGGCCAATATCAACTGCTGGCTATGCCAGAACCACCTGGGGGACAGTCCGGGATCACCTGCCAGCCATGGCGGAACCACCTCTCAGACGTACCAGAACCACCTGCCGGAGAAGCTGGAAACACGTCCTGGACAGACTGGAACCACGTGACGGCCATGCCTGAACCACCTGCCGAGCACGGCGGAACCACCTGCCGGACACGCCAAAATCACCTGCGGGCTACGCCAGAACCACTTGGACGACTCTCCGAAATGACCTGCCGGGCATGTTGGAACCACCTCTCAGACGTGCCAGAAGCACGTGGCGGACAGTCCGGAATCACCTGTTGGGCATACGCAACCACCTCTGAGACGTACCAGAACCACGTGCCGTGCACGCCGGAACCACCTAGCGGACAGACCGGAATCAACTTTTGGGCATGCCGGAACCACCCGTCAGATGTGCCAGAAACACGTGCCGGAGACGCCGGAAGCACCTGCCGAGCACGTCGCAAGCACCTGCTCAACTCGCCTGAACCACCTGCCGGACACGCCAAAATCACCTGCCCGCTACACCAGCACCACTTCGGGGACAAGCCGGAATCACGTGAGGGGCATGCCGGCACAGCCTCTCAGACTGAACCTCGTGCCGGACACCACAGAACCACCTGCCGGACAGACCGGAACCACCTGCCGGACACGCCGGAACCACCGGCTCGACCCGCCGGAACGACCGCTGGACATGCAAAATCACCTGCCGGCTACGCTGGAAACACTTGGCGAACACTCCGGACCCACCTGCCCAGCATGCCGGAACCATCTCTCAGATATGCCAGAACCACGTGCCAATGACCCCGGAAGCACCTGCCGAGCACGCCGGAACCACCTGCTCGACTCGCCAGAACCACCTGCCGGGCATGCAAAAATCACCTGCCGGCACGACACAACCAGTTGGGGAACACTTCGGAATCACCTGCTGGGCTTGCTGGAACCACCTGCCGGTCATGCCAAAATCACCTGCCAACTACGCCAGTACCACTTGGCGGACACTGTGGAAACACCTGTCGGGCCGGCCGGAACCACATCTCAGACGTGCCAGAACCATGTGCATGAGATGCTGGAACCACACCCCGAACAGACGGAAAACACCTGCCAGACCCGTCTGAACAACCTGCCGAGCATGCCGGAGCCACCTGCTCGACTCGCCAGAAACACCTGCCGGACACGCCAAAATCACCTGCCGGGTATGCCAGAACCACTTGGCGGACACTCCGGAATCATCTGCCGGACATGCCGGAACCAGCTCTCAGACACACCAGAACCACGTGCCGGAGACGCCGGAAGCACCTGCCGAGCATGCCGGAGCCACCTGCTCGACTCGCCAGAAACACCTGCTGGACACGCCAAAATCACCTGCCGGGTACGCCAGAACCACCTGGCGGACACTCCGAAACCACCTGTCGCGCATGCCGGAACCACCTCTCAGACGTGCCGGAAGCACGTGCCGGACACGCCGGAATCACCTAACGGACAGACCGGAACCACCTGCCGAGCACGCCGGAGCCACCTGTTCGACTCGCTGGAACCACCTGCCGGACAGGCCAATATCAACTGCTGGCTATGCCAGAACCACTTGGGGGACGGTCCGGAATCACCTGCCAGCCATGGCGGAACCACCTCTCAGACGTACCAGAACCACCTGCCGGAGAAGCTGGAAACACGTCCTGGACAGTCTGGAACCACCTGCCGGCCAAGCCTGAACCACCTGCCAAGCACAACGGAACAACCTGCCAGACACGCCAAAATCACCTGCGTGTTATGCCAGAACCACTTGGGGGACTCTCTGGGATGACCTGCCGGGCATGCCGGAACCACCTCTCAGACGTGCCAGAACCATGTGGCGGACAGTCCGGAATCACCTGTTGGGCATGCGCAACCACCTCTGAGACGTACCAGAACCACATGCCGTGCAGGCTGGAACCACCTACCGGACAGACCGGAATCACCTTTCGGGCATGCCGGAACCACCTGTCAGATGTGCCAGAAACACGTGCCGGAGACGCCGGAAGCACCTGCCAAGCACGTTGGAACCACCTGCTCAACTCGCCTGAGCCACCTGCCGGACATGCCAAAATCACCTGCCGACTATGCCAGAACCACTTGGCGAACACTCCGGAATCACTTGCCGGGCATGCAGGAACCACCTCTCAGACATGCCAGAACCCCGTGCCAATGACCCCGGAAGCACCAGCCGAGCACGGCGGAACCACCTGCTCGACTCGCCAGAACCACCTGCCGATCACGCAAAAATCACCTGCCGGCTACGCCACAACCAGTTGGTGAACACTTTGGAATCACCTGCCAGGCTTGCTGGAACCACCTGCCAGTCATGCCAAAATCACCTGCCAACTACGCCAGAACCGCTTGGCGGACACTGCGGAAACACCTGTCGGGCCGGCTGGAACCACATCTCAGACGTGCCAGAAACGTGTTCATGAGATGCTGGAACCACACCCCGAACAGACGGATACCACCTGCCAGAACCGCCTGAACCACCTGCTGAGCACGCCGGAACCACCTGCTCGACTCACCGGTACCACCTCCCTGACACGCCAAAATCACCTGCTGGGTATGCCAGAACCACTTGGCGGACACTCCGGAATCATCTGCCGGACATGCCGGAACCAGCTCTCAGACACACCAGAACCAAGTGCTGGAGACGCCGGAAGCACCTGCTGAGCATGCCGGAGCCACCTGCTCGACTCGCCAGAAACACCTGCCGGACACGCCAAAATCACCTGCCGGGTACGCAAGAACCACCTGGCGGACACTACGGAATCACCTGCCGCGCATGCCGGAACCACCTCTCAGACGTGCCGGAAGCACGTGCCGGACACGCCGGAAACACCTACCGGACAGACCGGAACCACCTGCCAAGAACGCCGGAGCCACCTGTTCGACTCGCTGGAACCACCTGCCGGACAGGCCAATATCAACTGCTGGCTATGCCAGAACCACCTGGGGGACAGTCCGGGATCACCTGCCAGCCATGGCGGAACCACCTCTCAGACGTACCAGAACCACCTGCCGGAGAAGCTGGAAACACGTCCTGGACAGACTGGAACCACGTGACGGCCATGCCTGAACCACCTGCCGAGCACGGCGGAACCACCTGCCGGACACGCCAAAATCACCTGCGGGCTACGCCAGAACCACTTGGACGACTCTCCGAAATGACCTGCCGGGCATGTTGGAACCACCTCTCAGACGTGCCAGAAGCACGTGGCGGACAGTCCGGAATCACCTGTTGGGCATACGCAACCACCTCTGAGACGTACCAGAACCACGTGCCGTGCACGCCGGAACCACCTAGCGGACAGACCGGAATCAACTTTTGGGCATGCCGGGACCACCAGTCAGATGTGCCAGAAACACGTGCCGGAGACACCGGAAGCACCTGCCGAGCACGTCGCAAGCACCTGCTCAACTCGCCTGAACCACCTGCCGGACACGCCAAAATCACCTGCCCGCTACACCAGCACCACTTCGGGGACAAGCCGGAATCACGTGAGGGGCATGCCGGCACAGCCTCTCAGACTGAACCTCGTGCCGGACACCACAGAACCACCTGCCGGACAGACCGGAACCACCTGCCGGACACGCCGGAACCACCGGCTCGACCCGCCGGAACGACCGCTGGACATGCAAAATCACCTGCCGGCTACGCCGGAAACACTTGGCGAACACTCCGGACTCACCTGCCGGGCATGCCGGAACCACCTCTCAGATATGCCAGAACCACGTTTCAGTGACCCCGGAAGCACGTGCCGAGCACGCCGGAACCACCTGCTCGACGCGCCAGAACCACCTGCCGGGCAGGCAAAAATCACCTGCCGGCTACGCCACAACCAGTTGGGGAACACTTCGGAATCACCTGCCGGGCTTGCTGGAACCACCTGCCGGTCATGCCAAAATCACCTGCCAACTACGCCAGTACCACTTGGCGGACACTGTGGAAACACCTGTCGGGCCGGCCGGAACCACATCTCAGACGTGCCAGAACCATGTGCATGACATGCTGGAACCACACCACGAACAGACGGAAAACACCTGCCAGACCCGTCTGAACAACCTGCCGAGCATGCCGGAGCCACCTGCTCGACTCGCCAGAAACACCTGCCGGACACGCCAAAATCACCTGCCGGGTACGCCAGAACCACCTGGCGGACACTCCGAAACCACCTGTCACGCATGCCGGAACCACCTCTCAGACGTGCCGGAAGCACGTGCCGGACACGCCGGAATCACCTACCGGACAGACCGGAACCACCTGCCGAGCACGCCGGAGCCACCTGTTCGACTCGCTGGAACCACCTGCCGGACAGGCCAATATCAACTGCTGGCTATGCCAGAACCACCTGGGGGACGGTCCGGAATCACCTGCCAGCCATGGCGGAACCACCTCTCAGACGTACCAGAACCACCTGCCGGAGAAGCTGGAAACACGTCCTGGACAGTCTGGAACCACCTGCCGGCCAAGCCTGAACCACCTGCCAAGCACAACGGAACAACCTGCCAGACACGCCAAAATCACCTGCGTGTTATGCCAGAACCACTTGGAGGACTCTCTGGGATGACCTGCCGGGCATGCCGGAGCCACCTGCTCGACTCGCCAGAAACACCTGCCGGACACGCCAAAATCACCTGCGGGCTACGCCAGAACCACTTGGACGACTCTCCGAAATGACCTGCCGGGCATGTTGGAACCACCTCTCAGACGTGCCAGAAGCACGTGGCGGACAGTCCGGAATCACCTGTTGGGCATACGCAACCACCTCTGAGACGTACCAGAACCACGTGCCGTGCACGCCGGAACCACCTAGCGGACAGACCGGAATCAACTTTTGGGCATGCCGGAACCACCCGTCAGATGTGTCAGAAACACGTGCCGGAGACGCCGGAAGCACCTGCCGAGCACGTCGCAAGCACCTGCTCAACTCGCCTGAACCACCTGCCGGACACGCCAAAATCACCTGCCCGCTACACCAGCACCACTTCGGGGACAAGCCGGAATCACGTGAGGGGCATGCCGGCACAGCCTCTCAGACTGAACCTCGTGCCGGACACCACAGAACCACCTGCCGGACAGACCGGAACCACCTGCCGGACACGCCGGAACCACCGGCTCGACCCGCCGGAACGACCGCTGGACATGCAAAATCACCTGCCGGCTACGCCGGAAACACTTGGCGAACACTCCGGACCCACCTGCCCAGCATGCCGGAACCATCTCTCAGATATGCCAGAACCACGTGCCAATGACCCCGGAAGCACCTGCCGAGCACGCCGGAACCACCTGCTCGACTCGCCAGAACCACCTGCCGGGCATGCAAAAATCACCTGCCGGCACGACACAACCAGTTGGGGAACACTTCGGAATCACCTGCTGGGCTTGCTGGAACCACCTGCCGGTCATGCCAAAATCACCTGCCAACTACGCCAGTACCACTTGGCGGACACTGTGGAAACACCTGTCGGGCCGGCCGGAACCACATCTCAGACGTGCCAGAACCATGTGCATGAGATGCTGGAACCACACCCCGAACAGACGGAAAACACCTGCCAGACCCGTCTGAACAACCTGCCGAGCATGCCGGAGCCACCTGCTCGACTCGCCAGAAACACCTGCCGGACACGCCAAAATCACCTGCCGGGTATGCCAGAACCACTTGGCGGACACTCCGGAATCATCTGCCGGACATGCCGGAACCAGCTCTCAGACACACCAGAACCACGTGCCGGAGACGCCGGAAGCACCTGCCGAGCATGCCGGAGCCACCTGCTCGACTCGCCAGAAACACCTGCTGGACACGCCAAAATCACCTGCCGGGTACGCCAGAACCACCTGGCGGACACTCCGAAACCACCTGTCGCGCATGCCGGAACCACCTCTCAGACGTGCCGGAAGCACGTGCCGGACACGCCGGAATCACCTAACGGACAGACCGGAACCACCTGCCGAGCACGCCGGAGCCACCTGTTCGACTCGCTGGAACCACCTGCCGGACAGGCCAATATCAACTGCTGGCTATGCCAGAACCACTTGGGGGACGGTCCGGAATCACCTGCCAGCCATGGCGGAACCACCTCTCAGACGTACCAGAACCACCTGCCGGAGAAGCTGGAAACACGTCCTGGACAGTCTGGAACCACCTGCCGGCCAAGCCTGAACCACCTGCCAAGCACAACGGAACAACCTGCCAGACACGCCAAAATCACCTGCGTGTTATGCCAGAACCACTTGGGGGACTCTCTGGGATGACCTGCCGGGCATGCCGGAACCACCTCTCAGACGTGCCAGAACCATGTGGCGGACAGTCCGGAATCACCTGTTGGGCATGCGCAACCACCTCTGAGACGTACCAGAACCACATGCCGTGCAGGCTGGAACCACCTACCGGACAGACCGGAATCACCTTTCGGGCATGCCGGAACCACCTGTCAGATGTGCCAGAAACACGTGCCGGAGACGCCGGAAGCACCTGCCAAGCACGTTGGAACCACCTGCTCAACTCGCCTGAGCCACCTGCCGGACATGCCAAAATCACCTGCCGACTATGCCAGAACCACTTGGCGAACACTCCGGAATCACTTGCCGGGCATGCAGGAACCACCTCTCAGACATGCCAGAACCCCGTGCCAATGACCCCGGAAGCACCAGCCGAGCACGCCGGAACCACCTGCTCGACTCGCCAGAACCACCTGCCGATCACGCAAAAATCACCTGCCGGCTACGCCACAACCAGTTGGTGAACACTTTGGAATCACCTGCCAGGCTTGCTGGAACCACCTGCCAGTCATGCCAAAATCACCTGCCAACTACGCCAGAACCGCTTGGCGGACACTGCGGAAACACCTGTCGGGCCGGCTGGAACCACATCTCAGACGTGCCAGAAACGTGTTCATGAGATGCTGGAACCACACCCCGAACAGACGGATACCACCTGCCAGAACCGCCTGAACCACCTGCTGAGCACGCCGGAACCACCTGCTCGACTCACCGGTACCACCTCCCTGACACGCCAAAATCACCTGCTGGGTATGCCAGAACCACTTGGCGGACACTCCGGAATCATCTGCCGGACATGCCGGAACCAGCTCTCAGACACACCAGAACCAAGTGCCGGAGACGCCGGAAGCACCTGCCGAGCATGCCGGAGCCACCTGCTCGACTCGCCAGAAACACCTGCCGGACACGCCAAAATCACCAGCCGGGTACGCAAGAACCACCTGGCGGACACTACGGAATCACCTGCCGCGCATGCCGGATCCACCTCTCAGACGTGTCGGAAGCACGTGCCGGACACGCCGGAAACACCTACCGGACAGACCGGAACCACCTGCCAAGAACGCCGGAGCCACCTGTTCGACACGCTGGAACCACCTGCCGGACAGGCCAATATCAACTGCTGGCTATGCCAGAACCACCTGGGGGACAGTCCGGGATCACCTGCCAGCCATGGCGGAACCACCTCTCAGACGTACCAGAACCACCTGCCGGAGAAGCTGGAAACACGTCCTGGACAGACTGGAACCACGTGACGGCCATGCCTGAACCACCTGCCGAGCACGGCGGAACCATCTGCCGGACACGCCAAAATCACCTGCGGGCTACGCCAGAACCACTTGGACGACTCTCCGAAATGACCTGCCGGGCATGTTGGAACCACCTCTCAGACGTGCCAGAAGCACGTGGCGGACAGTCCGGAATCACCTGTTGGGCATACGCAACCACCTCTGAGACGTACCAGAACCACGTGCCGTGCACACCGGAACCACCTAGCGGACAGACCGGAATCAACTTTTGGGCATGCCGGAACCACCAGTCAGATGTGCCAGAAACACGTGCCGGAGACGCCGGAAGCACCTGCCGAGCACGTCGCAAGCACCTGCTCAACTCGCCTGAACCACCTGCCGGACACGCCAAAATCACCTGCCCGCTACACCAGCACCACTTCGGGGACAAGCCGGAATCACGTGAGGGGCATGCCGGCACAGCCTCTCAGACTGAACCTCGTGCCGGACACCACAGAACCACCTGCCGGACAGACCGGAACCACCTGCCGGACAAGCCGGAACCACCGGCTCGACCCGCCGGAACGACCGCTGGACATGCAAAATCACCTGCCGGCTACGCCGGAAACACTTGGCGAACACTCCGGAATCACCTGCCGGGCATGCCGGAACCACCTCTCAGATATGCCAGAACCACGTTTCAATGACCCCGGAAGCACCTGCCGAGCACGCCGGAACCACCTGCTCGACGCGCCAGAACCACCTGCCGGGCACGCAAAAATCACCTGCCGGCTACGCCACAACCAGTTGGGGAACACTTCGGAATCACCTGCCGGGCTTGCTGGAACCACCTGCCGGTCATGCCAAAATCACCTGCCAACTACGCCAGTACCACTTGGCGGACACTGTGGAAACACCTGTCGGGCCGGCCGGAACCACATCTCAGACGTGCCAGAACCATGTGCATGACATGCTGGAACCACACCCCGAACAGACGGAAAACACCTGCCAGACCCGTCTGAACAACCTGCCGAGCATGCCGGAGCCACCTGCTCGACTCGCCAGAAACACCTGCCGGACACGCCAAAATCACCTGCCGGGTACGCCAGAACCACCTGGCGGACACTCCGAAAACACCTGTCGCGCATGCCGGAACCACCTCTCAGACGTGCCGGAAGCACGTGCCGGACACTCCGGAATCACCTATCGGACAGACCGGAACCACCTGCCGAGCACGCCGGAGCCACCTGTTCGACTCGCTGGAACCACCTGCCGGACAGGCCAATATCAAATGCTGGCTATGCCAGAACCACCTGGGGGACGGTCCGGAATCACCTGCCAGCCATGGCGGAACCACCTCTCAGACGTACCAGAACCACCTGCCGGAGAAGCTGGAAACACGTCCTGGACAGTCTGGAACCACCTGCCGGCCAAGCCTGAACCACCTGCCAAGCACAACGGAACAACCTGCCAGACACGCCAAAATCACCTGCGTGTTATGCCAGAACCACTTGGAGGACTCTCTGGGATGACCTGCTGGGCATGCCGGAACCACCTCTCAGACGTGCCAGAACCATGTGGCGGACAGTCCGGAATCACCTGTTGGGCATGCGCAACCACCTCTGAGACGTACCAGAAGCACATGCCGTGCAGGCTGGAACCACCTACCGGACAGACCGGAATCACCTTTCGGGCATGCCGGAACCACCTGTCAGACGTGCCAGAAACACGTGCCGGAGACGCCGGAAGCACCTGCCAAGCACGTTGGAACCACCTGCTCAACTCGCCTGAACCACCTGCCGGACATGCCAAAATCACCTGCCGACTATGCCAGAACCACTTGGCGAACACTCCGGAATCACTTGCCGGGCATGCAGGAACCACCTCTCAGACATGCCAGAACCCCGTGCCAATGACCCCGGAAGCACCAGCCGAGCACGCCGGAACCACCTGCTCGACTCGCCAGAACCACCTCCCTGACACGCCAAAATCACCTGCTGGGTATGCCAGAACCACTTGGCGGATACGCCGGAATCATCTGCCGGACATGCCGGAACCAGCTCTCAGACACACCAGAACCAAGTGCCGGAGACGCCGGAAGCACCTGCCGAGCATGCCGGAGCCACCTGCTCGACTCGCCAGAAACACCTGCCGGACACGCCAAAATCACCTGCCGGGTACGCCAGAACCACCTGGCGGACACTACGGAATCACCTGCCGCGCATGCCGGAACCACCTCTCAGACGTGCCGGAAGCACGTGCCAGACACGCCGGAAACACCTACCGGACAGACCGGAACCACCTGCCAAGAACGCCGGAGCCAGCTGTTCGACACGCTGGAACCACCTGCCGGACAGGCCAATATCAACTGCTGGCTATGCCAGAACCACCTGGGGGACAGTCCGGGATCACCTGCCAGCCATGGCGGAACCACCTCTCAGACGTACCAGAACCACCTGCCGGAGAAGCTGGAAACACGTCCTGGACAGACTGGAACCACGTGACGGCCATGCCTGAACCACCAGCCGAGCACGGCGGAACCACCTGCCGGACACGCCAAAATCACCTGCGGGCTACGCCAGAACCACTTGGACGACTCTCCGAAATGACCTGCCGGGCATGTTGGAACCACCTCTCAGACGTGCCAGAAGCACGTGGCGGACAGTCCGGAATCACCTGTTGGGCATACGCAACCACCTCTGAGACGTACCAGAACCACGTGCCGTGCACGCCGGAACCACCTACCGGACAGACCGGAATCAACTTTTGGGCATGCCGGAACCACCAGTCAGATGTGCCAGAAACACGTGACTGAGACTCCGGAAGCACCTGCCGAGCACGTCGCAACCACCTGCTCAACTCGAATGAACCACCTGCCGGACACGCCAAAAGCACCTGCCCGATACACCAGCACCACTTCGGGGACAAGCCGGAATCACGTGAGGGGCATGCCGGCACAGCCTCTCAGACTGAACCTCGTGCCGGACACCACAGAACCAACTGCCGGACAGACCGGAACCACCTGCCGGACACGCCGGAACCACCTGCACAACCCGCCGGAACGACCGCTGGACATGCAAAATCACCTGCCGGCTACGCCGGAAACACTTGGCGAACACTCCGGAATCACCTGCCGGGCATGACGGAACCACCTCTCAGATATGCCAGAACCACGTGCCAATGACCCCGGAAGCACCTGCCGAGCACGCCGGAACCACCTGCTCGACTCTCCAGAACCACCTGCCGGACACGCCAAAATCACCTGCCGGCTACGCCACAACCAGTTGGGGAGCACTTCAGAATCACCTGCCGGGCTTTCTGGAACCACCTGCCGGTCATGCCAAAATCACCTTCCAACTACGCCAGTACCACTTGGCGGACACTGTGGAAACACCTGTCGGGCCGGCCGGAACCACATCTCAGACGTGCCAGAACCATGTGCATGAGATGCTGGAACCACACCCCGAACAGACGGAAAACACCTGCCAGACCCGTCTGAACAACCTGCCGAGCACGCCGGAGCCACCTGCTCGACTCGCCGGAACCACCTACCTGACATGCCCAAATCACCAGCCGGGTATGCCAGAACCACTTGGCGGACACTCCGGAATCATCTGCCGGACATGCCGGAACCAGCTCTCAGACACACCAGAACCACGTGCCGGAGACGCCGGAAGCACCTGCCGAGCATGCCGGAGCCACCTGCTCGACTCGCCAGAAACACCTGCCGGACACGCCAAAATCACCTGCCGGGTACGCCAGAACCACCTGGCGGACACTCCGAAACCACCTGTCGCGCATGCCGGAACCACCTCTCAGACGTGCCGGAAGCACGTGCCGGACACGCCGGAATCACCTACCGGACAGACCGGAACCACCTGCCGAGCACGCCGGAGCCACCTGCCGGAGAAGCTGGAAACATGTCCTGGACAGTCTGGAACCACCTGCCGGCCAAGCCTGAACCACCTGCCAAGCACAACGGAACAACCTGCCAGACACGCCAAAATCACCTGCGTGTTATGCCAGAACCACTTGGAGGACTCTCTGGGATGACCTGCCGGGCATGCCGGAACCACCTCTCAGACGTGCCAGAACCATGTGGCGGACAGTCCGGAATCACCTGTTGGGCATGCGCAACCACCTCTGAGACGTACCAGAACCACATGCCGTGCAGGCTGGAACCACCTACCGGACAGACCGGAATCACCTTTCGGGCATGCCGGAACCACCTGTCAGATGTGCCAGAAACACGTGCCGGAGACGCCGGAAGCACCTGCCAAGCACGTTGGAACCACCTGCTCAACTCGCCTGAACCACCTGCCGGACACGCCAAAATCACCTGCCCGCTACAACAGCACCACTTCGGGGACAAGCCGGAATCACGTGAGGGGCATGCCGGCACAGCCTCTCAGACTGAACCTCGTGCCGGACACCACAGAACCACCTGCCGGACAGACCGGAACCACCTGCCGCACACGCCGGAACCACCGGCTCGACCCACCGGAACGACCGCTGGACATGCAAAATCACCTGCCGGCTACGCCGGAAACACTTGGCGAACACTCCGGAATCACCTGCCGGGCATGCCGGAACCACCTCTCAGATATGCCAGAACCACGTGCCAATGACCCCGGAAGCACCTGCCGAGCACGCCGGAACCACCTGCTCGACTCGCCAGAACCACCTGCCGGACACGCAAAAATCACCTGCCGGCTACGCCACAACCAGTTGGGGAGCACTTCGGAATCACATGCCGGGCTTGCTGGAACCACCTGCCGGTCATGCCAAAATCACCTGCCAACTACGCCAGTACCACTTGGCGGACACTGTGGAAACACCTGTCGGGCCGGCCGGAACCACATCTCAGACGTGCCAGAACCATGTGCATGAGATGCTGGAACCACACCCCGAACAGACGGAAAACACCTGCCAGACCCGTCTGAACAACCTGCCGAGCACGCCGGAGCCACCTGCTCGACTCGCCGGAACCACCTACCTGACATGCCCAAATCACCAGCCGGGTATGCCAGAACCACTTGGCGGACACTCCGGAATCATCTGCCGGACATGCCGGAACCAGCTCTCAGACACACCAGAACCACGTGCCGGAGACGCCGGAAGCACCTGCCGAGCATGCCGGAGCCACCTGCTCGACTCGCCAGAAACACCTGCCGGACACGCCAAAATCACCTGCCGGGTACGCCAGAACCACCTGGCGGACACTCCGAAACCACCTGTCGCGCATGCCGGAACCACCTCTCAGACGTGCCGGAAGCACGTGCCGGACACGCCGGAATCACCTACCGGACAGACCGGAACCACCTGCCGAGCACGCCGGAGCCACCTGTTCGACTCGCTGGAACCACCTGCCGGACAGGCCAATATCAACTGCTGGCTATGCCAGAACCACCTGGGGGACGGTCCGGAATCACCTGCCAGCCATGGCGGAACCACCTCTCAGACGTAGCAGAACCACCTGCCGGAGAAGCTGGAAACACGTCCTGGACACTCTGGAACCACCTGCCGGCCAAGCCTGAACCACCTGCCAAGCACAACGGAACAACCTGCCAGACACGCCAAAATCACCTGCGTGTTATGCCAGAACCACTTGGAGGACTCTCTGGGATGACCTGCCGGGCATGCCGGAACCACCTCTCAGACGTGCCAGAACCATGTGGCGGACAGTCCGGAATCACCTGTTGGGCATGCGCAACGACCTCTGAGACGTACCAGAACCACATGCCGTGCAGGCTGGAACCACCTACCGGACAGACCGGAATCACCTTTCGGGCATGCCGGAACCACCTGTCAGATGTGCCAGAAACACGTGCCGGAGACGCCGGAAGCACCTGCCAAGCACGTTGGAACCACCAGCTCAACTCTCCTGAACCACCTGCCGGACATGCCAAAATCACCTGCCGACTATGCCAGAACCACTTGGCGAACACTCCGGAATCACTTGCCGGGCATGCAGGAACCACCTCTCAGACATGCCAGAACCCCGTGCCAATGACCCCGGAAGCACCAGCCGAGCACGCCGGAACCACCTGCTCGACTCGCCAGAACCACCTGCCGATCACGCAAAAATCACCTGCCGGCTACGCCACAACCAGTTGGTGAACACTTTGGAATCACCTGCCAGGCTTGCTGGAACCACCTGCCAGTCATGCCAAAATCACCTGCCAACTACGCCAGAACCGCTTGGCGGACACTGCGGAAACACCTGTCGGGCCGGCTGGAACCACATCTCAGACGTGCCAGAAACGTGTTCATGAGATGCTGGAACCACACCCCGAACAGACGGATACCACCTGCCAGAACCGCCTGAACCACCTGCTGAGCACGCCGGAACCACCTGCTCGACTCACCGGTACCACCTCCCTGACACGCCAAAATCACCTGCTGGGTATGCCAGAACCACTTGGCGGACACTCCGGAATCATCTGCCGGACATGCCGGAACCAGCTCTCAGACACACCAGAACCAAGTGCCGGAGACGCCGGAAGCACCTGCCGAGCATGCCGGAGCCACCTGCTCGACTCGCCAGAAACACCTGCCGGACACGCCAAAATCACCTGCCGGGTACGCCAGAACCACCTGGCGGAGACTACGGAATCACCTGCCGCGCATGCCAGAACCACCTCTCAGACGTGCCGGAAGCACGTGCCGGACACGCCGGAAACACCTACCGGACAGACCGGAACCACCTGCCAAGAACGCCGGAGCCACCTGTTCGACTCGCTGGAACCACCTGCCGGACAGGCCAATATCAACTGCTGGCTATGCCAGAACCACCTGGGGGACAGTCCGGGATCACCTGCCAGCCATGGCGGAACCACCTCTCAGACGTACCAGAACCACCTGCCGGAGAAGCTGGAAACACGTCCTGGACAGACTGGAACCACGTGACGGCCATGCCTGAACCACCAGCCGAGCACGGCGGAACCACCTGCCGGACACGCCAAAATCACCTGCGGGCTACGCCAGAACCACTTGGACGACTCTCCGAAATGACCTGCCGGGCATGTTGGAACCACCTCTCAGACGTGCCAGAAGCACGTGGCGGACAGTCCGGAATCACCTGTTGGGCATACGCAACCACCTCTGAGACGTACCAGAACCACGTGCCGTGCACGCCGGAACCACCTAGCGGACAGACCGGAATCAACTTTTGGGCATGCCGGAACCACCAGTCAGATGTGCCAGAAACACGTGCCGGAGACGCCGGAAGCACCTGCCGAGCACGTCGCAACCACCTGCTCAACTCGCCTGAACCACCTGCCGGACACGCCAAAATCACCTGCCCGCTACAACAGCACCACTTCGGGGACAAGCCGGAATCACGTGAGGGGCATGCCAGCACAGCCTCTCAGACTGAACCTCGTGCCGGACACCACAGAACCACCTGCTGGACAGACCGGAACCACCTGCCGGACACGCCGGAACCACCGGCTCGACCCGCTGGAACGACCGCTGGACATGCAAAATCACCTGCCGGCTACGCCGGAAACACTTGGCGAACACTCCGGAATCACCTGCCGGGCATGCCGGAACCACCTCTCAGATATGCCAGAACCACGTGCCAATGACCCCGGAAGCACCTGCCGAGCACGCCGGAACCACCTGCTCGACTCGCCAGAACCACCTGCCGGACACGCCAAAATCACCTGCCGGCTACGCCACAACCAGTTGGGGAACACTTCAGAATCACCTGCCGGGCTTGCTGGAACCACCTGCCGGTCATGCCAAAATCACCTGCCAACTACGCCAGTACCACTTGGCGGACACTGTGGAAACACCTGTCGGGCCGGCCGGAACCACATCTCAGACGTGCCAGAACCTTGTGCATGAGATGCTGGAACCACACCCCGAACAGACGGAAAACACCTGCCAGACCCGTCTGAACAACGTGCCGAGCACGCCGGAGCCACCTGCTCGACTCGCCGGAAACACCTACCTGACATGCCCAAATCACCAGCCGGGTACGCCAGAACCACTTGGCGGACACTCCGGAATCATCTGCCGGACATGCCGGAACCAGCTCTCAGACACACCAGAACCACGTGCCGGAGACGCCGGAAGCACCTGCCGAGCATGCCGGAGCCACCTGCTCGACTCGCCAGAAACACCCGCCGGACACGCCAAAATCACCTGCAGGGTACGCCAGAACCACCTGGCGGACACTCCGAAACCACCTGTCGCGCATGCCGGAACCACCTCTCAGACGTGCCGGAAGCACGTGCCGGACACGCCGGAATCACCTACCGGACAGACCGGAACCACCTGCCAAGCACGCCGGAGCCACCTGCCGGAGAAGCTGGAAACACGTCCTGGAGAGTCTGGAACCACCTGCCGGCCAAGCCTGAACCACCTGCCAAGCACAACGGAACAACCTGCCAGACACGCCAAAATCACCTGCGTGTTATGCCAGAACCACTTGGAGGACTCTCTGGGATGACCTGCCGGGCATGCCGGAACCACCTCTCAGACGTGCCAGAACCATGTGGCGGACAGTCCGGAATCACCTGTTGGGCATGCGCAACCACCTCTGAGACGTACCAGAACCACATGCCGTGCAGGCTGGAACCACCTACCGGACAGACCGGAATCACGTTTCGGGCATGCCGGAACCACCTGTCAGATGTGCCAGAAACACGTGCCGGAGACGCCGGAAGCACCTGCCAAGCACGTTGGAACCACCTGCTCAACTCGCCTGAACCACCTGCCGGACACGCCAAAATCACCTGCCCGCTACACCAGCACCACTTCGGGGACAAGCCGGAATCACGTGAGGGGCATGCCGGCACAGCCTCTCAGACTGAACCTCGTGCCGGACACCACAGAACCACCTGCCGGACAGACCGGAACCACCTGCCGGACACGCCGGAACCACCGGCTCGACCCACCGGAACGACCGCTGGACATGCAAAATCACCTGCCGGCTACGCCGGAAACACTTGTCGAACACTCCGGAATCACCTGCCGGGCATGCCGGAACCACCTGTCAGATGTGCCAGAAACACGTGCCGGAGACGCCGGAAGCACCTGCCAAGCACGTTGGAACCACCTGCTCAACTCGCCTGAACCACCTGCCGGACATGCCAAAATCACCTGCCGACTATGCCAGAACCACTTGGCGAACACTCCGGAATCACTTGCCGGGCATGCAGGAACCACCTCTCAGACATGCCAGAACCCCGTGCCAATGACCCCGGAAGCACCAGCCGAGCACGCCGGAACCACCTGCTCGACTCGCCAGAACCACCTGCCGATCACGCAAAAATCACCTGCCGGCTACGCCACAACCAGTTGGTGAACACTTTGGAATCACCTGCCAGGCTTGCTGGAACCACCTGCCAGTCATGCCAAAATCACCTGCCAACTACGCCAGAACCGCTTGGCGGACACTGCGGAAACACCTGTCGGGCCGGCTGGAACCACATCTCAGACGTGCCAGAAACGTGTTCATGAGATGCTGGAACCACACCCCGAACAGACGGATACCACCTGCCAGAACCGCCTGAACCACCTGCTGCGCACGCCGGAACCACCTGCTCGACTCACCGGTACCACCTCCCTGACACGCCAAAATCACCTGCTGGGTATGCCAGAACCACTTGGCGGACACGCCGGAATCATCTGCCGGACATGCCGGAACCAGCTCTCAGACACACCAGAACCAAGTGCCGGAGACGCGGAAGCACCTGCCGAGCATGACGGAGCCACCTGCTCGACTCGCCAGAAACACCTGCCGGACACGCCAAAATCAACTGCCGGGTACGCAAGAACCACCTGGCGGACACTACGGAATCACCTGCCGTGCATGCCGGAACCACCTCTCAGACGTGCCGGAAGCACGTGCCGGACACGCCGGAAACACCTACCGGACAGATCGGAACAACCTGCCAAGAACGCCGGAGCCACCTGTTCGACTCGCTGGAACCACCTGCCGGACAGGCCAATATCAACTGCTGGCTATGCCAGAACCACCTGGGGGACAGTCCGGGATCACCTGCCAGCCATGGCGGAACCACCTCTCAGATGTACCAGAACCACCTGCCGGAGAAGCTGGAAACACGTCCTGGACAGACTGGAACCACGTGACGGCCATGCCTGAACCACCTGCCGAGCACGGCGGAACCACCTGCCGGACACGCCAAAATCACCTGCGGGCTACCCCAAAACCACTTGGACGACTCTCCGAAATGACCTGCCGGGCATGTTGGAACCACCTCTCAGACGTGCCAGAACCACGTGCCGTGCACGCCGGAACCACCTACCGGACAGACCGGAATCAACTTTTGGGCATGCCGGAACCACCAGTCAGATGTGCCAGAAACACGTGCTGGAGACGCCGGAAGCACCTGCCGAGCACGTCGCAACCACCTGCTCAACTCGCCTGAACCACCTGCCGGACACGCCAAAATCACCTGCCCGCTACACCAGCACCACTTCGGGGACAAGCCGGAATCACGTGAGGGGCATGCCGGCACAGCCTCTCAGACTGAACCTCGTGCCGGACACCACAGAACCACCTGCCGGACAGACCGGAAACACCTGCCGCACACGCCGGAACCACCGGCTCCACCCGCCGGAACGACCGCTGGACATGCAAAATCACCTGCCGGCTACGCCGGAAACACTTGGCGAACACTCCGGAATCACCTGCCGGGCATGCCGGAACCACCTGTCAGATGTGCCAGAAACACGTGCCGGAGACGCCGGAAGCACCTGCCAAGCACGTTGGAACCACCTGCTCAACTCGCCTGAACCACCTGCCGGACATGCCAAAATCACCTGCCGACTATGCCAGAACCACTTGGCGAACACTCCGGAATCACTTGCCGGGCATGCAGGAACCACCTCTCAGACATGCCAGAACCCCGTGCCAATGACCCCGGAAGCACCAGCCGAGCACGCCGGAACCACCTGCTCGACTCGCCAGAACCACCTGCCGATCACGCAAAAATCACCTGCCGGCTACGCCACAACCAGTTGGTGAACACTTTGGAATCACCTGCCAGGCTTGCTGGAACCACCTGCCAGTCATGCCAAAATCACCTGCCAACTACGCCAGAACCGCTTGGCGGACACTGCGGAAACACCTGTCGGGCCGGCTGGAACCACATCTCAGACGTGCCAGAAACGTGTTCATGAGATGCTGGAACCACACCCCGAACAGACGGATACCACCTGCCAGAACCGCCTGAACCACCTGCTGCGCACGCCGGAACCACCTGCTCGACTCACCGGTACCACCTCCCTGACACGCCAAAATCACCTGCTGGGTATGCCAGAACCACTTGGCGGACACGCCGGAATCATCTGCCGGACATGCCGGAACCAGCTCTCAGACACACCAGAACCAAGTGCCGGAGACGCGGAAGCACCTGCCGAGCATGACGGAGCCACCTGCTCGACTCGCCAGAAACACCTGCCGGACACGCCAAAATCACCTGCCGGGTACGCCAGAACCACCTGGCGGACACTCCGAAACCACCTGTCACGCATGCCGGAACCACCAGACGTGCCGGAAGCACGTGCCGGACACGCCGGAATCACCTACCGGACAGACCGGAACCACCTGCCGAGCACGCCGGAGCCACCTGTTCGACTCGCTGGAACCACCTGCCGGACAGGCCAATATCAACTGCTGGCTATGCCAGAACCACCTGGGGGACGGTCCGGAATCGCCTGCCAGCCATGGCGGAACCACCTGTCAGACGTACCAGAACCACCTGCCGGAGAAGCTGGAAACACGTCCTGGACAGTCTGGAACCACCTGCCGGCCAAGCCTGAACCACCTGCCGAGCACAACGGAACAACCTGCCAGACACGCCGAAATCACCTGCGTGTTATGCCAGAACCACTTGGAGGACTCTCTGGGATGACCTGCCGGGCATGCCGGAACCACCTCTCAGACGTGCCAGAACCATGTGGCGGACAGTCCGGAATCACCTGTTGGGCATGCGCAACCACCTCTGAGACGTACCAGAACCACATGCCGTGCAGGCTGGAACCACCTACCGGACAGACCGGAATCACCTTTCGGGCATGCCGGAACCACCTGTCAGATGTGCCAGAAACACGTGCCGGAGACGCCGGAAGCACCTGCCGAGCACGTCGCAAGCACCTGCTCAACTCGCCTGAACCACCTGCCGGACACGCCAAAATCACCTGCCCGCTACACCAGCACCACTTCGGGGACAAGCTGGAATCACGTGAGGGGCATGCCGGCACAGCCTCTCAGACTGAACCTCGTGCCGGACACCACAGAACCACCTGCCGGACAGACCGGAACCACCTGCCGGACACACCGGAACCACCGGCTAGACCCGCCGGAATGGCCGCTGGACATGCAAAATCACCTGCCGGCTACGCCGGAAACACTTGGCGAACACTCCGGAATCACCTGCCGGGCATGCCGGAACCACCTCTCAGATATGCCAGAACCACGTGCCAATGACCCCGGAAGCACCTGCCGAGCACGCCGGAACCACCTTCTCGACTCGCCAGAACCACCTGCCGGACACGCAAAAATCACCTGCCGGCTACGCCACAACCAGTTGGGGAACACTTCGGAATCACCTGCCGGGCTTGTTGGAACCACCTGCCGGTCATGCCAAAATCACCTGCCAACTACGCCAGTACCACTTGGCGGACACTGTGGAAACACCTGTCGGGCCGCCCGGAACCACATCTCAGACGTGCCAGAACCATGTGCATGAGATGCTGGAACCACACCCCGAAAAGACGGAAAACACCTGCCAGACCCGTCTGAACAACCTGCCGAGCACGCCGGAGCCACCTGCTCGACTCGCCGGAACCACCTACCTGACATGCCCAAATCACCAGCCGGGAATGCCAGAACCAAGTGGCGGACACTCCGGAATCATCTGCCGGACATGCCGGAACCAGCTCTCAGACACACCAGAACCACGTGCCAGAGACGCCGGAAGCACCTGCCGAGCATGCCGGAGCCACCTGCTCGACTCGCCAGAAACACCTGCCGGACACGCCAAAATCACCTGCCGGGTACGCCAGAACCACCTGTCGGACACTCCGAAACCACCTGTCGCGCATGCCGGAACCACCTCTCAGATGTGCCGGAAGCACGAGCCGGACACGCCGGAATCAGCTACCGGACAGACCGGAACCACCTGCCGAGCACGCCGGAGCCACCTGTTCGACTCGCTGCAACCACCTGCCGGACAGGCCAATATCAACTGCTGGCTATGCCAGAACCACCTGGGGGACGGTCCGGAATCGCCTGCCAGCCATGGCGGAACCACCTGTCAGACGTACCAGAACCACCTGCCGGAGAAGCTGGAAACACGTCCTGGACAGTCTGGAACCACCTGCCGGCCAAGCCTGAACCACCTGCCAAGCACAACGGAACAACCTGCCAGACACGCCGAAATCACCTGCGTGTTATGCCAGAACCACTTGGAGGACTCTCTGGGATGACCTGCCGGGCATGCCGGAACCACCTCTCAGACGTGCCAGAACCATGTGGCGGACAGTCCGGAATCACCTGTTGGGCATGCGCAACCACCTCTGAGACGTACCAGAAGCACATGCCGTGCAGGCTGGAACCACCTACCGGACAGACCGGAATCACCTTTCGGGCATGCCGGAACCACCTGTCAGATGTGCCAGAAACACGTGCCGGAGACGCCGGAAGCACCTGCCGAGCACGTCGGAACCACCTGCTCAACTCGCCTGAACCACCTGCCGGACATGCCAAAATCACCTGCCGACTATGCCAGAACCACTTGGCGAACACTCCGGAATCACTTGCCGGGCATGCAGGAACCACCTCTCAGACATGCCAGAACCCTGTGCCAATGACCCCGGAAGCACCAGCCGAGCACGCCGGAACCACCTGCTCGACTCGCCAGAACCACCTGCCGATCACGCAAAAATCACCTGCCGGCTACGCCACAACCAGTTGGTGAACACTTTGGAATCACCTGCCAGGCTTGCTGGAACCACCTGCCGGTCATGCCAAAATCACCTGCCAACTACGCCAGAAACGCTTGGCGGACACTGCGGAAACACCTGTCGGGCCGGCTGGAACCACATCTCAGACGTGCCAGAAACGTGTTCATGAGATGCTGGAACCACACCCCGAACAGACGGATACCACCTGCCAGAACCGCCTGAACCACCTGCTGAGCACGCCGGAACCACCTGCTCGACTCGCCGGAACCACCTCCCTGACACGCCAAAATCACCTGCTGGGTATGCCAGAACCACTTGGCGGACACTCCGGAATCATCTGCCGGACATGCCGGAACCAGCTCTCAGACACACCAGAACCAAGTGCCGGAGACGCCGGAAGCACCTGCCGAGCATGCCGGAGCCACCTGCTCGACTCGCCAGAAACACCTGCCGGACACGCCAAAATCACCTGCCGGGTACGCAAGAACCACCTGGCGGACACTACGGAATCACCTGCCGCGCATGCCGGAACCACCTCTCAGACGTGCCGGAAGCACGTGCCGGACACGCCGGAAACACCTACCGGACAGACCGGAACCACCTGCCAAGAACGCCGGAGCCACCTGTTCGACACGCTGGAACCACCTGCCGGACAGGCCAATATCAACTGCTGGCTATGCCAGAACCACCTGGGGGACAGTCCGGGATCACCTGCCAGCCATGGCGGAACCACCTCTCAGACGTACCAGAACCACCTGCCGGAGAAGCTGGAAACACGTCCTGGACAGACTGGAACCACGTGACGGCCATGCCGGAACCACCTGCCGAGCACGGCGGAACCACCTGCCGGACACGCCAAAATCACCTGCGGGCTACGCCAGAACCACTTGGACGACTCTCCGAAATGACCTGCCGGGCATGTTGGAACCACCTCTCAGACGTGCCAGAAGCACGTGGCGGACAGTCCGGAATCACCTGTTGGGCATACGGAACCACCTCTGAGACGTACCAGAACCACGTGCCGTGCACGCCGGAACCACCTACCGGACAGACCGGAATCAACTTTTGGGCATGCCGGAACCACCTGTCAGATGTGCCAGAAACACGTGCCGGAGACGCCGGAAGCACCTGCCGCGCACGTCGCAAGCACCTGCTCAACTCGCCTGAACCACCTGCCGGACACGCCAAAATCACCTGCCCGCTACACCAGCACCACTTCGGGGACAAGCCGGAATCACGTGAGGGGCATGCCGGCACAGCCTCTCAGACTGAACCTCGTGCCGGACACCACAGAACCACCTGCCGGACAGACCGGAACCACCTGCCGGACACGCCGGAACCACCGGCTCGACCCGCTGGAACCACCGCTGGACATGCAAAATCACCTGCCGGCTACGCCGGAAACACTTGGCGAACACTCCGGAATCACCAGCCGGGCATGCCGGAACCACCTCTCAGATATGCCAGTACCACGTGCCAATGACCCCGGAAGCACCTGCCGAGCACGCCGGAACCACCTGCTCGACGCACCAGAACCACCTCCCGGGCACGCAAAAATCACCTGCCGGCTACGCCACAACCAGTTGGGGAACACTTCGGAATCACCTGCCGGGCTTGCTGGAACCACCTGCCGGTCATGCCAAAATCACCTGCCAACTACGCCAGTACCACTTGGCGGACACTGTGGAAACACCTGTCGGGCCGGCCGGAACCACATCTCAGACGTGCCAGAACCATGTGCATGACATGCTGGAACCACACCCCGAACAGACGGAAAACACCTGCCAGACCCGTCTGAACAACCTGCCGAGCATGCCGGAGCCACCTGCTCGACTCGCCAGAAACACCTGCCGGACACGCCAAAATCACCTGCCGGGTACGCCAGAACCACCTGGCGGACACTCCGAAACCACCTGTCGCGCATGCCGGAACCACCTCTCAGACGTGCCGGAAGCACGTGCCGGACACGCCGGAATCACCTACCGGACAGACCGGAACCACCTGCCGAGCACGCCGGAGCAACCTGTTCGACTCGCTGGAACCACCTGCCGGACAGGCCAATATCAACTGCTGGCTATGCCAGAACCGCCTGGTGGACAGTCCGGGATCACCTGCCAGCCATGGCGGAACCACCTCTCAGACGTACCAGAACCACCTGCCAGAGAAGCTGGAAACACGTCCTGGACAGACTGGAACCACGTGACGGCCATGCCTGAACCACCTGCCGAGCACGGCGGAACCACCTGCCGGACACGCCAAAATCACCTGCGGGCTACGCCAGAACCACTTGGACGACTCTCCGAAATGACCTGCCGGGCATGTTGGAACCACCTCTCAGACGTGCCAGAAGCACGTGGCGGACAGTCCGGAATCACCTGTTGGGCATACGCAACCACCTCTGAGACGTACCAGAACCACGTGCCGTGCACGCCGGAACCACCTACCAGACAGACCGGAATCAACTTTTGGGCATGCCGGAACCACCAGTCAGATGTGCCAGAAACACGTGCCGGAGACGCCGGAAGCACCTGCCGAGCACGTCGCAAGCACATGCTCAACTCGCCTGAACCACCTGCCGGACACGCCAAAATCACCTGCCCGCTACACCAGCACCACTTTGGGGACAAGCCGGAATCACGTGAGGGGCATGCCGGCACAGCCTCTCAGACTGAACCTCGTGCCGGACACCACAGAACCACCTGCCGGTCATGCCAAAATCACCTGCCAACTACGCCAGTACCACTTGGCGGACACTGTGGAAACACCTGTCGGGCCGGCCGGAACCACATCTCAGACGTGCCAGAACCATGTGCATGAGATGCTGGAACCACACCCCGAACAGACGGAAAACACCTTCCAGACCCGTCTGAACAACCTGCCGAGCATGCCGGAGCCACCTGCTCGACTCGCCAGAAACACCTGCCGGACACGCCAAAATCACCTGCCGGTTACGCCAGAACCACCTGGCGGACACTCCGAAACCACCTGTCGCGCATGCCGGAACCACCTCTCAGACGTGCCGGAAGCACGTGCCGGACACGCCGGAAACACCTACCGGACAGACCGGAACCACCTGCCAAGAACGCCGGAGCCACCTGTTCGACTCGCTGGAACCACCTGCCGGACAGGCCAATATCAACTGCTGGCTATGCCAGAACCACCTGGGGGACAGTCCGGGATCACCTGCCAGCCATGGCGGAACCACCTGTCAGACGTACCAGAACCACCTGCCGGAGAAGCTGGAAACACGTCCTGGACAGTCTGGAACCACCTGCCGGCCAAGCCTGAACCACCTGCCAAGCACAACGGAACAACCTGCCAGACACGCCAAAATCACCTGCGTGTTATGCCAGAACCACTTGGAGGACTCTCTGGGATGACCTGCCTGGCATGCCGGAACCACCTCTCAGACGTGCCAGAACCATGTGGCGGACAGTCCGGAATCACCTGTTGGGCATGCGCAACCACCTCTGAGACGTACCAGAACCACATGCCGTTCAGGCTGGAACCACCTCCCGGACAGCCCGGAATCACCTTTCGGGCATGCCGGAACCACCTGTCAGATGTGCCAGAAACACGTGCCGGAGACGCCGGAAGCACCTGCCAAGCACGTTGGAACCACCTGCTCAACTCGCCTGAACCACCTGCCGGACATGCCAAAATCACCTGCCGACTATGCCAGAACCACTTGGCGAACACTCCGGAATCACTTGCCGGGCATGCAGGAACCACCTCTCAGACATGCCAGAATCCCGTGCCAATGACCCCGGAAGCACCAGCCGAGCACGCCGGAACCACCTGCTCGACTCGCCAGAACCACCTGCCGATCACGCAAAAATCACCTGCCGGCTACGCCACAACCAGTTGGTGAACACTTTGGAATCACCTGCCTGGCTTGCTGGAACCACCTGCCAGTCATGCCAAAATCACCTGCCAACTACGCCAGAACCGCTTGGCGGACACTGCGGAAACACCTGTCGGGCCGGCTGGAACCACATCTCAGACGTGCCAGAAACGTGTTCATGAGATGCTGGAACCACACCCCGAACAGACGGATACCACCTGCCAGAACCGCCTGAACCACCTGCTGAGCACGCCGGAACCACCTGCTCGACTCACCGGTACCACCTCCCTGACACGCCAAAATCACCTGCTGGGTATGCCAGAACCACTTGGCGGACACTCCGGAATCATCTGCCGGACATGCCGGAACCAGCTCTCAGACACACCAGAACCAAGTGCCGGAGACGCCGGAAGCACCTGCCGAGCATGCCGGAGCCACCTGCTCGACTCGCCAGAAACACCTGCCGGACACGCCAAAATCACCAGCCGGGTACGCAAGAACCACCTGGCGGACACTACGGAATCACCTGCCGCGCATGCCGGAACCACCTCTCAGACGTGCCGGAAGCACGTGCCGGACACGCCGGAAACACCTACCGGACAGACCGGAACCACCTGCCAAGAACGCCGGAGCCACCTGTTCGACTCGCTGGAACCACCTGCCGGACAGGCCAATATCAACTGCTGGCTATGCCAGAACCACCTGGGGGACAGTCCGGGATCACCTGCCAGCCATGGCGGAACCACCTCTCAGACGTACCAGAACCACCTGCTGGAGAAGCTGGAAACACGTCCTGGACAGACTGGAACCAAGTGACGGCCATGCCTGAACCACCTGCCGAGCACGGCGGAACCACCTGCCGGACACGCCAAAATCACCTGCGGGCTACGTCAGAACCACTTGGACGACTCTCCGAAATGACCTGCCGGGCATGTTGGAACCACCTCTCAGACGTGCCAGAAGCACGTGGCGGACAGTCCGGAATCACCTGTTGGGCATACGCAACCACCTCTGAGACGTACCAGAACCACGTGCCGTGCACGCCGGAACCACCTACCGGACAGACCGGAATCAACTTTTGGGCATGCCGGAACCACCAGTCAGATGTGCCAGAAACACGTGACGGAGACGCCGGAAGCACCTGCCGAGCACGTCGCAAGCACCTGCTCAACTCGCCTGAACCACCTGCCGGACACGCCAAAATCACCTGCCCGCTACACCAGCACCACTTCGGGGACAAGCCGGAATCACGTGAGGGGCATGCCGGCACAGCCTCTCAGACTGAACCTCGTGCCGGACACCACAGAACCACCTGCCGGACAGACTGGAACCACCTGCCGGACACGCCGGAACCACCGGCTCGACCCGCCGGAACGACCGCTGGACACGCAAAATCACCTGCCGGCTACGCCGGAAACACTTGGCGAACACTCCGGACCCACCTGCCCAGCATGCCGGAACCATCTCTCAGATATGCCAGAACCACGTGCCAATGACCCCGGAAGCACCTGCCGAGCACGCCGGAACCACCTGCTCGACTCGCCAGAACCACCTGCCGGGCATGCAAAAATCACCTGCCGGCACGACACAACCAGTTGGGGAACACTTCGGAATCACCTGCTGGGCTTGCTGGAACCACCTGCCGGTCATGCCAAAATCACCTGCCAACTACGCCAGTACCACTTGGCGGACACTGTGGAAACACCTGTCGGGCCGGCCGGAACCACATCTCAGACGTGCCAGAACCATGTGCATGAGATGCTGGAACCACACCCCGAACAGACGGAAAACACCTGCCAGACCCGTCTGAACAACCTGCCGAGCATGCCGGAGCCACCTGCTCGACTCGCCAGAAACACCTGCCGGACACGCCAAAATCACCTGCCGGGTATGCCAGAACCACTTGGCGGACACTCCGGAATCATCTGCCGGACATGCCGGAACCAGCTCTCAGACACACCAGAACCACGTGCCGGAGACGCCGGAAGCACCTGCCGAGCATGCCGGAGCCACCTGCTCGACTCGCCAGAAACACCTGCTGGACACGCCAAAATCACCTGCCGGGTACGCCAGAACCACCTGGCGGACACTCCGAAACCACCTGTCGCGCATGCCGGAACCACCTCTCAGACGTGCCGGAAGCACGTGCCGGACACGCCGGAATCACCTACCGGACAGACCGGAACCACCTGCCGAGCACGCCGGAGCCACCTGTTCGACTCGCTGGAACCACCTGCCGGACAGGCCAATATCAACTGCTGGCTATGCCAGAACCACTTGGGGGACGGTCCGGAATCACCTGCCAGCCATGGCGGAACCACCTCTCAGACGTACCAGAACCACCTGCCGGAGAAGCTGGAAACACGTCCTGGACAGTCTGGAACCACCTGCCGGCCAAGCCTGAACCACCTGCCAAGCACAACGGAACAACCTGCCAGACACGCCAAAATCACCTGCGTGTTATGCCAGAACCACTTGGAGGACTCTCTGGGATGACCTGCCGGGCATGCCGGAACCACCTCTCAGACGTGCCAGAACCATGTGGCGGACAGTCCGGAATCACCTGTTGGGCATGCGCAACCACCTCTGAGACGTACCAGAACCACATGCCGTGCAGGCTGGAACCACCTACCGGACAGACCGGAATCACCTTTCGGGCATGCCGGAACCACCTGTCAGATGTGCCAGAAACACGTGCCGGAGACGCCGGAAGCACCTGCCAAGCACGTTGGAACCACCTGCTCAACTCGCCTGAGCCACCTGCCGGACATGCCAAAATCACCTGCCGACTATGCCAGAACCACTTGGCGAACACTCCGGAATCACTTGCCGGGCATGCAGGAACCACCTCTCAGACATGCCAGAACCCCGTGCCAATGACCCCGGAAGCACCAGCCGAGCACGCCGGAACCACCTGCTCGACTCGCCAGAACCACCTGCCGATCACGCAAAAATCACCTGCCGGCTACGCCACAACCAGTTGGTGAACACTTTGGAATCACCTGCCTGGCTTGCTGGAACCACCTGCCAGTCATGCCAAAATCACCTGCCAACTACGCCAGAACCGCTTGGCGGACACTGCGGAAACACCTGTCGGGCCGGCTGGAACCACATCTCAGACGTGCCAGAAACGTGTTCATGAGATGCTGGAACCACACCCCGAACAGACGGATACCACCTGCCAGAACCGCCTGAACCACCTGCTGAGCACGCCGGAACCACCTGCTCGACTCACCGGTACCACCTCCCTGACACGCCAAAATCACCTGCTGGGTATGCCAGAACCACTTGGCGGACACTCCGGAATCATCTGCCGGACATGCCGGAACCAGCTCTCAGACACACCAGAACCAAGTGCCGGAGACGCCGGAAGCACCTGCCGAGCATGCCGGAGCCACCTGCTCGACTCGCCAGAAACACCTGCCGGACACGCCAAAATCACCAGCCGGGTACGCAAGAACCACCTGGCGGACACTACGGAATCACCTGCCGCGCATGCCGGAACCACCTCTCAGACGTGCCGGAAGCACGTGCCGGACACGCCGGAAACACCTACCGGACAGACCGGAACCACCTGCCAAGAACGCCGGAGCCACCTGTTCGACTCGCTGGAACCACCTGCCGGACAGGCCAATATCAACTGCTGGCTATGCCAGAACCACCTGGGGGACAGTCCGGGATCACCTGCCAGCCATGGCGGAACCACCTCTCAGACGTACCAGAACCACCTGCTGGAGAAGCTGGAAACACGTCCTGGACAGACTGGAACCAAGTGACGGCCATGCCTGAACCACCTGCCGAGCACGGCGGAACCACCTGCCGGACACGCCAAAATCACCTGCGGGCTACGTCAGAACCACTTGGACGACTCTCCGAAATGACCTGCCGGGCATGTTGGAACCACCTCTCAGACGTGCCAGAAGCACGTGGCGGACAGTCCGGAATCACCTGTTGGGCATACGCAACCACCTCTGAGACGTACCAGAACCACGTGCCGTGCACGCCGGAACCACCTACCGGACAGACCGGAATCAACTTTTGGGCATGCCGGAACCACCAGTCAGATGTGCCAGAAACACGTGACGGAGACGCCGGAAGCACCTGCCGAGCACGTCGCAAGCACCTGCTCAACTCGCCTGAACCACCTGCCGGACACGCCAAAATCACCTGCCCGCTACACCAGCACCACTTCGGGGACAAGCCGGAATCACGTGAGGGGCATGCCGGCACAGCCTCTCAGACTGAACCTCGTGCCGGACACCACAGAACCACCTGCCGGACAGACTGGAACCACCTGCCGGACACGCCGGAACCACCGGCTCGACCCGCCGGAACGACCGCTGGACACGCAAAATCACCTGCCGGCTACGCCGGAAACACTTGGCGAACACTCCGGACCCACCTGCCCAGCATGCCGGAACCATCTCTCAGATATGCCAGAACCACGTGCCAATGACCCCGGAAGCACCTGCCGAGCACGCCGGAACCACCTGCTCGACTCGCCAGAACCACCTGCCGGGCATGCAAAAATCACCTGCCGGCACGACACAACCAGTTGGGGAACACTTCGGAATCACCTGCTGGGCTTGCTGGAACCACCTGCCGGTCATGCCAAAATCACCTGCCAACTACGCCAGTACCACTTGGCGGACACTGTGGAAACACCTGTCGGGCCGGCCGGAACCACATCTCAGACGTGCCAGAACCATGTGCATGAGATGCTGGAACCACACCCCGAACAGACGGAAAACACCTGCCAGACCCGTCTGAACAACCTGCCGAGCATGCCGGAGCCACCTGCTCGACTCGCCAGAAACACCTGCCGGACACGCCAAAATCACCTGCCGGGTATGCCAGAACCACTTGGCGGACACTCCGGAATCATCTGCCGGACATGCCGGAACCAGCTCTCAGACACACCAGAACCACGTGCCGGAGACGCCGGAAGCACCTGCCGAGCATGCCGGAGCCACCTGCTCGACTCGCCAGAAACACCTGCTGGACACGCCAAAATCACCTGCCGGGTACGCCAGAACCACCTGGCGGACACTCCGAAACCACCTGTCGCGCATGCCGGAACCACCTCTCAGACGTGCCGGAAGCACGTGCCGGACACGCCGGAATCACCTACCGGACAGACCGGAACCACCTGCCGAGCACGCCGGAGCCACCTGTTCGACTCGCTGGAACCACCTGCCGGACAGGCCAATATCAACTGCTGGCTATGCCAGAACCACTTGGGGGACGGTCCGGAATCACCTGCCAGCCATGGCGGAACCACCTCTCAGACGTACCAGAACCACCTGCCGGAGAAGCTGGAAACACGTCCTGGACAGTCTGGAACCACCTGCCGGCCAAGCCTGAACCACCTGCCAAGCACAACGGAACAACCTGCCAGACACGCCAAAATCACCTGCGTGTTATGCCAGAACCACTTGGAGGACTCTCTGGGATGACCTGCCGGGCATGCCGGAACCACCTCTCAGACGTGCCAGAACCATGTGGCGGACAGTCCGGAATCACCTGTTGGGCATGCGCAACCACCTCTGAGACGTACCAGAACCACATGCCGTGCAGGCTGGAACCACCTACCGGACAGACCGGAATCACCTTTCGGGCATGCCGGAACCACCTGTCAGATGTGCCAGAAACACGTGCCGGAGACGCCGGAAGCACCTGCCAAGCACGTTGGAACCACCTGCTCAACTCGCCTGAGCCACCTGCCGGACATGCCAAAATCACCTGCCGACTATGCCAGAACCACTTGGCGAACACTCCGGAATCACTTGCCGGGCATGCAGGAACCACCTCTCAGACATGCCAGAACCCCGTGCCAATGACCCCGGAAGCACCAGCCGAGCACGCCGGAACCACCTGCTCGACTCGCCAGAACCACCTGCCGATCACGCAAAAATCACCTGCCGGCTACGCCACAACCAGTTGGTGAACACTTTGGAATCACCTGCCATGCTTGCTGGAACCACCTGCCAGTCATGCCAAAATCACCTGCCAACTACGCCAGAACCGCTTGGCGGACACTGCGGAAACACCTGTCGGGCCGGCTGGAACCACATCTCAGACGTGCCAGAAACGTGTTCATGAGATGCTGGAACCACACCCCGAACAGACGGATACCACCTGCCAGAACCGCCTGAACCACCTGCTGAGCACGCCGGAACCACCTGCTCGACTCACCGGTACCACCTCCCTGACACGCCAAAATCACCTGCTGGGTATGCCAGAACCACTTGGCGGACACTCCGGAATCATCTGCCGGACATGCCGGAACCAGCTCTCAGACACACCAGAACCAAGTGCCGGAGACGCCGGAAGCACCTGCCGAGCATGCCGGAGCCACCTGCTCGACTCGCCAGAAACACCTGCCGGACACGCCAAAATCACCAGCCGGGTACGCAAGAACCACCTGGCGGACACTACGGAATCACCTGCCGCGCATGCCGGAACCACCTCTCAGACGTGTCGGAAGCACGTGCCGGACACGCCGGAAACACCTACCGGACAGACCGGAACCACCTGCCAAGAACGCCGGAGCCACCTGTTCGACACGCTGGAACCACCTGCCGGACAGGCCAATATCAACTGCTGGCTATGCCAGAACCACCTGGGGGACAGTCCGGGATCACCTGCCAGCCATGGCGGAACCACCTCTCAGACGTACCAGAACCACCTGCCGGAGAAGCTGGAAACACGTCCTGGACAGACTGGAACCACGTGACGGCCATGCCTGAACCACCTGCCGAGCACGGCGGAACCACCTGCCGGACACGCCAAAATCACCTGCGGGCTACGCCAGAACCACTTGGACGACTCTCCGAAATGACCTGCCGGGCATGTTGGAACCACCTCTCAGACGTGCCAGAAGCACGTGGCGGACAGTCCGGAATCACCTGTTGGGCATACGCAACCACCTCTGAGACGTACCAGAACCACGTGCCGTGCACACCGGAACCACCTAGCGGACAGACCGGAATCAACTTTTGGGCATGCCGGAACCACCAGTCAGATGTGCCAGAAACACGTGCCGGAGACGCCGGAAGCACCTGCCGAGCACGTCGCAAGCACCTGCTCAACTCGCCTGAACCACCTGCCGGACACGCCAAAATCACCTGCCCGCTACACCAGCACCACTTCGGGGACAAGCCGGAATCACGTGAGGGGCATGCCGGCACAGCCTCTCAGACTGAACCTCGTGCCGGACACCACAGAACCACCTGCCGGACAGACCGGAACCACCTGCCGGACACGCCGGAACCACCGGCTCGACCCGCCGGAACGACCGCTGGACATGCAAAATCACCTGCCGGCTACGCCGGAAACACTTGGCGAACACTCCGGACTCACCTGCCGGGCATGCCGGAACCACCTCTCAGATATGCCAGAACCACGTTTCAATGACCCCGGAAGCACCTGCCGAGCACGCCGGAACCACCTGCTCGACGCGCCAGAACCACCTGCCGGGCACGCAAAAATCACCTGCCGGCTACGCCACAACCAGTTGGGGAACACTTCGGAATCACCTGCCGGGCTTGCTGGAACCACCTGCCGGTCATGCCAAAATCACCTGCCAACTACGCCAGTACCACTTGGCGGACACTGTGGAAACACCTGTCGGGCCGGCCGGAACCACATCTCAGACGTGCCAGAACCATGTGCATGACATGCTGGAACCACACCCCGAACAGACGGAAAACACCTGCCAGACCCGTCTGAACAACCTGCCGAGCATGCCGGAGCCACCTGCTCGACTCGCCAGAAACACCTGCCGGACACGCCAAAATCACCTGCCGGGTACGCCAGAACCACCTGGCGGACACTCCGAAACCACCTGTCGCGCATGCCGGAACCACCTCTCAGACGTGCCGGAAGCACGTGCCGGACACTCCGGAATCACCTATCGGACAGACCGGAACCACCTGCCGAGCACGCCGGAGCCACCTGTTCGACTCGCTGGAACCACCTGCCGGACAGGCCAATATCAAATGCTGGCTATGCCAGAACCACCTGGGGGACGGTCCGGAATCACCTGCCAGCCATGGCGGAACCACCTCTCAGACGTACCAGAACCACCTGCCGGAGAAGCTGGAAACACGTCCTGGACAGTCTGGAACCACCTGCCGGCCAAGCCTGAACCACCTGCCAAGCACAACGGAACAACCTGCCAGACACGCCAAAATCACCTGCGTGTTATGCCAGAACCACTTGGAGGACTCTCTGGGATGACCTGCTGGGCATGCCGGAACCACCTCTCAGACGTGCCAGAACCATGTGGCGGACAGTCCGGAATCACCTGTTGGGCATGCGCAACCACCTCTGAGACGTACCAGAACCACATGCCGTGCAGGATGGAACCACCTACCGGACAGCCCGGAATCACCTTTCGGGCATGCCGGAACCACCTGTCAGACGTGCCAGAAACACGTGCCGGAGACGCCGGAAGCACCTGCCAAGCACGTTGGAACCACCTGCTCAACTCGCCTGAACCACCTGCTGGACATGCCAAAATCACCTGCCGACTATGCCAGAACCACTTGGCGAACACTCCGGAATCACTTGCCGGGCATGCAGGAACCACCTCTCAGACATGCCAGAACCCCGTGCCAATGACCCCGGAAGCACCAGCCGAGCACGCCGGAACCACCTGCTCGACTCGCCAGAACCACCTCCCTGACACGCCAAAATCACCTGCTGGGTATGCCAGAACCACTTGGCGGATACGCCGGAATCATCTGCCGGACATGCCGGAACCAGCTCTCAGACACACCAGAACCAAGTGCCGGAGACGCCGGAAGCACCTGCCGAGCATGCCGGAGCCACCTGCTCGACTCGCCAGAAACACCTGCCGGACACGCCAAAATCACCTGCCGGGTATGCCAGAACCACCTGGCGGACACTACGGAATCACCTGCCGCGCATGCCGGAACCACCTCTCAGACGTGCCGGAAGCACGTGCCGGACACGCCGGAAACACCTACCGGACAGACCGGAACCACCTGCCAAGAACGCCGGAGCCACCTGTTCGACACGCTGGAACCACCTGCCGGACAGGCCAATATCAACTGCTGGCTATGCCAGAACCACCTGGGGGACAGTCCGGGATCACCTGCCAGCCATGGCGGAACCACCTCTCAGACGTACCAGAACCACCTGCCGGAGAAGCTGGAAACACGTCCTGGACAGACTGGAACCACGTGACGGCCATGCCTGAACCACCTGCCGAGCACGGCGGAACCACCTGCCGGACACGCCAAAATCACCTGCGGGCTACGCCAGAACCACTTGGACGACTCTCCGAAATGACCTGCCGGGCATGTTGGAACCACCTCTCAGACGTGCCAGAAGCACGTGGCGGACAGTCCGGAATCACCTGTTGGGCATACGCAACCACCTCTGAGACGTACCAGAACCACGTGCCGTGCACACCGGAACCACCTAGCGGACAGACCGGAATCAACTTTTGGGCATGCCGGAACCACCAGTCAGATGTGCCAGAAACACGTGCCGGAGACGCCGGAAGCACCTGCCGAGCACGTCGCAAGCACCTGCTCAACTCGCCTGAACCACCTGCCAGACACGCCAAAATCACCTGCCCGCTACACCAGCACCACTTCGGGGACAAGCCGGAATCACGTGAGGGGCATGCCGGCACAGCCTCTCAGACTGAACCTCGTGCCGGACACCACAGAACCACCTGCCGGACAGACCGGAACCACCTGCCGGACACGCCGGAACCACCGGCTCGACCCGCCGGAACGACCGCTGGACATGCAAAATCACCTGCCGGCTACGCCGGAAACACTTGGCGAACACTCCGGACTCACCTGCCGGGCATGCCGGAACCACCTCTCAGATATGCCAGAACCACGTTTCAATGACCCCGGAAGCACCTGCCGAGCACGCCGGAACCACCTGCTCGACGCGCCAGAACCACCTGCCGGGCACGCAAAAATCACCTGCCGGCTACGCCACAACCAGTTGGGGAACACTTCGGAATCACCTGCCGGGCTTGCTGGAACCACCTGCCGGTCATGCCAAAATCACCTGCCAACTACGCCAGTACCACTTGGCGGACACTGTGGAAACACCTGTCGGGCCGGCCGGAACCACATCTCAGACGTGCCAGAACCATGTGCATGACATGCTGGAACCACACCCCGAACAGACGGAAAACACCTGCCAGACCCGTCTGAACAACCTGCCGAGCATGCCGGAGCCACCTGCTCGACTCGCCAGAAACACCTGCCGGACACGCCAAAATCACCTGCCGGGTACGCCAGAACCACCTGGCGGACACTACGGAATCACCTGCCGCGCATGCCGGAACCACCTCTCAGACGTGCCGGAAGCACGTGCCGGACACGCCGGAAACACCTACCGGACAGACCGGAACCACCTGCCAAGAACGCCGGAGCCACCTGTTCGACACGCTGGAACCACCTGCCGGACAGGCCAATATCAACTGCTGGCTATGCCAGAACCACCTGGGGGACAGTCCGGGATCACCTGCCAGCCATGGCGGAACCACCTCTCAGACGTACCAGAACCACCTGCCGGAGAAGCTGGAAACACGTCCTGGACAGACTGGAACCACGTGACGGCCATGCCTGAACCACCTGCCGAGCACGGCGGAACCACCTGCCGGACACGCCAAAATCACCTGCGGGCTACGCCAGAACCACTTGGACGACTCTCCGAAATGACCTGCCGGGCATGTTGGAACCACCTCTCAGACGTGCCAGAAGCACGTGGCGGACAGTCCGGAATCACCTGTTGGGCATACGCAACCACCTCTGAGACGTACCAGAACCACGTGCCGTGCACACCGGAACCACCTAGCGGACAGACCGGAATCAACTTTTTGGCATGCCGGAACCACCAGTCAGATGTGCCAGAAACACGTGCCGGAGACGCCGGAAGCACCTGCCGAGCACGTCGCAAGCACCTGCTCAACTCGCCTGAACCACCTGCCGGACACGCCAAAATCACCTGCCCGCTACACCAGCACCACTTCGGGGACAAGCCGGAATCACGTGAGGGGCATGCCGGCACAGCCTCTCAGACTGAACCTCGTGCCGGACACCACAGAACCACCTGCCGGACAGACCGGAACCACCTGCCGGACACGCCGGAACCACCGGCTCGACCCGCCGGAACGACCGCTGGACATGCAAAATCACCTGCCGGCTACGCCGGAAACACTTGGCGAACACTCCGGAATCACCTGCCGGGCATGCCGGAACCACCTCTCAGATATGCCAGAACCACGTTTCAATGACCCCGGAAGCACCTGCCGAGCACGCCGGAACCACCTGCTCGACGCGCCAGAACCACCTGCCGGGCACGCAAAAATCACCTGCCGGCTACGCCACAACCAGTTGGGGAACACTTCGGAATCACCTGCCGGGCTTGCTGGAACCACCTGCCGGTCATTCCAAAATCACCTGCCAACTACGCCAGTACCACTTGGCGGACACTGTGGAAACACCTGTCGGGCCGGCCGGAACCACATCTCAGACGTGCCAGAACCATGTGCATGACATGCTGGAACCACACCCCGAACAGACGGAAAACACCTGCCAGACCCGTCTGAACAACCTGCCGAGCATGCCGGAGCCACCTGCTCGACTCGCCAGAAACACCTGCCGGACACGCCAAAATCACCTGCCGGGTACGCCAGAACCACCTGGCGGACACTCCGAAACCACCTGTCGCGCATGCCGGAACCACCTCTCAGACGTGCCGGAAGCACGTGCCGGACACTCCGGAATCACCTATCGGACAGACCGGAACCACCTGCCGAGCACGCCGGAGCCACCTGTTCGACTCGCTGGAACCACCTGCCGGACAGGCCAATATCAAATGCTGGCTATGCCAGAACCACCTGGGGGACGGTCCGGAATCACCTGCCAGCCATGGCGGAACCACCTCTCAGACGTACCAGAACCACCTGCCGGAGAAGCTGGAAACACGTCCTGGACAGTCTGGAACCACCTGCCGGCCAAGCCTGAACCACCTGCCAAGCACAACGGAACAACCTGCCAGACACGCCAAAATCACCTGCGTGTTATGCCAGAACCACTTGGAGGACTCTCCGGGATGACCTGCCGGGCATGCCGGAACCACCTCTCAGACGTGCCAGAACCATGTGGCGGACAGTCCGGAATCACCTGTTGGGCATGCGCAACCACCTCTGAGACGTACCAGAAGCACATGCCGTGCAGGCTGGAACCACCTACCGGACAGACCGGAATCACCTTTCGGGCATGCCGGAACCACCTGTCAGACGTGCCAGAAACACGTGCCGGAGACGCCGGAAGCACCTGCCAAGCACGTTGGAACCACCTGCTCAACTCGCCTGAACCACCTGCCGGACATGCCAAAATCACCTGCCGACTATGCCAGAACCACTTGGCGAACACTCCGGAATCACTTGCCGGGCATGCAGGAACCACCTCTCAGACATGCCAGAACCCCGTGCCAATGACCCCGGAAGCACCAGCCGAGCACGCCGGAACCACCTGCTCGACTCGCCAGAACCACCTCCCTGACACGCCAAAATCTCCTGCTGGGTATGCCAGAACCACTTGGCGGATACGCCGGAATCATCTGCCGGACATGCCGGAACCAGCTCTCAGACACACCAGAACCAAGTGCCGGAGACGCCGGAAGCACCTGCCGAGCATGCCGGAGCCACCTGCTCGACTCGCCAGAAACACCTGCCGGACACGCCAAAATCACCTGCCGGGTACGCCAGAACCACCTGGCGGACACTACGGAATCACCTGCCGCGCATGCCGGAACCACCTCTCAGACGTGCCGGAAGCACGTGCCGGACACGCCGGAAACACCTACCGGACAGACCGGAACCACCTGCCAAGAACGCCGGAGCCACCTGTTCGACACGCTGGAACCACCTGCCGGACAGGCCAATATCAACTGCTGGCTATGCCAGAACCACCTGGGGGACAGTCCGGGATCACCTGCCAGCCATGGCGGAACCACCTCTCAGACGTACCAGAACCACCTGCCGGAGAAGCTGGAAACACGTCCTGGACAGACTGGAACCACGTGACGGCCATGCCTGAACCACCTGCCGAGCACGGCGGAACCACCTGCCGGACACGCCAAAATCACCTGCGGGCTACGTCAGAACCACTTGGACGACTCTCCGAAATGACCTGCCGGGCATGTTGGAACCACCTCTCAGACGTGCCAGAAGCACGTGGCGGACAGTCCGGAATCACCTGTTGGGCATACGCAACCACCTCTGAGACGTACCAGAACCACGTGCCGTGCACGCCGGAACCACCTACCGGACAGACCGGAATCAACTTTTGGGCATGCCGGAACCACCAGTCAGATGTGCCAGAAACACGTGACGGAGACGCCGGAAGCACCTGCCGAGCACGTCGCAAGCACCTGCTCAACTCGCCTGAACCACCTGCCGGACACGCCAAAATCACCTGCCCGCTACACCAGCACCACTTCGGGGACAAGCCGGAATCACGTGAGGGGCATGCCGGCACAGCCTCTCAGACTGAACCTCGTGCCGGACACCACAGAACCACCTGCCGGACAGACTGGAACCACCTGCCGGACACGCCGGAACCACCGGCTCGACCCGCCGGAACGACCGCTGGACACGCAAAATCACCTGCCGGCTACGCCGGAAACACTTGGCGAACACTCCGGACCCACCTGCCCAGCATGCCGGAACCATCTCTCAGATATGCCAGAACCACGTGCCAATGACCCCGGAAGCACCTGCCGAGCACGCCGGAACCACCTGCTCGACTCGCCAGAACCACCTGCCGGGCATGCAAAAATCACCTGCCGGCACGACACAACCAGTTGGGGAACACTTCGGAATCACCTGCTGGGCTTGCTGGAACCACCTGCCGGTCATGCCAAAATCACCTGCCAACTACGCCAGTACCACTTGGCGGACACTGTGGAAACACCTGTCGGGCCGGCCGGAACCACATCTCAGACGTGCCAGAACCATGTGCATGAGATGCTGGAACCACACCCCGAACAGACGGAAAACACCTGCCAGACCCGTCTGAACAACCTGCCGAGCATGCCGGAGCCACCTGCTCGACTCGCCAGAAACACCTGCCGGACACGCCAAAATCACCTGCCGGGTATGCCAGAACCACTTGGCGGACACTCCGGAATCATCTGCCGGACATGCCGGAACCAGCTCTCAGACACACCAGAACCACGTGCCGGAGACGCCGGAAGCACCTGCCGAGCATGCCGGAGCCACCTGCTCGACTCGCCAGAAACACCTGCTGGACACGCCAAAATCACCTGCCGGGTACGCCAGAACCACCTGGCGGACACTCCGAAACCACCTGTCGCGCATGCCGGAACCACCTCTCAGACGTGCCGGAAGCACGTGCCGGACACGCCGGAATCACCTACCGGACAGACCGGAACCACCTGCCGAGCACGCCGGAGCCACCTGTTCGACTCGCTGGAACCACCTGCCGGACAGGCCAATATCAACTGCTGGCTATGCCAGAACCACTTGGGGGACGGTCCGGAATCACCTGCCAGCCATGGCGGAACCACCTCTCAGACGTACCAGAACCACCTGCCGGAGAAGCTGGAAACACGTCCTGGACAGTCTGGAACCACCTGCCGGCCAAGCCTGAACCACCTGCCAAGCACAACGGAACAACCTGCCAGACACGCCAAAATCACCTGCGTGTTATGCCAGAACCACTTGGAGGACTCTCTGGGATGACCTGCCGGGCATGCCGGAACCACCTCTCAGACGTGCCAGAACCATGTGGCGGACAGTCCGGAATCACCTGTTGGGCATGCGCAACCACCTCTGAGACGTACCAGAACCACATGCCGTGCAGGCTGGAACCACCTACCGGACAGACCGGAATCACCTTTCGGGCATGCCGGAACCACCTGTCAGATGTGCCAGAAACACGTGCCGGAGACGCCGGAAGCACCTGCCAAGCACGTTGGAACCACCTGCTCAACTCGCCTGAGCCACCTGCCGGACATGCCAAAATCACCTGCCGACTATGCCAGAACCACTTGGCGAACACTCCGGAATCACTTGCCGGGCATGCAGGAACCACCTCTCAGACATGCCAGAACCCCGTGCCAATGACCCCGGAAGCACCAGCCGAGCACGCCGGAACCACCTGCTCGACTCGCCAGAACCACCTGCCGATCACGCAAAAATCACCTGCCGGCTACGCCACAACCAGTTGGTGAACACTTTGGAATCACCTGCCATGCTTGCTGGAACCACCTGCCAGTCATGCCAAAATCACCTGCCAACTACGCCAGAACCGCTTGGCGGACACTGCGGAAACACCTGTCGGGCCGGCTGGAACCACATCTCAGACGTGCCAGAAACGTGTTCATGAGATGCTGGAACCACACCCCGAACAGACGGATACCACCTGCCAGAACCGCCTGAACCACCTGCTGAGCACGCCGGAACCACCTGCTCGACTCACCGGTACCACCTCCCTGACACGCCAAAATCACCTGCTGGGTATGCCAGAACCACTTGGCGGACACTCCGGAATCATCTGCCGGACATGCCGGAACCAGCTCTCAGACACACCAGAACCAAGTGCCGGAGACGCCGGAAGCACCTGCCGAGCATGCCGGAGCCACCTGCTCGACTCGCCAGAAACACCTGCCGGACACGCCAAAATCACCAGCCGGGTACGCAAGAACCACCTGGCGGACACTACGGAATCACCTGCCGCGCATGCCGGAACCACCTCTCAGACGTGTCGGAAGCACGTGCCGGACACGCCGGAAACACCTACCGGACAGACCGGAACCACCTGCCAAGAACGCCGGAGCCACCTGTTCGACACGCTGGAACCACCTGCCGGACAGGCCAATATCAACTGCTGGCTATGCCAGAACCACCTGGGGGACAGTCCGGGATCACCTGCCAGCCATGGCGGAACCACCTCTCAGACGTACCAGAACCACCTGCCGGAGAAGCTGGAAACACGTCCTGGACAGACTGGAACCACGTGACGGCCATGCCTGAACCACCTGCCGAGCACGGCGGAACCACCTGCCGGACACGCCAAAATCACCTGCGGGCTACGCCAGAACCACTTGGACGACTCTCCGAAATGACCTGCCGGGCATGTTGGAACCACCTCTCAGACGTGCCAGAAGCACGTGGCGGACAGTCCGGAATCACCTGTTGGGCATACGCAACCACCTCTGAGACGTACCAGAACCACGTGCCGTGCACACCGGAACCACCTAGCGGACAGACCGGAATCAACTTTTGGGCATGCCGGAACCACCAGTCAGATGTGCCAGAAACACGTGCCGGAGACGCCGGAAGCACCTGCCGAGCACGTCGCAAGCACCTGCTCAACTCGCCTGAACCACCTGCCGGACACGCCAAAATCACCTGCCCGCTACACCAGCACCACTTCGGGGACAAGCCGGAATCACGTGAGGGGCATGCCGGCACAGCCTCTCAGACTGAACCTCGTGCCGGACACCACAGAACCACCTGCCGGACAGACCGGAACCACCTGCCGGACACGCCGGAACCACCGGCTCGACCCGCCGGAACGACCGCTGGACATGCAAAATCACCTGCCGGCTACGCCGGAAACACTTGGCGAACACTCCGGACTCACCTGCCGGGCATGCCGGAACCACCTCTCAGATATGCCAGAACCACGTTTCAATGACCCCGGAAGCACCTGCCGAGCACGCCGGAACCACCTGCTCGACGCGCCAGAACCACCTGCCGGGCACGCAAAAATCACCTGCCGGCTACGCCACAACCAGTTGGGGAACACTTCGGAATCACCTGCCGGGCTTGCTGGAACCACCTGCCGGTCATGCCAAAATCACCTGCCAACTACGCCAGTACCACTTGGCGGACACTGTGGAAACACCTGTCGGGCCGGCCGGAACCACATCTCAGACGTGCCAGAACCATGTGCATGACATGCTGGAACCACACCCCGAACAGACGGAAAACACCTGCCAGACCCGTCTGAACAACCTGCCGAGCATGCCGGAGCCACCTGCTCGACTCGCCAGAAACACCTGCCGGACACGCCAAAATCACCTGCCGGGTACGCCAGAACCACCTGGCGGACACTCCGAAACCACCTGTCGCGCATGCCGGAACCACCTCTCAGACGTGCCGGAAGCACGTGCCGGACACTCCGGAATCACCTATCGGACAGACCGGAACCACCTGCCGAGCACGCCGGAGCCACCTGTTCGACTCGCTGGAACCACCTGCCGGACAGGCCAATATCAAATGCTGGCTATGCCAGAACCACCTGGGGGACGGTCCGGAATCACCTGCCAGCCATGGCGGAACCACCTCTCAGACGTACCAGAACCACCTGCCGGAGAAGCTGGAAACACGTCCTGGACAGTCTGGAACCACCTGCCGGCCAAGCCTGAACCACCTGCCAAGCACAACGGAACAACCTGCCAGACACGCCAAAATCACCTGCGTGTTATGCCAGAACCACTTGGAGGACTCTCTGGGATGACCTGCTGGGCATGCCGGAACCACCTCTCAGACGTGCCAGAACCATGTGGCGGACAGTCCGGAATCACCTGTTGGGCATGCGCAACCACCTCTGAGACGTACCAGAACCACATGCCGTGCAGGATGGAACCACCTACCGGACAGCCCGGAATCACCTTTCGGGCATGCCGGAACCACCTGTCAGACGTGCCAGAAACACGTGCCGGAGACGCCGGAAGCACCTGCCAAGCACGTTGGAACCACCTGCTCAACTCGCCTGAACCACCTGCTGGACATGCCAAAATCACCTGCCGACTATGCCAGAACCACTTGGCGAACACTCCGGAATCACTTGCCGGGCATGCAGGAACCACCTCTCAGACATGCCAGAACCCCGTGCCAATGACCCCGGAAGCACCAGCCGAGCACGCCGGAACCACCTGCTCGACTCGCCAGAACCACCTCCCTGACACGCCAAAATCACCTGCTGGGTATGCCAGAACCACTTGGCGGATACGCCGGAATCATCTGCCGGACATGCCGGAACCAGCTCTCAGACACACCAGAACCAAGTGCCGGAGACGCCGGAAGCACCTGCCGAGCATGCCGGAGCCACCTGCTCGACTCGCCAGAAACACCTGCCGGACACGCCAAAATCACCTGCCGGGTATGCCAGAACCACCTGGCGGACACTACGGAATCACCTGCCGCGCATGCCGGAACCACCTCTCAGACGTGCCGGAAGCACGTGCCGGACACGCCGGAAACACCTACCGGACAGACCGGAACCACCTGCCAAGAACGCCGGAGCCACCTGTTCGACACGCTGGAACCACCTGCCGGACAGGCCAATATCAACTGCTGGCTATGCCAGAACCACCTGGGGGACAGTCCGGGATCACCTGCCAGCCATGGCGGAACCACCTCTCAGACGTACCAGAACCACCTGCCGGAGAAGCTGGAAACACGTCCTGGACAGACTGGAACCACGTGACGGCCATGCCTGAACCACCTGCCGAGCACGGCGGAACCACCTGCCGGACACGCCAAAATCACCTGCGGGCTACGCCAGAACCACTTGGACGACTCTCCGAAATGACCTGCCGGGCATGTTGGAACCACCTCTCAGACGTGCCAGAAGCACGTGGCGGACAGTCCGGAATCACCTGTTGGGCATACGCAACCACCTCTGAGACGTACCAGAACCACGTGCCGTGCACACCGGAACCACCTAGCGGACAGACCGGAATCAACTTTTGGGCATGCCGGAACCACCAGTCAGATGTGCCAGAAACACGTGCCGGAGACGCCGGAAGCACCTGCCGAGCACGTCGCAAGCACCTGCTCAACTCGCCTGAACCACCTGCCAGACACGCCAAAATCACCTGCCCGCTACACCAGCACCACTTCGGGGACAAGCCGGAATCACGTGAGGGGCATGCCGGCACAGCCTCTCAGACTGAACCTCGTGCCGGACACCACAGAACCACCTGCCGGACAGACCGGAACCACCTGCCGGACACGCCGGAACCACCGGCTCGACCCGCCGGAACGACCGCTGGACATGCAAAATCACCTGCCGGCTACGCCGGAAACACTTGGCGAACACTCCGGACTCACCTGCCGGGCATGCCGGAACCACCTCTCAGATATGCCAGAACCACGTTTCAATGACCCCGGAAGCACCTGCCGAGCACGCCGGAACCACCTGCTCGACGCGCCAGAACCACCTGCCGGGCACGCAAAAATCACCTGCCGGCTACGCCACAACCAGTTGGGGAACACTTCGGAATCACCTGCCGGGCTTGCTGGAACCACCTGCCGGTCATGCCAAAATCACCTGCCAACTACGCCAGTACCACTTGGCGGACACTGTGGAAACACCTGTCGGGCCGGCCGGAACCACATCTCAGACGTGCCAGAACCATGTGCATGACATGCTGGAACCACACCCCGAACAGACGGAAAACACCTGCCAGACCCGTCTGAACAACCTGCCGAGCATGCCGGAGCCACCTGCTCGACTCGCCAGAAACACCTGCCGGACACGCCAAAATCACCTGCCGGGTACGCCAGAACCACCTGGCGGACACTACGGAATCACCTGCCGCGCATGCCGGAACCACCTCTCAGACGTGCCGGAAGCACGTGCCGGACACGCCGGAAACACCTACCGGACAGACCGGAACCACCTGCCAAGAACGCCGGAGCCACCTGTTCGACACGCTGGAACCACCTGCCGGACAGGCCAATATCAACTGCTGGCTATGCCAGAACCACCTGGGGGACAGTCCGGGATCACCTGCCAGCCATGGCGGAACCACCTCTCAGACGTACCAGAACCACCTGCCGGAGAAGCTGGAAACACGTCCTGGACAGACTGGAACCACGTGACGGCCATGCCTGAACCACCTGCCGAGCACGGCGGAACCACCTGCCGGACACGCCAAAATCACCTGCGGGCTACGCCAGAACCACTTGGACGACTCTCCGAAATGACCTGCCGGGCATGTTGGAACCACCTCTCAGACGTGCCAGAAGCACGTGGCGGACAGTCCGGAATCACCTGTTGGGCATACGCAACCACCTCTGAGACGTACCAGAACCACGTGCCGTGCACGCCGGAACCACCTAGCGGACAGACCGGAATCAACTTTTGGGCATGCCGGGACCACCAGTCAGATGTGCCAGAAACACGTGCCGGAGACGCCGGAAGCACCTGCCGAGCACGTCGCAAGCACCTGCTCAACTCGCCTGAACCACCTGCCGGACACGCCAAAATCACCTGCCCGCTACACCAGCACCACTTCGGGGACAAGCCGGAATCACGTGAGGGGCATGCCGGCACAGCCTCTCAGACTGAACCTCGTGCCGGACACCACAGAACCACCTGCCGGACAGACCGGAACCACCTGCCGGACACGCCGGAACCACCGGCTCGACCCGCCGGAACGACCGCTGGACATGCAAAATCACCTGCCGGCTACGCCGGAAACACTTGGCGAACACTCCGGACTCACCTGCCGGGCATGCCGGAACCACCTCTCAGATATGCCAGAACCACGTTTCAGTGACCCCGGAAGCACGTGCCGAGCACGCCGGAACCACCTGCTCGACGCGCCAGAACCACCTGCCGGGCAGGCAAAAATCACCTGCCGGCTACGCCACAACCAGTTGGGGAACACTTCGGAATCACCTGCCGGGCTTGCTGGAACCACCTGCCGGTCATGCCAAAATCACCTGCCAACTACGCCAGTACCACTTGGCGGACACTGTGGAAACACCTGTCGGGCCGGCCGGAACCACATCTCAGACGTGCCAGAACCATGTGCATGACATGCTGGAACCACACCACGAACAGACGGAAAACACCTGCCAGACCCGTCTGAACAACCTGCCGAGCATGCCGGAGCCACCTGCTCGACTCGCCAGAAACACCTGCCGGACACGCCAAAATCACCTGCCGGGTACGCCAGAACCACCTGGCGGACACTCCGAAACCACCTGTCACGCATGCCGGAACCACCTCTCAGACGTGCCGGAAGCACGTGCCGGACACGCCGGAATCACCTACCGGACAGACCGGAACCACCTGCCGAGCACGCCGGAGCCACCTGTTCGACTCGCTGGAACCACCTGCCGGACAGGCCAATATCAACTGCTGGCTATGCCAGAACCACCTGGGGGACGGTCCGGAATCACCTGCCAGCCATGGCGGAACCACCTCTCAGACGTACCAGAACCACCTGCCGGAGAAGCTGGAAACACGTCCTGGACAGTCTGGAACCACCTGCCGGCCAAGCCTGAACCACCTGCCAAGCACAACGGAACAACCTGCCAGACACGCCAAAATCACCTGCGTGTTATGCCAGAACCACTTGGAGGACTCTCTGGGATGACCTGCCGGGCATGCCGGAGCCACCTGCTCGACTCGCCAGAAACACCTGCCGGACACGCCAAAATCACCTGCGGGCTACGCCAGAACCACTTGGACGACTCTCCGAAATGACCTGCCGGGCATGTTGGAACCACCTCTCAGACGTGCCAGAAGCACGTGGCGGACAGTCCGGAATCACCTGTTGGGCATACGCAACCACCTCTGAGACGTACCAGAACCACGTGCCGTGCACGCCGGAACCACCTAGCGGACAGACCGGAATCAACTTTTGGGCATGCCGGAACCACCCGTCAGATGTGTCAGAAACACGTGCCGGAGACGCCGGAAGCACCTGCCGAGCACGTCGCAAGCACCTGCTCAACTCGCCTGAACCACCTGCCGGACACGCCAAAATCACCTGCCCGCTACACCAGCACCACTTCGGGGACAAGCCGGAATCACGTGAGGGGCATGCCGGCACAGCCTCTCAGACTGAACCTCGTGCCGGACACCACAGAACCACCTGCCGGACAGACCGGAACCACCTGCCGGACACGCCGGAACCACCGGCTCGACCCGCCGGAACGACCGCTGGACATGCAAAATCACCTGCCGGCTACGCCGGAAACACTTGGCGAACACTCCGGACCCACCTGCCCAGCATGCCGGAACCATCTCTCAGATATGCCAGAACCACGTGCCAATGACCCCGGAAGCACCTGCCGAGCACGCCGGAACCACCTGCTCGACTCGCCAGAACCACCTGCCGGGCATGCAAAAATCACCTGCCGGCACGACACAACCAGTTGGGGAACACTTCGGAATCACCTGCTGGGCTTGCTGGAACCACCTGCCGGTCATGCCAAAATCACCTGCCAACTACGCCAGTACCACTTGGCGGACACTGTGGAAACACCTGTCGGGCCGGCCGGAACCACATCTCAGACGTGCCAGAACCATGTGCATGAGATGCTGGAACCACACCCCGAACAGACGGAAAACACCTGCCAGACCCGTCTGAACAACCTGCCGAGCATGCCGGAGCCACCTGCTCGACTCGCCAGAAACACCTGCCGGACACGCCAAAATCACCTGCCGGGTATGCCAGAACCACTTGGCGGACACTCCGGAATCATCTGCCGGACATGCCGGAACCAGCTCTCAGACACACCAGAACCACGTGCCGGAGACGCCGGAAGCACCTGCCGAGCATGCCGGAGCCACCTGCTCGACTCGCCAGAAACACCTGCTGGACACGCCAAAATCACCTGCCGGGTACGCCAGAACCACCTGGCGGACACTCCGAAACCACCTGTCGCGCATGCCGGAACCACCTCTCAGACGTGCCGGAAGCACGTGCCGGACACGCCGGAATCACCTAACGGACAGACCGGAACCACCTGCCGAGCACGCCGGAGCCACCTGTTCGACTCGCTGGAACCACCTGCCGGACAGGCCAATATCAACTGCTGGCTATGCCAGAACCACTTGGGGGACGGTCCGGAATCACCTGCCAGCCATGGCGGAACCACCTCTCAGACGTACCAGAACCACCTGCCGGAGAAGCTGGAAACACGTCCTGGACAGTCTGGAACCACCTGCCGGCCAAGCCTGAACCACCTGCCAAGCACAACGGAACAACCTGCCAGACACGCCAAAATCACCTGCGTGTTATGCCAGAACCACTTGGGGGACTCTCTGGGATGACCTGCCGGGCATGCCGGAACCACCTCTCAGACGTGCCAGAACCATGTGGCGGACAGTCCGGAATCACCTGCTGGGCATGCGCAACCACCTCTGAGACGTACCAGAACCACATGCCGTGCAGGCTGGAACCACCTACCGGACAGACCGGAATCACCTTTCGGGCATGCCGGAACCACCTGTCAGATGTGCCAGAAACACGTGCCGGAGACGCCGGAAGCACCTGCCAAGCACGTTGGAACCACCTGCTCAACTCGCCTGAGCCACCTGCCGGACATGCCAAAATCACCTGCCGACTATGCCAGAACCACTTGGCGAACACTCCGGAATCACTTGCCGGGCATGCAGGAACCACCTCTCAGACATGCCAGAACCCCGTGCCAATGACCCCGGAAGCACCAGCCGAGCACGCCGGAACCACCTGCTCGACTCGCCAGAACCACCTGCCGATCACGCAAAAATCACCTGCCGGCTACGCCACAACCAGTTGGTGAACACTTTGGAATCACCTGCCAGGCTTGCTGGAACCACCTGCCAGTCATGCCAAAATCACCTGCCAACTACGCCAGAACCGCTTGGCGGACACTGCGGAAACACCTGTCGGGCCGGCTGGAACCACATCTCAGACGTGCCAGAAACGTGTTCATGAGATGCTGGAACCACACCCCGAACAGACGGATACCACCTGCCAGAACCGCCTGAACCACCTGCTGAGCACGCCGGAACCACCTGCTCGACTCACCGGTACCACCTCCCTGACACGCCAAAATCACCTGCTGGGTATGCCAGAACCACTTGGCGGACACTCCGGAATCATCTGCCGGACATGCCGGAACCAGCTCTCAGACACACCAGAACCAAGTGCCGGAGACGCCGGAAGCACCTGCCGAGCATGCCGGAGCCACCTGCTCGACTCGCCAGAAACACCTGCCGGACACGCCAAAATCACCAGCCGGGTACGCAAGAACCACCTGGCGGACACTACGGAATCACCTGCCGCGCATGCCGGATCCACCTCTCAGACGTGTCGGAAGCACGTGCCGGACACGCCGGAAACACCTACCGGACAGACCGGAACCACCTGCCAAGAACGCCGGAGCCACCTGTTCGACACGCTGGAACCACCTGCCGGACAGGCCAATATCAACTGCTGGCTATGCCAGAACCACCTGGGGGACAGTCCGGGATCACCTGCCAGCCATGGCGGAACCACCTCTCAGACGTACCAGAACCACCTGCCGGAGAAGCTGGAAACACGTCCTGGACAGACTGGAACCACGTGACGGCCATGCCTGAACCACCTGCCGAGCACGGCGGAACCATCTGCCGGACACGCCAAAATCACCTGCGGGCTACGCCAGAACCACTTGGACGACTCTCCGAAATGACCTGCCGGGCATGTTGGAACCACCTCTCAGACGTGCCAGAAGCACGTGGCGGACAGTCCGGAATCACCTGTTGGGCATACGCAACCACCTCTGAGACGTACCAGAACCACGTGCCGTGCACACCGGAACCACCTAGCGGACAGACCGGAATCAACTTTTGGGCATGCCGGAACCACCAGTCAGATGTGCCAGAAACACGTGCCGGAGACGCCGGAAGCACCTGCCGAGCACGTCGCAAGCACCTGCTCAACTCGCCTGAACCACCTGCCGGACACGCCAAAATCACCTGCCCGCTACACCAGCACCACTTCGGGGACAAGCCGGAATCACGTGAGGGGCATGCCGGCACAGCCTCTCAGACTGAACCTCGTGCCGGACACCACAGAACCACCTGCCGGACAGACCGGAACCACCTGCCGGACAAGCCGGAACCACCGGCTCGACCCGCCGGAACGACCGCTGGACATGCAAAATCACCTGCCGGCTACGCCGGAAACACTTGGCGAACACTCCGGACTCACCTGCCGGGCATGCCGGAACCACCTCTCAGATATGCCAGAACCACGTTTCAATGACCCCGGAAGCACCTGCCGAGCACGCCGGAACCACCTGCTCGACGCGCCAGAACCACCTGCCGGGCACGCAAAAATCACCTGCCGGCTACGCCACAACCAGTTGGGGAACACTTCGGAATCACCTGCCGGGCTTGCTGGAACCACCTGCCGGTCATGCCAAAATCACCTGCCAACTACGCCAGTACCACTTGGCGGACACTGTGGAAACACCTGTCGGGCCGGCCGGAACCACATCTCAGACGTGCCAGAACCATGTGCATGACATGCTGGAACCACACCCCGAACAGACGGAAAACACCTGCCAGACCCGTCTGAACAACCTGCCGAGCATGCCGGAGCCACCTGCTCGACTCGCCAGAAACACCTGCCGGACACGCCAAAATCACCTGCCGGGTACGCCAGAACCACCTGGCGGACACTCCGAAAACACCTGTCGCGCATGCCGGAACCACCTCTCAGACGTGCCGGAAGCACGTGCCGGACACTCCGGAATCACCTATCGGACAGACCGGAACCACCTGCCGAGCACGCCGGAGCCACCTGTTCGACTCGCTGGAACCACCTGCCGGACAGGCCAATATCAAATGCTGGCTATGCCAGAACCACCTGGGGGACGGTCCGGAATCACCTGCCAGCCATGGCGGAACCACCTCTCAGACGTACCAGAACCACCTGCCGGAGAAGCTGGAAACACGTCCTGGACAGTCTGGAACCACCTGCCGGCCAAGCCTGAACCACCTGCCAAGCACAACGGAACAACCTGCCAGACACGCCAAAATCACCTGCGTGTTATGCCAGAACCACTTGGAGGACTCTCTGGGATGACCTGCTGGGCATGCCGGAACCACCTCTCAGACGTGCCAGAACCATGTGGCGGACAGTCCGGAATCACCTGTTGGGCATGCGCAACCACCTCTGAGACGTACCAGAAGCACATGCCGTGCAGGCTGGAACCACCTACCGGACAGACCGGAATCACCTTTCGGGCATGCCGGAACCACCTGTCAGACGTGCCAGAAACACGTGCCGGAGACGCCGGAAGCACCTGCCAAGCACGTTGGAACCACCTGCTCAACTCGCCTGAACCACCTGCCGGACATGCCAAAATCACCTGCCGACTATGCCAGAACCACTTGGCGAACACTCCGGAATCACTTGCCGGGCATGCAGGAACCACCTCTCAGACATGCCAGAACCCCGTGCCAATGACCCCGGAAGCACCAGCCGAGCACGCCGGAACCACCTGCTCGACTCGCCAGAACCACCTCCCTGACACGCCAAAATCACCTGCTGGGTATGCCAGAACCACTTGGCGGATACGCCGGAATCATCTGCCGGACATGCCGGAACCAGCTCTCAGACACACCAGAACCAAGTGCCGGAGACGCCGGAAGCACCTGCCGAGCATGCCGGAGCCACCTGCTCGACTCGCCAGAAACACCTGCCGGACACGCCAAAATCACCTGCCGGGTACGCCAGAACCACCTGGCGGACACTACGGAATCACCTGCCGCGCATGCCGGAACCACCTCTCAGACGTGCCGGAAGCACGTGCCAGACACGCCGGAAACACCTACCGGACAGACCGGAACCACCTGCCAAGAACGCCGGAGCCAGCTGTTCGACACGCTGGAACCACCTGCCGGACAGGCCAATATCAACTGCTGGCTATGCCAGAACCACCTGGGGGACAGTCCGGGATCACCTGCCAGCCATGGCGGAACCACCTCTCAGACGTACCAGAACCACCTGCCGGAGAAGCTGGAAACACGTCCTGGACAGACTGGAACCACGTGACGGCCATGCCTGAACCACCAGCCGAGCACGGCGGAACCACCTGCCGGACACGCCAAAATCACCTGCGGGCTACGCCAGAACCACTTGGACGACTCTCCGAAATGACCTGCCGGGCATGTTGGAACCACCTCTCAGACGTGCCAGAAGCACGTGGCGGACAGTCCGGAATCACCTGTTGGGCATACGCAACCACCTCTGAGACGTACCAGAACCACGTGCCGTGCACGCCGGAACCACCTACCGGACAGACCGGAATCAACTTTTGGGCATGCCGGAACCACCAGTCAGATGTGCCAGAAACACGTGACTGAGACTCCGGAAGCACCTGCCGAGCACGTCGCAACCACCTGCTCAACTCGAATGAACCACCTGCCGGACACGCCAAAAGCACCTGCCCGATACACCAGCACCACTTCGGGGACAAGCCGGAATCACGTGAGGGGCATGCCGGCACAGCCTCTCAGACTGAACCTCGTGCCGGACACCACAGAACCAACTGCCGGACAGACCGGAACCACCTGCCGGACACGCCGGAACCACCTGCACAACCCGCCGGAACGACCGCTGGACATGCAAAATCACCTGCCGGCTACGCCGGAAACACTTGGCGAACACTCCGGAATCACCTGCCGGGCATGACGGAACCACCTCTCAGATATGCCAGAACCACGTGCCAATGACCCCGGAAGCACCTGCCGAGCACGCCGGAACCACCTGCTCGACTCTCCAGAACCACCTGCCGGACACGCCAAAATCACCTGCCGGCTACGCCACAACCAGTTGGGGAGCACTTCAGAATCACCTGCCGGGCTTTCTGGAACCACCTGCCGGTCATGCCAAAATCACCTTCCAACTACGCCAGTACCACTTGGCGGACACTGTGGAAACACCTGTCGGGCCGGCCGGAACCACATCTCAGACGTGCCAGAACCATGTGCATGAGATGCTGGAACCACACCCCGAACAGACGGAAAACACCTGCCAGACCCGTCTGAACAACCTGCCGAGCACGCCGGAGCCACCTGCTCGACTCGCCGGAACCACCTACCTGACATGCCCAAATCACCAGCCGGGTATGCCAGAACCACTTGGCGGACACTCCGGAATCATCTGCCGGACATGCCGGAACCAGCTCTCAGACACACCAGAACCACGTGCCGGAGACGCCGGAAGCACCTGCCGAGCATGCCGGAGCCACCTGCTCGACTCGCCAGAAACACCTGCCGGACACGCCAAAATCACCTGCCGGGTACGCCAGAACCACCTGGCGGACACTCCGAAACCACCTGTCGCGCATGCCGGAACCACCTCTCAGACGTGCCGGAAGCACGTGCCGGACACGCCGGAATCACCTACCGGACAGACCGGAACCACCTGCCGAGCACGCCGGAGCCACCTGCCGGAGAAGCTGGAAACATGTCCTGGACAGTCTGGAACCACCTGCCGGCCAAGCCTGAACCACCTGCCAAGCACAACGGAACAACCTGCCAGACACGCCAAAATCACCTGCGTGTTATGCCAGAACCACTTGGAGGACTCTCTGGGATGACCTGCCGGGCATGCCGGAACCACCTCTCAGACGTGCCAGAACCATGTGGCGGACAGTCCGGAATCACCTGTTGGGCATGCGCAACCACCTCTGAGACGTACCAGAACCACATGCCGTGCAGGCTGGAACCACCTACCGGACAGACCGGAATCACCTTTCGGGCATGCCGGAACCACCTGTCAGATGTGCCAGAAACACGTGCCGGAGACGCCGGAAGCACCTGCCAAGCACGTTGGAACCACCTGCTCAACTCGCCTGAACCACCTGCCGGACACGCCAAAATCACCTGCCCGCTACAACAGCACCACTTCGGGGACAAGCCGGAATCACGTGAGGGGCATGCCGGCACAGCCTCTCAGACTGAACCTCGTGCCGGACACCACAGAACCACCTGCCGGACAGACCGGAACCACCTGCCGCACACGCCGGAACCACCGGCTCGACCCACCGGAACGACCGCTGGACATGCAAAATCACCTGCCGGCTACGCCGGAAACACTTGGCGAACACTCCGGAATCACCTGCCGGGCATGCCGGAACCACCTCTCAGATATGCCAGAACCACGTGCCAATGACCCCGGAAGCACCTGCCGAGCACGCCGGAACCACCTGCTCGACTCGCCAGAACCACCTGCCGGACACGCAAAAATCACCTGCCGGCTACGCCACAACCAGTTGGGGAGCACTTCGGAATCACATGCCGGGCTTGCTGGAACCACCTGCCGGTCATGCCAAAATCACCTGCCAACTACGCCAGTACCACTTGGCGGACACTGTGGAAACACCTGTCGGGCCGGCCGGAACCACATCTCAGACGTGCCAGAACCATGTGCATGAGATGCTGGAACCACACCCCGAACAGACGGAAAACACCTGCCAGACCCGTCTGAACAACCTGCCGAGCACGCCGGAGCCACCTGCTCGACTCGCCGGAACCACCTACCTGACATGCCCAAATCACCAGCCGGGTATGCCAGAACCACTTGGCGGACACTCCGGAATCATCTGCCGGACATGCCGGAACCAGCTCTCAGACACACCAGAACCACGTGCCGGAGACGCCGGAAGCACCTGCCGAGCATGCCGGAGCCACCTGCTCGACTCGCCAGAAACACCTGCCGGACACGCCAAAATCACCTGCCGGGTACGCCAGAACCACCTGGCGGACACTCCGAAACCACCTGTCGCGCATGCCGGAACCACCTCTCAGACGTGCCGGAAGCACGTGCCGGACACGCCGGAATCACCTACCGGACAGACCGGAACCACCTGCCGAGCACGCCGGAGCCACCTGTTCGACTCGCTGGAACCACCTGCCGGACAGGCCAATATCAACTGCTGGCTATGCCAGAACCACCTGGGGGACGGTCCGGAATCACCTGCCAGCCATGGCGGAACCACCTCTCAGACGTAGCAGAACCACCTGCCGGAGAAGCTGGAAACACGTCCTGGACACTCTGGAACCACCTGCCGGCCAAGCCTGAACCACCTGCCAAGCACAACGGAACAACCTGCCAGACACGCCAAAATCACCTGCGTGTTATGCCAGAACCACTTGGAGGACTCTCTGGGATGACCTGCCGGGCATGCCGGAACCACCTCTCAGACGTGCCAGAACCATGTGGCGGACAGTCCGGAATCACCTGTTGGGCATGCGCAACGACCTCTGAGACGTACCAGAACCACATGCCGTGCAGGCTGGAACCACCTACCGGACAGACCGGAATCACCTTTCGGGCATGCCGGAACCACCTGTCAGATGTGCCAGAAACACGTGCCGGAGACGCCGGAAGCACCTGCCAAGCACGTTGGAACCACCAGCTCAACTCTCCTGAACCACCTGCCGGACATGCCAAAATCACCTGCCGACTATGCCAGAACCACTTGGCGAACACTCCGGAATCACTTGCCGGGCATGCAGGAACCACCTCTCAGACATGCCAGAACCCCGTGCCAATGACCCCGGAAGCACCAGCCGAGCACGCCGGAACCACCTGCTCGACTCGCCAGAACCACCTGCCGATCACGCAAAAATCACCTGCCGGCTACGCCACAACCAGTTGGTGAACACTTTGGAATCACCTGCCAGGCTTGCTGGAACCACCTGCCAGTCATGCCAAAATCACCTGCCAACTACGCCAGAACCGCTTGGCGGACACTGCGGAAACACCTGTCGGGCCGGCTGGAACCACATCTCAGACGTGCCAGAAACGTGTTCATGAGATGCTGGAACCACACCCCGAACAGACGGATACCACCTGCCAGAACCGCCTGAACCACCTGCTGAGCACGCCGGAACCACCTGCTCGACTCACCGGTACCACCTCCCTGACACGCCAAAATCACCTGCTGGGTATGCCAGAACCACTTGGCGGACACTCCGGAATCATCTGCCGGACATGCCGGAACCAGCTCTCAGACACACCAGAACCAAGTGCCGGAGACGCCGGAAGCACCTGCCGAGCATGCCGGAGCCACCTGCTCGACTCGCCAGAAACACCTGCCGGACACGCCAAAATCACCTGCCGGGTACGCCAGAACCACCTGGCGGAGACTACGGAATCACCTGCCGCGCATGCCAGAACCACCTCTCAGACGTGCCGGAAGCACGTGCCGGACACGCCGGAAACACCTACCGGACAGACCGGAACCACCTGCCAAGAACGCCGGAGCCACCTGTTCGACTCGCTGGAACCACCTGCCGGACAGGCCAATATCAACTGCTGGCTATGCCAGAACCACCTGGGGGACAGTCCGGGATCACCTGCCAGCCATGGCGGAACCACCTCTCAGACGTACCAGAACCACCTGCCGGAGAAGCTGGAAACACGTCCTGGACAGACTGGAACCACGTGACGGCCATGCCTGAACCACCAGCCGAGCACGGCGGAACCACCTGCCGGACACGCCAAAATCACCTGCGGGCTACGCCAGAACCACTTGGACGACTCTCCGAAATGACCTGCCGGGCATGTTGGAACCACCTCTCAGACGTGCCAGAAGCACGTGGCGGACAGTCCGGAATCACCTGTTGGGCATACGCAACCACCTCTGAGACGTACCAGAACCACGTGCCGTGCACGCCGGAACCACCTACCGGACAGACCGGAATCAACTTTTGGGCATGCCGGAACCACCAGTCAGATGTGCCAGAAACACGTGCCGGAGACGCCGGAAGCACCTGCCGAGCACGTCGCAACCACCTGCTCAACTCGCCTGAACCACCTGCCGGACACGCCAAAATCACCTGCCCGCTACAACAGCACCACTTCGGGGACAAGCCGGAATCACGTGAGGGGCATGCCAGCACAGCCTCTCAGACTGAACCTCGTGCCGGACACCACAGAACCACCTGCTGGACAGACCGGAACCACCTGCCGGACACGCCGGAACCACCGGCTCGACCCGCTGGAACGACCGCTGGACATGCAAAATCACCTGCCGGCTACGCCGGAAACACTTGGCGAACACTCCGGAATCACCTGCCGGGCATGCCGGAACCACCTCTCAGATATGCCAGAACCACGTGCCAATGACCCCGGAAGCACCTGCCGAGCACGCCGGAACCACCTGCTCGACTCGCCAGAACCACCTGCCGGACACGCCAAAATCACCTGCCGGCTACGCCACAACCAGTTGGGGAACACTTCAGAATCACCTGCCGGGCTTGCTGGAACCACCTGCCGGTCATGCCAAAATCACCTGCCAACTACGCCAGTACCACTTGGCGGACACTGTGGAAACACCTGTCGGGCCGGCCGGAACCACATCTCAGACGTGCCAGAACCTTGTGCATGAGATGCTGGAACCACACCCCGAACAGACGGAAAACACCTGCCAGACCCGTCTGAACAACGTGCCGAGCACGCCGGAGCCACCTGCTCGACTCGCCGGAAACACCTACCTGACATGCCCAAATCACCAGCCGGGTACGCCAGAACCACTTGGCGGACACTCCGGAATCATCTGCCGGACATGCCGGAACCAGCTCTCAGACACACCAGAACCACGTGCCGGAGACGCCGGAAGCACCTGCCGAGCATGCCGGAGCCACCTGCTCGACTCGCCAGAAACACCCGCCGGACACGCCAAAATCACCTGCAGGGTACGCCAGAACCACCTGGCGGACACTCCGAAACCACCTGTCGCGCATGCCGGAACCACCTCTCAGACGTGCCGGAAGCACGTGCCGGACACGCCGGAATCACCTACCGGACAGACCGGAACCACCTGCCAAGCACGCCGGAGCCACCTGCCGGAGAAGCTGGAAACACGTCCTGGAGAGTCTGGAACCACCTGCCGGCCAAGCCTGAACCACCTGCCAAGCACAACGGAACAACCTGCCAGACACGCCAAAATCACCTGCGTGTTATGCCAGAACCACTTGGAGGACTCTCTGGGATGACCTGCCGGGCATGCCGGAACCACCTCTCAGACGTGCCAGAACCATGTGGCGGACAGTCCGGAATCACCTGTTGGGCATGCGCAACCACCTCTGAGACGTACCAGAACCACATGCCGTGCAGGCTGGAACCACCTACCGGACAGACCGGAATCACGTTTCGGGCATGCCGGAACCACCTGTCAGATGTGCCAGAAACACGTGCCGGAGACGCCGGAAGCACCTGCCAAGCACGTTGGAACCACCTGCTCAACTCGCCTGAACCACCTGCCGGACACGCCAAAATCACCTGCCCGCTACACCAGCACCACTTCGGGGACAAGCCGGAATCACGTGAGGGGCATGCCGGCACAGCCTCTCAGACTGAACCTCGTGCCGGACACCACAGAACCACCTGCCGGACAGACCGGAACCACCTGCCGGACACGCCAGAACCACCGGCTCGACCCACCGGAACGACCGCTGGACATGCAAAATCACCTGCCGGCTACGCCGGAAACACTTGGCGAACACTCCGGAATCACCTGCCGGGCATGCCGGAACCACCTGTCAGATGTGCCAGAAACACGTGCCGGAGACGCCGGAAGCACCTGCCAAGCACGTTGGAACCACCTGCTCAACTCGCCTGAACCACCTGCCGGACATGCCAAAATCACCTGCCGACTATGCCAGAACCACTTGGCGAACACTCCGGAATCACTTGCCGGGCATGCAGGAACCACCTCTCAGACATGCCAGAACCCCGTGCCAATGACCCCGGAAGCACCAGCCGAGCACGCCGGAACCACCTGCTCGACTCGCCAGAACCACCTGCCGATCACGCAAAAATCACCTGCCGGCTACGCCACAACCAGTTGGTGAACACTTTGGAATCACCTGCCAGGCTTGCTGGAACCACCTGCCAGTCATGCCAAAATCACCTGCCAACTACGCCAGAACCGCTTGGCGGACACTGCGGAAACACCTGTCGGGCCGGCTGGAACCACATCTCAGACGTGCCAGAAACGTGTTCATGAGATGCTGGAACCACACCCCGAACAGACGGATACCACCTGCCAGAACCGCCTGAACCACCTGCTGCGCACGCCGGAACCACCTGCTCGACTCACCGGTACCACCTCCCTGACACGCCAAAATCACCTGCTGGGTATGCCAGAACCACTTGGCGGACACGCCGGAATCATCTGCCGGACATGCCGGAACCAGCTCTCAGACACACCAGAACCAAGTGCCGGAGACGCGGAAGCACCTGCCGAGCATGACGGAGCCACCTGCTCGACTCGCCAGAAACACCTGCCGGACACGCCAAAATCAACTGCCGGGTACGCAAGAACCACCTGGCGGACACTACGGAATCACCTGCCGTGCATGCCGGAACCACCTCTCAGACGTGCCGGAAGCACGTGCCGGACACGCCGGAAACACCTACCGGACAGATCGGAACCACCTGCCAAGAACGCCGGAGCCACCTGTTCGACTCGCTGGAACCACCTGCCGGACAGGCCAATATCAACTGCTGGCTATGCCAGAACCACCTGGGGGACAGTCCGGGATCACCTGCCAGCCATGGCGGAACCACCTCTCAGATGTACCAGAACCACCTGCCGGAGAAGCTGGAAACACGTCCTGGACAGACTGCAACCACGTGACGGCCATGCCTGAACCACCTGCCGAGCACGGCGGAACCACCTGCCGGACACGCCAAAATCACCTGCGGGCTACCCCAAAACCACTTGGACGACTCTCCGAAATGACCTGCCGGGCATGTTGGAACCACCTCTCAGACGTGCCAGAACCACGTGCCGTGCACGCCGGAACCACCTACCGGACAGACCGGAATCAACTTTTGGGCATGCCGGAACCACCAGTCAGATGTGCCAGAAACACGTGCTGGAGACGCCGGAAGCACCTGCCGAGCACGTCGCAACCACCTGCTCAACTCGCCTGAACCACCTGCCGGACACGCCAAAATCACCTGCCCGCTACACCAGCACCACTTCGGGGACAAGCCGGAATCACGTGAGGGGCATGCCGGCACAGCCTCTCAGACTGAACCTCGTGCCGGACACCACAGAACCACCTGCCGGACAGACCGGAAACACCTGCCGCACACGCCGGAACCACCGGCTCCACCCGCCGGAACGACCGCTGGACATGCAAAATCACCTGCCGGCTACGCCGGAAACACTTGGCGAACACTCCGGAATCACCTGCCGGGCATGCCGGAACCACCTGTCAGATGTGCCAGAAACACGTGCCGGAGACGCCGGAAGCACCTGCCAAGCACGTTGGAACCACCTGCTCAACTCGCCTGAACCACCTGCCGGACATGCCAAAATCACCTGCCGACTATGCCAGAACCACTTGGCGAACACTCCGGAATCACTTGCCGGGCATGCAGGAACCACCTCTCAGACATGCCAGAACCCCGTGCCAATGACCCCGGAAGCACCAGCCGAGCACGCCGGAACCACCTGCTCGACTCGCCAGAACCACCTGCCGATCACGCAAAAATCACCTGCCGGCTACGCCACAACCAGTTGGTGAACACTTTGGAATCACCTGCCAGGCTTGCTGGAACCACCTGCCAGTCATGCCAAAATCACCTGCCAACTACGCCAGAACCGCTTGGCGGACACTGCGGAAACACCTGTCGGGCCGGCTGGAACCACATCTCAGACGTGCCAGAAACGTGTTCATGAGATGCTGGAACCACACCCCGAACAGACGGATACCACCTGCCAGAACCGCCTGAACCACCTGCTGCGCACGCCGGAACCACCTGCTCGACTCACCGGTACCACCTCCCTGACACGCCAAAATCACCTGCTGGGTATGCCAGAACCACTTGGCGGACACGCCGGAATCATCTGCCGGACATGCCGGAACCAGCTCTCAGACACACCAGAACCAAGTGCCGGAGACGCGGAAGCACCTGCCGAGCATGACGGAGCCACCTGCTCGACTCGCCAGAAACACCTGCCGGACACGCCAAAATCACCTGCCGGGTACGCCAGAACCACCTGGCGGACACTCCGAAACCACCTGTCACGCATGCCGGAACCACCAGACGTGCCGGAAGCACGTGCCGGACACGCCGGAATCACCTACCGGACAGACCGGAACCACCTGCCGAGCACGCCGGAGCCACCTGTTCGACTCGCTGGAACCACCTGCCGGACAGGCCAATATCAACTGCTGGCTATGCCAGAACCACCTGGGGGACGGTCCGGAATCGCCTGCCAGCCATGGCGGAACCACCTGTCAGACGTACCAGAACCACCTGCCGGAGAAGCTGGAAACACGTCCTGGACAGTCTGGAACCACCTGCCGGCCAAGCCTGAACCACCTGCCGAGCACAACGGAACAACCTGCCAGACACGCCGAAATCACCTGCGTGTTATGCCAGAACCACTTGGAGGACTCTCTGGGATGACCTGCCGGGCATGCCGGAACCACCTCTCAGACGTGCCAGAACCATGTGGCGGACAGTCCGGAATCACCTGTTGGGCATGCGCAACCACCTCTGAGACGTACCAGAACCACATGCCGTGCAGGCTGGAACCACCTACCGGACAGACCGGAATCACCTTTCGGGCATGCCGGAACCACCTGTCAGATGTGCCAGAAACACGTGCCGGAGACGCCGGAAGCACCTGCCGAGCACGTCGCAAGCACCTGCTCAACTCGCCTGAACCACCTGCCGGACACGCCAAAATCACCTGCCCGCTACACCAGCACCACTTCGGGGACAAGCTGGAATCACGTGAGGGGCATGCCGGCACAGCCTCTCAGACTGAACCTCGTGCCGGACACCACAGAACCACCTGCCGGACAGACCGGAACCACCTGCCGGACACACCGGAACCACCGGCTAGACCCGCCGGAATGGCCGCTGGACATGCAAAATCACCTGCCGGCTACGCCGGAAACACTTGGCGAACACTCCGGAATCACCTGCCGGGCATGCCGGAACCACCTCTCAGATATGCCAGAACCACGTGCCAATGACCCCGGAAGCACCTGCCGAGCACGCCGGAACCACCTTCTCGACTCGCCAGAACCACCTGCCGGACACGCAAAAATCACCTGCCGGCTACGCCACAACCAGTTGGGGAACACTTCGGAATCACCTGCCGGGCTTGTTGGAACCACCTGCCGGTCATGCCAAAATCACCTGCCAACTACGCCAGTACCACTTGGCGGACACTGTGGAAACACCTGTCGGGCCGCCCGGAACCACATCTCAGACGTGCCAGAACCATGTGCATGAGATGCTGGAACCACACCCCGAAAAGACGGAAAACACCTGCCAGACCCGTCTGAACAACCTGCCGAGCACGCCGGAGCCACCTGCTCGACTCGCCGGAACCACCTACCTGACATGCCCAAATCACCAGCCGGGAATGCCAGAACCAAGTGGCGGACACTCCGGAATCATCTGCCGGACATGCCGGAACCAGCTCTCAGACACACCAGAACCACGTGCCAGAGACGCCGGAAGCACCTGCCGAGCATGCCGGAGCCACCTGCTCGACTCGCCAGAAACACCTGCCGGACACGCCAAAATCACCTGCCGGGTACGCCAGAACCACCTGTCGGACACTCCGAAACCACCTGTCGCGCATGCCGGAACCACCTCTCAGATGTGCCGGAAGCACGAGCCGGACACGCCGGAATCAGCTACCGGACAGACCGGAACCACCTGCCGAGCACGCCGGAGCCACCTGTTCGACTCGCTGCAACCACCTGCCGGACAGGCCAATATCAACTGCTGGCTATGCCAGAACCACCTGGGGGACGGTCCGGAATCGCCTGCCAGCCATGGCGGAACCACCTGTCAGACGTACCAGAACCACCTGCCGGAGAAGCTGGAAACACGTCCTGGACAGTCTGGAACCACCTGCCGGCCAAGCCTGAACCACCTGCCAAGCACAACGGAACAACCTGCCAGACACGCCGAAATCACCTGCGTGTTATGCCAGAACCACTTGGAGGACTCTCTGGGATGACCTGCCGGGCATGCCGGAACCACCTCTCAGACGTGCCAGAACCATGTGGCGGACAGTCCGGAATCACCTGTTGGGCATGCGCAACCACCTCTGAGACGTACCAGAAGCACATGCCGTGCAGGCTGGAACCACCTACCGGACAGACCGGAATCACCTTTCGGGCATGCCGGAACCACCTGTCAGATGTGCCAGAAACACGTGCCGGAGACGCCGGAAGCACCTGCCGAGCACGTCGGAACCACCTGCTCAACTCGCCTGAACCACCTGCCGGACATGCCAAAATCACCTGCCGACTATGCCAGAACCACTTGGCGAACACTCCGGAATCACTTGCCGGGCATGCAGGAACCACCTCTCAGACATGCCAGAACCCTGTGCCAATGACCCCGGAAGCACCAGCCGAGCACGCCGGAACCACCTGCTCGACTCGCCAGAACCACCTGCCGATCACGCAAAAATCACCTGCCGGCTACGCCACAACCAGTTGGTGAACACTTTGGAATCACCTGCCAGGCTTGCTGGAACCACCTGCCGGTCATGCCAAAATCACCTGCCAACTACGCCAGAAACGCTTGGCGGACACTGCGGAAACACCTGTCGGGCCGGCTGGAACCACATCTCAGACGTGCCAGAAACGTGTTCATGAGATGCTGGAACCACACCCCGAACAGACGGATACCACCTGCCACAACCGCCTGAACCACCTGCTGAGCACGCCGGAACCACATGCTCGACTCGCCGGAACCACCTCCCTGACACGCCAAAATCACCTGCTGGGTATGCCAGAACCACTTGGCGGACACTCCGGAATCATCTGCCGGACATGCCGGAACCAGCTCTCAGACACACCAGAACCAAGTGCCGGAGACGCCGGAAGCACCTGCCGAGCATGCCGGAGCCACCTGCTCGACTCGCCAGAAACACCTGCCGGACACGCCAAAATCACCTGCCGGGTACGCAAGAACCACCTGGCGGACACTACGGAATCACCTGCCGCGCATGCCGGAACCACCTCTCAGACGTGCCGGAAGCACGTGCCGGACACGCCGGAAACACCTACCGGACAGACCGGAACCACCTGCCAAGAACGCCGGAGCCACCTGTTCGACACGCTGGAACCACCTGCCGGACAGGCCAATATCAACTGCTGGCTATGCCAGAACCACCTGGGGGACAGTCCGGGATCACCTGCCAGCCATGGCGGAACCACCTCTCAGACGTACCAGAACCACCTGCCGGAGAAGCTGGAAACACGTCCTGGACAGACTGGAACCACGTGACGGCCATGCCTGAACCACCTGCCGAGCACGGCGGAACCACCTGCCGGACACGCCAAAATCACCTGCGGGCTACGCCAGAACCACTTGGACGACTCTCCGAAATGACCTGCCGGGCATGTTGGAACCACCTCTCAGACGTGCCAGAAGCACGTGGCGGACAGTCCGGAATCACCTGTTGGGCATACGCAACCACCTCTGAGACGTACCAGAACCACGTGCCGTGCACGCCGGAACCACCTACCGGACAGACCGGAATCAACTTTTGGGCATGCCGGAACCACCTGTCAGATGTGCCAGAAACACGTGCCGGAGACGCCGGAAGCACCTGCCGCGCACGTCGCAAGCACCTGCTCAACTCGCCTGAACCACCTGCCGGACACGCCAAAATCACCTGCCCGCTACACCAGCACCACTTCGGGGACAAGCCGGAATCACGTGAGGGGCATGCCGGCACAGCCTCTCAGACTGAACCTCGTGCCGGACACCACAGAACCACCTGCCGGACAGACCGGAACCACCTGCCGGACACGCCGGAACCACCGGCTCGACCCGCTGGAACCACCGCTGGACATGCAAAATCACCTGCCGGCTACGCCGGAAACACTTGGCGAACACTCCGGAATCACCAGCCGGGCATGCCGGAACCACCTCTCAGATATGCCAGTACCACGTGCCAATGACCCCGGAAGCACCTGCCGAGCACGCCGGAACCACCTGCTCGACGCACCAGAACCACCTCCCGGGCACGCAAAAATCACCTGCCGGCTACGCCACAACCAGTTGGGGAACACTTCGGAATCACCTGCCGGGCTTGCTGGAACCACCTGCCGGTCATGCCAAAATCACCTGCCAACTACGCCAGTACCACTTGGCGGACACTGTGGAAACACCTGTCGGGCCGGCCGGAACCACATCTCAGACGTGCCAGAACCATGTGCATGACATGCTGGAACCACACCCCGAACAGACGGAAAACACCTGCCAGACCCGTCTGAACAACCTGCCGAGCATGCCGGAGCCACCTGCTCGACTCGCCAGAAACACCTGCCGGACACGCCAAAATCACCTGCCGGGTACGCCAGAACCACCTGGCGGACACTCCGAAACCACCTGTCGCGCATGCCGGAACCACCTCTCAGACGTGCCGGAAGCACGTGCCGGACACGCCGGAATCACCTACCGGACAGACCGGAACCACCTGCCGAGCACGCCGGAGCAACCTGTTCGACTCGCTGGAACCACCTGCCGGACAGGCCAATATCAACTGCTGGCTATGCCAGAACCGCCTGGTGGACAGTCCGGGATCACCTGCCAGCCATGGCGGAACCACCTCTCAGACGTACCAGAACCACCTGCCAGAGAAGCTGGAAACACGTCCTGGACAGACTGGAACCACGTGACGGCCATGCCTGAACCACCTGCCGAGCACGGCGGAACCACCTGCCGGACACGCCAAAATCACCTGCGGGCTACGCCAGAACCACTTGGACGACTCTCCGAAATGACCTGCCGGGCATGTTGGAACCACCTCTCAGACGTGCCAGAAGCACGTGGCGGACAGTCCGGAATCACCTGTTGGGCATACGCAACCACCTCTGAGACGTACCAGAACCACGTGCCGTGCACGCCGGAACCACCTACCGGACAGACCGGAATCAACTTTTGGGCATGCCGGAACCACCAGTCAGATGTGCCAGAAACACGTGCCGGAGACGCCGGAAGCACCTGCCGAGCACGTCGCAAGCACCTGCTCAACTCGCCTGAACCACCTGCCGGACACGCCAAAATCACCTGCCCGCTACACCAGCACCACTTTGGGGACAAGCCGGAATCACGTGAGGGGCATGCCGGCACAGCCTCTCAGACTGAACCTCGTGCCGGACACCACAGAACCACCTGCCGGTCATGCCAAAATCACCTGCCAACTACGCCAGTACCACTTGGCGGACACTGTGGAAACACCTGTCGGGCCGGCCGGAACCACATCTCAGACGTGCCAGAACCATGTGCATGAGATGCTGGAACCACACCCCGAACAGACGGAAAACACCTTCCAGACCCGTCTGAACAACCTGCCGAGCATGCCGGAGCCACCTGCTCGACTCGCCAGAAACACCTGCCGGACACGCCAAAATCACCTGCCGGTTACGCCAGAACCACCTGGCGGACACTCCGAAACCACCTGTCGCGCATGCCGGAACCACCTCTCAGACGTGCCGGAAGCACGTGCCGGACACGCCGGAAACACCTACCGGACAGACCGGAACCACCTGCCAAGAACGCCGGAGCCACCTGTTCGACTCGCTGGAACCACCTGCCGGACAGGCCAATATCAACTGCTGGCTATGCCAGAACCACCTGGGGGACAGTCCGGGATCACCTGCCAGCCATGGCGGAACCACCTGTCAGACGTACCAGAACCACCTGCCGGAGAAGCTGGAAACACGTCCTGGACAGTCTGGAACCACCTGCCGGCCAAGCCTGAACCACCTGCCAAGCACAACGGAACAACCTGCCAGACACGCCAAAATCACCTGCGTGTTATGCCAGAACCACTTGGAGGACTCTCTGGGATGACCTGCCTGGCATGCCGGAACCACCTCTCAGACGTGCCAGAACCATGTGGCGGACAGTCCGGAATCACCTGTTGGGCATGCGCAACCACCTCTGAGACGTACCAGAACCACATGCCGTTCAGGCTGGAACCACCTCCCGGACAGCCCGGAATCACCTTTCGGGCATGCCGGAACCACCTGTCAGATGTGCCAGAAACACGTGCCGGAGACGCCGGAAGCACCTGCCAAGCACGTTGGAACCACCTGCTCAACTCGCCTGAACCACCTGCCGGACATGCCAAAATCACCTGCCGACTATGCCAGAACCACTTGGCGAACACTCCGGAATCACTTGCCGGGCATGCAGGAACCACCTCTCAGACATGCCAGAATCCCGTGCCAATGACCCCGGAAGCACCAGCCGAGCACGCCGGAACCACCTGCTCGACTCGCCAGAACCACCTGCCGATCACGCAAAAATCACCTGCCGGCTACGCCACAACCAGTTGGTGAACACTTTGGAATCACCTGCCTGGCTTGCTGGAACCACCTGCCAGTCATGCCAAAATCACCTGCCAGCTACGCCAGAACCGCTTGGCGGACACTGCGGAAACACCTGTCGGGCCGGCTGGAACCACATCTCAGACGTGCCAGAAACGTGTTCATGAGATGCTGGAACCACACCCCGAACAGACGGATACCACCTGCCAGAACCGCCTGAACCACCTGCTGAGCACGCCGGAACCACCTGCTCGACTCACCGGTACCACCTCCCTGACACGCCAAAATCACCTGCTGGGTATGCCAGAACCACTTGGCGGACACTCCGGAATCATCTGCCGGACATGCCGGAACCAGCTCTCAGACACACCAGAACCAAGTGCCGGAGACGCCGGAAGCACCTGCCGAGCATGCCGGAGCCACCTGCTCGACTCGCCAGAAACACCTGCCGGACACGCCAAAATCACCTGCCGGGTACGCAAGAACCACCTGGCGGACACTACGGAATCACCTGCCGCGCATGCCGGAACCACCTCTCAGACGTGCCGGAAGCACGTGCCGGACACGCCGGAAACACCTACCGGACAGACCGGAACCACCTGCCAAGAACGCCGGAGCCACCTGTTCGACTCGCTGGAACCACCTGCCGGACAGGCCAATATCAACTGCTGGCTATGCCAGAACCACCTGGGGGACAGTCCGGGATCACCTGCCAGCCATGGCGGAACCACCTCTCAGACGTACCAGAACCACCTGCTGGAGAAGCTGGAAACACGTCCTGGACAGACTGGAACCAAGTGACGGCCATGCCTGAACCACCTGCCGAGCACGGCGGAACCACCTGCCGGACACGCCAAAATCACCTGCGGGCTACGTCAGAACCACTTGGACGACTCTCCGAAATGACCTGCCGGGCATGTTGGAACCACCTCTCAGACGTGCCAGAAGCACGTGGCGGACAGTCCGGAATCACCTGTTGGGCATACGCAACCACCTCTGAGACGTACCAGAACCACGTGCCGTGCACGCCGGAACCACCTACCGGACAGACCGGAATCAACTTTTGGGCATGCCGGAACCACCAGTCAGATGTGCCAGAAACACGTGACGGAGACGCCGGAAGCACCTGCCGAGCACGTCGCAAGCACCTGCTCAACTCGCCTGAACCACCTGCCGGACACGCCAAAATCACCTGCCCGCTACACCAGCACCACTTCGGGGACAAGCCGGAATCACGTGAGGGGCATGCCGGCACAGCCTCTCAGACTGAACCTCGTGCCGGACACCACAGAACCACCTGCCGGACAGATTGGAACCACCTGCCGGACACGCCGGAACCACCGGCTCGACCCGCCGGAACGACCGCTGGACACGCAAAATCACCTGCCGGCTACGCCGGAAACACTTGGCGAACACTCCGGACCCACCTGCCCAGCATGCCGGAACCATCTCTCAGATATGCCAGAACCACGTGCCAATGACCCCGGAAGCACCTGCCGAGCACGCCGGAACCACCTGCTCGACTCGCCAGAACCACCTGCCGGGCATGCAAAAATCACCTGCCGGCACGACACAACCAGTTGGGGAACACTTCGGAATCACCTGCTGGGCTTGCTGGAACCACCTGCCGGTCATGCCAAAATCACCTGCCAACTACGCCAGTACCACTTGGCGGACACTGTGGAAACACCTGTCGGGCCGGCCGGAACCACATCTCAGACGTGCCAGAACCATGTGCATGAGATGCTGGAACCACACCCCGAACAGACGGAAAACACCTGCCAGACCCGTCTGAACAACCTGCCGAGCATGCCGGAGCCACCTGCTCGACTCGCCAGAAACACCTGCCGGACACGCCAAAATCACCTGCCGGGTATGCCAGAACCACTTGGCGGACACTCCGGAATCATCTGCCGGACATGCCGGAACCAGCTCTCAGACACACCAGAACCACGTGCCGGAGACGCCGGAAGCACCTGCCGAGCATGCCGGAGCCACCTGCTCGACTCGCCAGAAACACCTGCTGGACACGCCAAAATCACCTGCCGGGTACGCCAGAACCACCTGGCGGACACTCCGAAACCACCTGTCGCGCATGCCGGAACCACCTCTCAGACGTGCCGGAAGCACGTGCCGGACACGCCGGAATCACCTACCGGACAGACCGGAACCACCTGCCGAGCACGCCGGAGCCACCTGTTCGACTCGCTGGAACCACCTGCCGGACAGGCCAATATCAACTGCTGGCTATGCCAGAACCACTTGGGGGACGGTCCGGAATCACCTGCCAGCCATGGCGGAACCACCTCTCAGACGTACCAGAACCACCTGCCGGAGAAGCTGGAAACACGTCCTGGACAGTCTGGAACCACCTGCCGGCCAAGCCTGAACCACCTGCCAAGCACAACGGAACAACCTGCCAGACACGCCAAAATCACCTGCGTGTTATGCCAGAACCACTTGGAGGACTCTCTGGGATGACCTGCCGGGCATGCCGGAACCACCTCTCAGACGTGCCAGAACCATGTGGCGGACAGTCCGGAATCACCTGTTGGGCATGCGCAACCACCTCTGAGACGTACCAGAACCACATGCCGTGCAGGCTGGAACCACCTACCGGACAGACCGGAATCACCTTTCGGGCATGCCGGAACCACCTGTCAGATGTGCCAGAAACACGTGCCGGAGACGCCGGAAGCACCTGCCAAGCACGTTGGAACCACCTGCTCAACTCGCCTGAGCCACCTGCCGGACATGCCAAAATCACCTGCCGACTATGCCAGAACCACTTGGCGAACACTCCGGAATCACTTGCCGGGCATGCAGGAACCACCTCTCAGACATGCCAGAACCCCGTGCCAATGACCCCGGAAGCACCAGCCGAGCACGCCGGAACCACCTGCTCGACTCGCCAGAACCACCTGCCGATCACGCAAAAATCACCTGCCGGCTACGCCACAACCAGTTGGTGAACACTTTGGAATCACCTGCCTGGCTTGCTGGAACCACCTGCCAGTCATGCCAAAATCACCTGCCAACTACGCCAGAACCGCTTGGCGGACACTGCGGAAACACCTGTCGGGCCGGCTGGAACCACATCTCAGACGTGCCAGAAACGTGTTCATGAGATGCTGGAACCACACCCCGAACAGACGGATACCACCTGCCAGAACCGCCTGAACCACCTGCTGAGCACGCCGGAACCACCTGCTCGACTCACCGGTACCACCTCCCTGACACGCCAAAATCACCTGCTGGGTATGCCAGAACCACTTGGCGGACACTCCGGAATCATCTGCCGGACATGCCGGAACCAGCTCTCAGACACACCAGAACCAAGTGCCGGAGACGCCGGAAGCACCTGCCGAGCATGCCGGAGCCACCTGCTCGACTCGCCAGAAACACCTGCCGGACACGCCAAAATCACCAGCCGGGTACGCAAGAACCACCTGGCGGACACTACGGAATCACCTGCCGCGCATGCCGGAACCACCTCTCAGACGTGTCGGAAGCACGTGCCGGACACGCCGGAAACACCTACCGGACAGACCGGAACCACCTGCCAAGAACGCCGGAGCCACCTGTTCGACACGCTGGAACCACCTGCCGGACAGGCCAATATCAACTGCTGGCTATGCCAGAACCACCTGGGGGACAGTCCGGGATCACCTGCCAGCCATGGCGGAACCACCTCTCAGACGTACCAGAACCACCTGCCGGAGAAGCTGGAAACACGTCCTGGACAGACTGGAACCACGTGACGGCCATGCCTGAACCACCTGCCGAGCACGGCGGAACCACCTGCCGGACACGCCAAAATCACCTGCGGGCTACGCCAGAACCACTTGGACGACTCTCCGAAATGACCTGCCGGGCATGTTGGAACCACCTCTCAGACGTGCCAGAAGCACGTGGCGGACAGTCCGGAATCACCTGTTGGGCATACGCAACCACCTCTGAGACGTACCAGAACCACGTGCCGTGCACACCGGAACCACCTAGCGGACAGACCGGAATCAACTTTTGGGCATGCCGGAACCACCAGTCAGATGTGCCAGAAACACGTGCCGGAGACGCCGGAAGCACCTGCCGAGCACGTCGCAAGCACCTGCTCAACTCGCCTGAACCACCTGCCGGACACGCCAAAATCACCTGCCCGCTACACCAGCACCACTTCGGGGACAAGCCGGAATCACGTGAGGGGCATGCCGGCACAGCCTCTCAGACTGAACCTCGTGCCGGACACCACAGAACCACCTGCCGGACAGACCGGAACCACCTGCCGGACACGCCGGAACCACCGGCTCGACCCGCCGGAACGACCGCTGGACATGCAAAATCACCTGCCGGCTACGCCGGAAACACTTGGCGAACACTCCGGACTCACCTGCCGGGCATGCCGGAACCACCTCTCAGATATGCCAGAACCACGTTTCAATGACCCCGGAAGCACCTGCCGAGCACGCCGGAACCACCTGCTCGACGCGCCAGAACCACCTGCCGGGCACGCAAAAATCACCTGCCGGCTACGCCACAACCAGTTGGGGAACACTTCGGAATCACCTGCCGGGCTTGCTGGAACCACCTGCCGGTCATTCCAAAATCACCTGCCAACTACGCCAGTACCACTTGGCGGACACTGTGGAAACACCTGTCGGGCCGGCCGGAACCACATCTCAGACGTGCCAGAACCATGTGCATGACATGCTGGAACCACACCCCGAACAGACGGAAAACACCTGCCAGACCCGTCTGAACAACCTGCCGAGCATGCCGGAGCCACCTGCTCGACTCGCCAGAAACACCTGCCGGACACGCCAAAATCACCTGCCGGGTACGCCAGAACCACCTGGCGGACACTCCGAAACCACCTGTCGCGCATGCCGGAACCACCTCTCAGACGTGCCGGAAGCACGTGCCGGACACTCCGGAATCACCTATCGGACAGACCGGAACCACCTGCCGAGCACGCCGGAGCCACCTGTTCGACTCGCTGGAACCACCTGCCGGACAGGCCAATATCAAATGCTGGCTATGCCAGAACCACCTGGGGGACGGTCCGGAATCACCTGCCAGCCATGGCGGAACCACCTCTCAGACGTACCAGAACCACCTGCCGGAGAAGCTGGAAACACGTCCTGGACAGTCTGGAACCACCTGCCGGCCAAGCCTGAACCACCTGCCAAGCACAACGGAACAACCTGCCAGACACGCCAAAATCACCTGCGTGTTATGCCAGAACCACTTGGAGGACTCTCTGGGATGACCTGCTGGGCATGCCGGAACCACCTCTCAGACGTGCCAGAACCATGTGGCGGACAGTCCGGAATCACCTGTTGGGCATGCGCAACCACCTCTGAGACGTACCAGAACCACATGCCGTGCAGGATGGAACCACCTACCGGACAGCCCGGAATCACCTTTCGGGCATGCCGGAACCACCTGTCAGACGTGCCAGAAACACGTGCCGGAGACGCCGGAAGCACCTGCCAAGCACGTTGGAACCACCTGCTCAACTCGCCTGAACCACCTGCTGGACATGCCAAAATCACCTGCCGACTATGCCAGAACCACTTGGCGAACACTCCGGAATCACTTGCCGGGCATGCAGGAACCACCTCTCAGACATGCCAGAACCCCGTGCCAATGACCCCGGAAGCACCAGCCGAGCACGCCGGAACCACCTGCTCGACTCGCCAGAACCACCTCCCTGACACGCCAAAATCACCTGCTGGGTATGCCAGAACCACTTGGCGGATACGCCGGAATCATCTGCCGGACATGCCGGAACCAGCTCTCAGACACACCAGAACCAAGTGCCGGAGACGCCGGAAGCACCTGCCGAGCATGCCGGAGCCACCTGCTCGACTCGCCAGAAACACCTGCCGGACACGCCAAAATCACCTGCCGGGTATGCCAGAACCACCTGGCGGACACTACGGAATCACCTGCCGCGCATGCCGGAACCACCTCTCAGACGTGCCGGAAGCATGTGCCGGACACGCCGGAAACACCTACCGGACAGACCGGAACCACCTGCCAAGAACGCCGGAGCCACCTGTTCGACACGCTGGAACCACCTGCCGGACAGGCCAATATCAACTGCTGGCTATGCCAGAACCACCTGGGGGACAGTCCGGGATCACCTGCCAGCCATGGCGGAACCACCTCTCAGACGTACCAGAACCACCTGCCGGAGAAGCTGGAAACACGTCCTGGACAGACTGGAACCACGTGACGGCCATGCCTGAACCACCTGCCGAGCACGGCGGAACCACCTGCCGGACACGCCAAAATCACCTGCGGGCTACGCCAGAACCACTTGGACGACTCTCCGAAATGACCTGCCGGGCATGTTGGAACCACCTCTCAGACGTGCCAGAAGCACGTGGCGGACAGTCCGGAATCACCTGTTGGGCATACGCAACCACCTCTGAGACGTACCAGAACCACGTGCCGTGCACACCGGAACCACCTAGCGGACAGACCGGAATCAACTTTTTGGCATGCCGGAACCACCAGTCAGATGTGCCAGAAACACGTGCCGGAGACGCCGGAAGCACCTGCCGAGCACGTCGCAAGCACCTGCTCAACTCGCCTGAACCACCTGCCGGACACGCCAAAATCACCTGCCCGCTACACCAGCACCACTTCGGGGACAAGCCGGAATCACGTGAGGGGCATGCCGGCACAGCCTCTCAGACTGAACCTCGTGCCGGACACCACAGAACCACCTGCCGGACAGACCGGAACCACCTGCCGGACACGCCGGAACCACCGGCTCGACCCGCCGGAACGACCGCTGGACATGCAAAATCACCTGCCGGCTACGCCGGAAACACTTGGCGAACACTCCGGAATCACCTGCCGGGCATGCCGGAACCACCTCTCAGATATGCCAGAACCACGTTTCAATGACCCCGGAAGCACCTGCCGAGCACGCCGGAACCACCTGCTCGACGCGCCAGAACCACCTGCCGGGCACGCAAAAATCACCTGCCGGCTACGCCACAACCAGTTGGGGAACACTTCGGAATCACCTGCCGGGCTTGCTGGAACCACCTGCCGGTCATTCCAAAATCACCTGCCAACTACGCCAGTACCACTTGGCGGACACTGTGGAAACACCTGTCGGGCCGGCCGGAACCACATCTCAGACGTGCCAGAACCATGTGCATGACATGCTGGAACCACACCCCGAACAGACGGAAAACACCTGCCAGACCCGTCTGAACAACCTGCCGAGCATGCCGGAGCCACCTGCTCGACTCGCCAGAAACACCTGCCGGACACGCCAAAATCACCTGCCGGGTACGCCAGAACCACCTGGCGGACACTCCGAAACCACCTGTCGCGCATGCCGGAACCACCTCTCAGACGTGCCGGAAGCACGTGCCGGACACTCCGGAATCACCTATCGGACAGACCGGAACCACCTGCCGAGCACGCCGGAGCCACCTGTTCGACTCGCTGGAACCACCTGCCGGACAGGCCAATATCAAATGCTGGCTATGCCAGAACCACCTGGGGGACGGTCCGGAATCACCTGCCAGCCATGGCGGAACCACCTCTCAGACGTACCAGAACCACCTGCCGGAGAAGCTGGAAACACGTCCTGGACAGTCTGGAACCACCTGCCGGCCAAGCCTGAACCACCTGCCAAGCACAACGGAACAACCTGCCAGACACGCCAAAATCACCTGCGTGTTATGCCAGAACCACTTGGAGGACTCTCCGGGATGACCTGCCGGGCATGCCGGAACCACCTCTCAGACGTGCCAGAACCATGTGGCGGACAGTCCGGAATCACCTGTTGGGCATGCGCAACCACCTCTGAGACGTACCAGAAGCACATGCCGTGCAGGCTGGAACCACCTACCGGACAGACCGGAATCACCTTTCGGGCATGCCGGAACCACCTGTCAGACGTGCCAGAAACACGTGCCGGAGACGCCGGAAGCACCTGCCAAGCACGTTGGAACCACCTGCTCAACTCGCCTGAACCACCTGCCGGACATGCCAAAATCACCTGCCGACTATGCCAGAACCACTTGGCGAACACTCCGGAATCACTTGCCGGGCATGCAGGAACCACCTCTCAGACATGCCAGAACCCCGTGCCAATGACCCCGGAAGCACCAGCCGAGCACGCCGGAACCACCTGCTCGACTCGCCAGAACCACCTCCCTGACACGCCAAAATCTCCTGCTGGGTATGCCAGAACCACTTGGCGGATACGCCGGAATCATCTGCCGGACATGCCGGAACCAGCTCTCAGACACACCAGAACCAAGTGCCGGAGACGCCGGAAGCACCTGCCGAGCATGCCGGAGCCACCTGCTCGACTCGCCAGAAACACCTGCCGGACACGCCAAAATCACCTGCCGGGTACGCCAGAACCACCTGGCGGACACTACGGAATCACCTGCCGCGCATGCCGGAACCACCTCTCAGACGTGCCGGAAGCACGTGCCGGACACGCCGGAAACACCTACCGGACAGACCGGAACCACCTGCCAAGAACGCCGGAGCCACCTGTTCGACACGCTGGAACCACCTGCCGGACAGGCCAATATCAACTGCTGGCTATGCCAGAACCACCTGGGGGACAGTCCGGGATCACCTGCCAGCCATGGCGGAACCACCTCTCAGACGTACCAGAACCACCTGCCGGAGAAGCTGGAAACACGTCCTGGACAGACTGGAACCACGTGACGGCCATGCCTGAACCACCTGCCGAGCACGGCGGAACCACCTGCCGGACACGCCAAAATCACCTGCGGGCTACGTCAGAACCACTTGGACGACTCTCCGAAATGACCTGCCGGGCATGTTGGAACCACCTCTCAGACGTGCCAGAAGCACGTGGCGGACAGTCCGGAATCACCTGTTGGGCATACGCAACCACCTCTGAGACGTACCAGAACCACGTGCCGTGCACGCCGGAACCACCTACCGGACAGACCGGAATCAACTTTTGGGCATGCCGGAACCACCAGTCAGATGTGCCAGAAACACGTGACGGAGACGCCGGAAGCACCTGCCGAGCACGTCGCAAGCACCTGCTCAACTCGCCTGAACCACCTGCCGGACACGCCAAAATCACCTGCCCGCTACACCAGCACCACTTCGGGGACAAGCCGGAATCACGTGAGGGGCATGCCGGCACAGCCTCTCAGACTGAACCTCGTGCCGGACACCACAGAACCACCTGCCGGACAGACTGGAACCACCTGCCGGACACGCCGGAACCACCGGCTCGACCCGCCGGAACGACCGCTGGACACGCAAAATCACCTGCCGGCTACGCCGGAAACACTTGGCGAACACTCCGGACCCACCTGCCCAGCATGCCGGAACCATCTCTCAGATATGCCAGAACCACGTGCCAATGACCCCGGAAGCACCTGCCGAGCACGCCGGAACCACCTGCTCGACTCGCCAGAACCACCTGCCGGGCATGCAAAAATCACCTGCCGGCACGACACAACCAGTTGGGGAACACTTCGGAATCACCTGCTGGGCTTGCTGGAACCACCTGCCGGTCATGCCAAAATCACCTGCCAACTACGCCAGTACCACTTGGCGGACACTGTGGAAACACCTGTCGGGCCGGCCGGAACCACATCTCAGACGTGCCAGAACCATGTGCATGAGATGCTGGAACCACACCCCGAACAGACGGAAAACACCTGCCAGACCCGTCTGAACAACCTGCCGAGCATGCCGGAGCCACCTGCTCGACTCGCCAGAAACACCTGCCGGACACGCCAAAATCACCTGCCGGGTATGCCAGAACCACTTGGCGGACACTCCGGAATCATCTGCCGGACATGCCGGAACCAGCTCTCAGACACACCAGAACCACGTGCCGGAGACGCCGGAAGCACCTGCCGAGCATGCCGGAGCCACCTGCTCGACTCGCCAGAAACACCTGCTGGACACGCCAAAATCACCTGCCGGGTACGCCAGAACCACCTGGCGGACACTCCGAAACCACCTGTCGCGCATGCCGGAACCACCTCTCAGACGTGCCGGAAGCACGTGCCGGACACGCCGGAATCACCTACCGGACAGACCGGAACCACCTGCCGAGCACGCCGGAGCCACCTGTTCGACTCGCTGGAACCACCTGCCGGACAGGCCAATATCAACTGCTGGCTATGCCAGAACCACTTGGGGGACGGTCCGGAATCACCTGCCAGCCATGGCGGAACCACCTCTCAGACGTACCAGAACCACCTGCCGGAGAAGCTGGAAACACGTCCTGGACAGTCTGGAACCACCTGCCGGCCAAGCCTGAACCACCTGCCAAGCACAACGGAACAACCTGCCAGACACGCCAAAATCACCTGCGTGTTATGCCAGAACCACTTGGAGGACTCTCTGGGATGACCTGCCGGGCATGCCGGAACCACCTCTCAGACGTGCCAGAACCATGTGGCGGACAGTCCGGAATCACCTGTTGGGCATGCGCAACCACCTCTGAGACGTACCAGAACCACATGCCGTGCAGGCTGGAACCACCTACCGGACAGACCGGAATCACCTTTCGGGCATGCCGGAACCACCTGTCAGATGTGCCAGAAACACGTGCCGGAGACGCCGGAAGCACCTGCCAAGCACGTTGGAACCACCTGCTCAACTCGCCTGAGCCACCTGCCGGACATGCCAAAATCACCTGCCGACTATGCCAGAACCACTTGGCGAACACTCCGGAATCACTTGCCGGGCATGCAGGAACCACCTCTCAGACATGCCAGAACCCCGTGCCAATGACCCCGGAAGCACCAGCCGAGCACGCCGGAACCACCTGCTCGACTCGCCAGAACCACCTGCCGATCACGCAAAAATCACCTGCCGGCTACGCCACAACCAGTTGGTGAACACTTTGGAATCACCTGCCATGCTTGCTGGAACCACCTGCCAGTCATGCCAAAATCACCTGCCAACTACGCCAGAACCGCTTGGCGGACACTGCGGAAACACCTGTCGGGCCGGCTGGAACCACATCTCAGACGTGCCAGAAACGTGTTCATGAGATGCTGGAACCACACCCCGAACAGACGGATACCACCTGCCAGAACCGCCTGAACCACCTGCTGAGCACGCCGGAACCACCTGCTCGACTCACCGGTACCACCTCCCTGACACGCCAAAATCACCTGCTGGGTATGCCAGAACCACTTGGCGGACACTCCGGAATCATCTGCCGGACATGCCGGAACCAGCTCTCAGACACACCAGAACCAAGTGCCGGAGACGCCGGAAGCACCTGCCGAGCATGCCGGAGCCACCTGCTCGACTCGCCAGAAACACCTGCCGGACACGCCAAAATCACCAGCCGGGTACGCAAGAACCACCTGGCGGACACTACGGAATCACCTGCCGCGCATGCCGGAACCACCTCTCAGACGTGTCGGAAGCACGTGCCGGACACGCCGGAAACACCTACCGGACAGACCGGAACCACCTGCCAAGAACGCCGGAGCCACCTGTTCGACACGCTGGAACCACCTGCCGGACAGGCCAATATCAACTGCTGGCTATGCCAGAACCACCTGGGGGACAGTCCGGGATCACCTGCCAGCCATGGCGGAACCACCTCTCAGACGTACCAGAACCACCTGCCGGAGAAGCTGGAAACACGTCCTGGACAGACTGGAACCACGTGACGGCCATGCCTGAACCACCTGCCGAGCACGGCGGAACCACCTGCCGGACACGCCAAAATCACCTGCGGGCTACGCCAGAACCACTTGGACGACTCTCCGAAATGACCTGCCGGGCATGTTGGAACCACCTCTCAGACGTGCCAGAAGCACGTGGCGGACAGTCCGGAATCACCTGTTGGGCATACGCAACCACCTCTGAGACGTACCAGAACCACGTGCCGTGCACACCGGAACCACCTAGCGGACAGACCGGAATCAACTTTTGGGCATGCCGGAACCACCAGTCAGATGTGCCAGAAACACGTGCCGGAGACGCCGGAAGCACCTGCCGAGCACGTCGCAAGCACCTGCTCAACTCGCCTGAACCACCTGCCGGACACGCCAAAATCACCTGCCCGCTACACCAGCACCACTTCGGGGACAAGCCGGAATCACGTGAGGGGCATGCCGGCACAGCCTCTCAGACTGAACCTCGTGCCGGACACCACAGAACCACCTGCCGGACAGACCGGAACCACCTGCCGGACACGCCGGAACCACCGGCTCGACCCGCCGGAACGACCGCTGGACATGCAAAATCACCTGCCGGCTACGCCGGAAACACTTGGCGAACACTCCGGACTCACCTGCCGGGCATGCCGGAACCACCTCTCAGATATGCCAGAACCACGTTTCAATGACCCCGGAAGCACCTGCCGAGCACGCCGGAACCACCTGCTCGACGCGCCAGAACCACCTGCCGGGCACGCAAAAATCACCTGCCGGCTACGCCACAACCAGTTGGGGAACACTTCGGAATCACCTGCCGGGCTTGCTGGAACCACCTGCCGGTCATGCCAAAATCACCTGCCAACTACGCCAGTACCACTTGGCGGACACTGTGGAAACACCTGTCGGGCCGGCCGGAACCACATCTCAGACGTGCCAGAACCATGTGCATGACATGCTGGAACCACACCCCGAACAGACGGAAAACACCTGCCAGACCCGTCTGAACAACCTGCCGAGCATGCCGGAGCCACCTGCTCGACTCGCCAGAAACACCTGCCGGACACGCCAAAATCACCTGCCGGGTACGCCAGAACCACCTGGCGGACACTCCGAAACCACCTGTCGCGCATGCCGGAACCACCTCTCAGACGTGCCGGAAGCACGTGCCGGACACTCCGGAATCACCTATCGGACAGACCGGAACCACCTGCCGAGCACGCCGGAGCCACCTGTTCGACTCGCTGGAACCACCTGCCGGACAGGCCAATATCAAATGCTGGCTATGCCAGAACCACCTGGGGGACGGTCCGGAATCACCTGCCAGCCATGGCGGAACCACCTCTCAGACGTACCAGAACCACCTGCCGGAGAAGCTGGAAACACGTCCTGGACAGTCTGGAACCACCTGCCGGCCAAGCCTGAACCACCTGCCAAGCACAACGGAACAACCTGCCAGACACGCCAAAATCACCTGCGTGTTATGCCAGAACCACTTGGAGGACTCTCTGGGATGACCTGCTGGGCATGCCGGAACCACCTCTCAGACGTGCCAGAACCATGTGGCGGACAGTCCGGAATCACCTGTTGGGCATGCGCAACCACCTCTGAGACGTACCAGAACCACATGCCGTGCAGGATGGAACCACCTACCGGACAGCCCGGAATCACCTTTCGGGCATGCCGGAACCACCTGTCAGACGTGCCAGAAACACGTGCCGGAGACGCCGGAAGCACCTGCCAAGCACGTTGGAACCACCTGCTCAACTCGCCTGAACCACCTGCTGGACATGCCAAAATCACCTGCCGACTATGCCAGAACCACTTGGCGAACACTCCGGAATCACTTGCCGGGCATGCAGGAACCACCTCTCAGACATGCCAGAACCCCGTGCCAATGACCCCGGAAGCACCAGCCGAGCACGCCGGAACCACCTGCTCGACTCGCCAGAACCACCTCCCTGACACGCCAAAATCACCTGCTGGGTATGCCAGAACCACTTGGCGGATACGCCGGAATCATCTGCCGGACATGCCGGAACCAGCTCTCAGACACACCAGAACCAAGTGCCGGAGACGCCGGAAGCACCTGCCGAGCATGCCGGAGCCACCTGCTCGACTCGCCAGAAACACCTGCCGGACACGCCAAAATCACCTGCCGGGTATGCCAGAACCACCTGGCGGACACTACGGAATCACCTGCCGCGCATGCCGGAACCACCTCTCAGACGTGCCGGAAGCACGTGCCGGACACGCCGGAAACACCTACCGGACAGACCGGAACCACCTGCCAAGAACGCCGGAGCCACCTGTTCGACACGCTGGAACCACCTGCCGGACAGGCCAATATCAACTGCTGGCTATGCCAGAACCACCTGGGGGACAGTCCGGGATCACCTGCCAGCCATGGCGGAACCACCTCTCAGACGTACCAGAACCACCTGCCGGAGAAGCTGGAAACACGTCCTGGACAGACTGGAACCACGTGACGGCCATGCCTGAACCACCTGCCGAGCACGGCGGAACCACCTGCCGGACACGCCAAAATCACCTGCGGGCTACGCCAGAACCACTTGGACGACTCTCCGAAATGACCTGCCGGGCATGTTGGAACCACCTCTCAGACGTGCCAGAAGCACGTGGCGGACAGTCCGGAATCACCTGTTGGGCATACGCAACCACCTCTGAGACGTACCAGAACCACGTGCCGTGCACACCGGAACCACCTAGCGGACAGACCGGAATCAACTTTTGGGCATGCCGGAACCACCAGTCAGATGTGCCAGAAACACGTGCCGGAGACGCCGGAAGCACCTGCCGAGCACGTCGCAAGCACCTGCTCAACTCGCCTGAACCACCTGCCAGACACGCCAAAATCACCTGCCCGCTACACCAGCACCACTTCGGGGACAAGCCGGAATCACGTGAGGGGCATGCCGGCACAGCCTCTCAGACTGAACCTCGTGCCGGACACCACAGAACCACCTGCCGGACAGACCGGAACCACCTGCCGGACACGCCGGAACCACCGGCTCGACCCGCCGGAACGACCGCTGGACATGCAAAATCACCTGCCGGCTACGCCGGAAACACTTGGCGAACACTCCGGAATCACCTGCCGGGCATGCCGGAACCACCTCTCAGATATGCCAGAACCACGTTTCAATGACCCCGGAAGCACCTGCCGAGCACGCCGGAACCACCTGCTCGACGCGCCAGAACCACCTGCCGGGCACGCAAAAATCACCTGCCGGCTACGCCACAACCAGTTGGGGAACACTTCGGAATCACCTGCCGGGCTTGCTGGAACCACCTGCCGGTCATTCCAAAATCACCTGCCAACTACGCCAGTACCACTTGGCGGACACTGTGGAAACACCTGTCGGGCCGGCCGGAACCACATCTCAGACGTGCCAGAACCATGTGCATGAGATGCTGGAACCACACCCCGAAAAGACGGAAAACACCTGCCAGACCCGTCTGAACAACCTGCCGAGCACGCCGGAGCCACCTGATCGACTCGCCGGAACCACCTACCTGACATGCCCAAATCACCAGCCGGGAATGCCAGAACCAAGTGGCGGACACTCCGGAATCATCTGCCGGACATGCCGGAACCAGCTCTCAGACACACCAGAACCACGTGCCAGAGACGCCGGAAGCACCTGCCGAGCATGCCGGAGCCACCTGCTCGACTCGCCAGAAACACCTGCCGGACACGCCAAAATCACCTGCCGGGTACGCCAGAACCACCTGTCGGACACTCCGAAACCACCTGTCGCGCATGCCGGAACCACCTCTCAGACGTGCCGGAAGCACGTGCCGGACACGCCGGAATCACCTACCGGACAGACCGGAACCACCTGCCGAGCACGCCGGAGCCACCTGTTCGACTCGCTGCAACCACCTGCCGGACAGGCCAATATCAACTGCTGGCTATGCCAGAACCACCTGGGGGACGGTCCGGAATCGCCTGCCAGCCATGGCGGAACCACCTGTCAGACGTACCAGAACCACCTGCCGGAGAAGCTGGAAACACGTCCTGGACAGTCTGGAACCACCTGCCGGCCAAGCCTGAACCACCTGCCGAGCACAACGGAACAACCTGCCAGACACGCCGAAATCACCTGCGTGTTATGCCAGAACCACTTGGAGGACTCTCTGGGATGACCTGCTGGGCATGCCGGAACCACCTCTCAGACGTGCCAGAACCATGTGGCGGACAGTCCGGAATCACCTGTTGGGCATGCGCAACCACCTCTGAGACGTACCAGAAGCACATGCCGTGCAGGCTGGAACCACCTACCGGACAGACCGGAATCACCTTTCGGGCATGCCGGAACCACCTGTCAGATGTGCCAGAAACACGTGCCGGAGACGCCGGAAGCACCTGCCGAGCACGTCGGAACCACCTGCTCAACTCGCCTGAACCACCTGCCGGACATGCCAAAATCACCTGCCGACTATGCCAGAACCACTTGGCGAACACTCCGGAATCACTTGCCGGGCATGCAGGAACCACCTCTCAGACATGCCAGAACCCCGTGCCAATGACCCCGGAAGCACCAGCCGAGCACGCCGGAACCACCTGCTCGACTCGCCAGAACCACCTGCCAATCACGCAAAAATCACCTGCCGGCTACGCCACAACCAGTTGGTGAACACTTTGGAATCACCTGCCAGGCTTGCTGGAACCACCTGCCAGTCATGCCAAAATCACCTGCCAACTACGCCAGAACCGCTTGGCGGACACTGCGGAAACACCTGTCGGGCCGGCTGGAACCACATCTCAGACGTGCCAGAAACGTGTTCATGAGATGCTGGAACCACACCCCGAACAGACGGATACCACCTGCCAGAACCGCCTGAACCACCTGCTGAGCACGCCGGAACCACCTGCTCGACTCACCGGTACCACCTCCCTGACACGCCAAAATCACCTGCTGGGTATGCCAGAACCACTTGGCGGACACTCCGGAATCATCTGCCGGACATGCCGGAACCAGCTCTCAGACACACCAGAACCAAGTGCCGGAGACGCCGGAAGCACCTGCCGAGCATGCCGGAGCCACCTGCTCGACTCGCCAGAAACACCTGCCGGACACGCCAAAATCACCTGCCGGGTACGCCAGAGCCACCTGGCGGACACTACGGAATCACCTGCCGCGCATGCCAGAACCACCTCTCAGACGTGCCGGAAGCACGTGCCGGACACGCCGGAAACACCTACCGGACAGACCGGAACCACCTGCCAAGAACGCCGGAGCCACCTGTTCGACTCGCTGGAACCACCTGCCGGACAGGCCAATATCAACTGCTGGCTATGCCAGAACCACCTGGGGGACAGTCCGGGATCACCTGCCAGCCATGGCGGAACCACCTCTCAGACGTACCAGAACCACCTGCCGGAGAAGCTGGAAACACGTCCTGGACAGACTGGAACCACGTGACGGCCATGCCTGAACCACCAGCCGAGCACGGCGGAACCACCTGCCGGACACGCCAAAATCACCTGCGGGCTACGCCAGAACCACTTGGACGACTCTCCGAAATGACCTGCCGGGCATGTTGGTACCACCTCTCAGACGTGCCATAAGCACGTGGCGGACAGTCCGGAATCACCTGTTGGGCATACGCAACCACCTCTGAGACGTACCAGAACCACGTGCCGTGCACGCCGGAACCACCTACCGGACAGACCGGAATCAACTTTTGGGCATGCCGGAACCACCAGTCAGATGTGCCAGAAACACGTGCCGGAGACGCCGGAAGCACCTGCCGAGCACGTCGCAACCACCTGCTCAACTCGCCTGAACCACCTGCCGGACACGCCAAAATCACCTGCCCGCTACAACAGCACCACTTCGGGGACAAGCCGGAATCACGTGAGGGGCATGCCGGCACAGCCTCTCAGACTGAACCTCGTGCCGGACACCACAGGACCACCTGCCGGACAGACCGGAACCACCTGCCGGACACGCCGGAACCACCGGCTCGACCCGCCGGAACGACCGCTGGACATGCAAAATCACCTGCCGGCTACGCCGGAAACACTTGGCGAACACTCCAGAATCACCTGCCGGGCATGCCGGAACCACCTCTCAGATATGCCAGAACCACGTGCCAATGACCCCGGAAGCACCTGCCGAGCACGCCGGAACCACCTGCTCGACTCGCCAGAACCACCTTCCGGACACGCCAAAATCACCTGCCGGCTACGCCACAACCAGTTGGGGAACACTTCAGAATCACCTGCCGGGCTTGCTGGAACCACCTGCCGGTCATGCCAAAATCACCTGCCAACTACGCCAGTACCACTTGGCGGACACTGTGGAAACACCTGTCGGGCCGGCCGGAACCACATCTCAGACGTGCCAGAACCTTGTGCATGAGATGCTGGAACCACACCCCGAACAGACGGAAAACACCTGCCAGACCCGTCTGAACAACGTGCCGAGCACGCCGGAGCCACCTGCTCGACTCGCCGGAACCACCTACCTGACATGCCCAAATCACCAGCCGGGTATGCCAGAACCACTTGGCGGACACTCCGGAATCATCTGCCGGACATGCCGGAACCAGCTCTCAGACACACCAGAACCACGTGCCGGAGACGCCGGAAGCACCTGCCGAGCATGCCGGAGCCACCTGCTCGACTCGCCAGAAACACCCGCCGGACACGCCAAAATCACCTGCAGGGTACGCCAGAACCACCTGGCGGACACTCCGAAACCACCTGTCGCGCATGCCGGAACCACCTCTCAGACGTGCCGGAAGCACGTGCCGGACACGCCGGAATCACCTACCGGACAGACCGGAACCACCTGCCAAGCACGCCGGAGCCACCTGCCGGAGAAGCTGGAAACACGTCCTGGAGAGTCTGGAACCACCTGCCGGCCAAGCCTGAACCACCTGCCAAGCACAACGGAACAACCTGCCAGACACGCCAAAATCACCTGCGTGTTATGCCAGAACCACTTGGAGGACTCTCTGGGATGACCTGCCGGGCATGCCGGAACCACCTCTCAGACGTGCCAGAACCATGTGGCGGACAGTCCGGAATCACCTGTTGGGCATGCGCAACCACCTCTGAGACGTACCAGAACCACATGCCGTGCAGGCTGGAACCACCTACCGGACAGACCGGAATCACCTTTCGGGCATGCCGGAACCACCTGTCAGATGTGCCAGAAACACGTGCCGGAGACGCCGGAAGCACCTGCCAAGCACGTTGGAACCACCTGCCCAACTCTCCTGAACCACCTGCCGGACACGCCAAAATCACCTGCCCGCTACACCAGCACCACTTCGGGGACAAGCCGGAATCACGTGAGGGGCATGCCGGCACAGCCTCTCAGACTGAACCTCGTGCCGGACACCACAGAACCACCTGCCGGACAGACCGGAACCACCTGCCGGACACGCCGGAACCACCGGCTCGACCCACCGGAACGACAGCTGGACATGCAAAATCACCTGCCGGCTACGCCGGAAACACTTGGCGAACACTCCGGAATCACCTGCCTGGCATGCCGGAACCACCTCTCAGATATGCCAGAACCACGTGCCAATGACCCCGGAAGCACCAGCCGAGCACGCCGGAACCACCTGCTCGACTCGCCAGAACCACCTGCCGATCACGCAGAAATCACTTGCCGGCTACGCCACAACCAGTTGGTGAAGACTTTGGAATCACCAGCTAGGCTTGCTGGAACCACCTGCCAGTCATGCCAAAATCACCTGCCAACTACGCCAGAAGCGCTTGGCGGACACTGCGGAAACACCTGTTGGGCCGGCTGGAACCACATCTCAGACGTGCCAGAAACGTGTTCATGAGATGCTGGAACCACACCCCGAACAGACAGATACCACCTGCCAGAACCACCTGAACCAACTGCTGAGCACGCCGGAACCACCTGCTCGACTCACCGGTACCACCTCCCTGACACGCCAAAATCACCAGCTGGGTTTGCCAGAACCACTTGGCGGACACGCCGGAATCATCTGCCGGACATGCCGGAACCAGCTCTCAGACACACCAGAACCAAGTGACGGAGACGCCGGAAGCACCTGCCGAGCATGCCGGAGCCACCTGCTCGACTCGCCAGAAACACCTGCCGGACACGCCAAAATCAACTGCCGGGTACGCAAGAACCACCTGGCGGACACTACGGAATCACCTGCCGCGCATGCCGGAACCACCTCTCAGACGTGCCGGAAGCACGTGCCGGACACGCCGGAAACACCTACCGGACAGATCGGAACCACCTGCCAAGAACGCCGGAGCCACCTGTTCGACTCGCTGGAACCACCTGCCGGACAGGCCAATATCAACTGCTGGCTATGCCAGAACCACCTGGGGGACAGTCCGGGATCACCTGCCAGCCATGGCGGAACCACCTCTCAGATGTACCAGAACCACCTGCCGGAGAAGCTGGAAACACGTCCTGGACAGACTGGAACCACGTGACGGCCATGCCTGAACCACCTGCCGAGCACGGCGGAACCACCTGCCGGACACGCCAAAATCACCTGCGGGCTACCCCAGAACCACTTGGACGACTCTCCGAAATGACCTGCCGGGCATGTTGGAACCACCTCTCAGACGTGCCAGAACCACGTGGCGGACAGTCCGGAATCACCTGTTGGGCATACGCAACCACCTCTGAGACGTACCAGAACCACGTGCCGTGCACGCCGGAACCACCTACCGGACAGACCGGAATCAACTTTTGGGCATGCCGGAACCACCAGTCAGATGTGCCAGAAACACGTGCTGGAGACGCCGGAAGCACCTGCCGAGCACGTCGCAACCACCTGCTCAACTCGCCTGAACCACCTGCCAGACACGCCAAAATCACCTGCCCGCTACACCAGCACCACTTCGGGGACAAGCCGGAATCACGTGAGGGGCATGCCGGCACAGCCTCTCAGACTGAACCTCGTGCCGGACACCACAGAACCACCTGCCGGACAGACCGGAAACACCTGCCGCACACGCCGGAACCACCGGCTCCACCCGCCGGAACGACCGCTGGACATGCAAAATCACCTGCCGGCTACGCCGGAAACACTTGGCGAACACTCCGGAATCACCTGCCGGGCATGCCGGAACCACCTGTCAGATGTGCCAGAAACACGTGCCGGAGACGCCGGAAGCACCTGCCGAGCACGCCGGAACCACCTTCTCGACTCGCCAGAACCACCTGCCGGACACGCAAAAATCACCTGCCGGCTACGCCACAACCAGTTGGGGAACACTTCGGAATCACCTGCCGGGCTTGCTGGAACCACCTGCCGGTCATGCCAAAATCACCTGCCAACTACGCCAGTACCACTTGGCGGACACTGTGGAAACACCTGTCGGGCCGGCCGGAACCACATCTCAGACGTGCCAGAACCATGTGCATGAGATGCTGGAACCACACCCCGAAAAGACGGAAAACACCTGCCAGACCCGTCTGAACAACCTGCCGAGCACGCCGGAGCCACCTGCTCGACTCGCCGGAACCACCTACCTGACATGCCCAAATCACCAGCCGGGAATGCCAGAACCAAGTGGCGGACACTCCGGAATCATCTGCTGGACATGCCGGAACCAGCTCTCAGACACACCAGAACCACGTGCCAGAGACGCCGGAAGCACCTGCCGAGCATGCCGGAGCCACCTGCTCGACTCGCCTGAACCACCTGAGGGACATGCCAAAATCACCTGCCGACTATGCCAGAACCACTTGGCGAACACTCCGGAATCACTTGCCGGGCATGCAGGAACCACCTCTCAGACATGCCAGAACCCCGTGCCAATGACCCCGGAAGCACCAGCCGAGCACGCCGGAACCACCTGCTCGACTCGCCAGAACCACCTGCCGATCACGCAAAAATCACCTGCCGGCTACGCCACAACCAGTTGGTGAACACTTTGGAATCACCTGCCAGGCTTGCTGGAACCACCTGCCAGTCATGCCAAAATCACCTGCCAACTACGCCAGAAACGCTTGGCGGACACTGCGGAAACACCTGTCGGGCCGGCTGGAACCACATCTCAGACGTGCCAGAAACGTGTTCATGAGATGCTGGAACCACACCCCGAACAGACGGATACCACCTGCCAGAACCGCCTGAACCACCTGCTGAGCACGCCGGAACCACCTGCTCGACTCGCCGGAACCACCTCCCTGACACGCCAAAATCACCTGCTGGGTATGCCAGAACCACTTGGCGGACACTCCGGAATCATCTGCCGGACATGCCGGAACCAGCTCTCAGACACACCAGAACCAAGTGCCGGAGACGCCGGAAGCACCTGCCGAGCATGCCGGAGCCACCTGCTCGACTCGCCAGAAACACCTGCCGGACACGCCAAAATCACCTGCCTGGTGCGCCAGAACCACCTGGCGGACACTACGGAATCACCTGCCGCGCATGCCGGAACCACCTCTCAGACGTGCCGGAAGCACGTGCCGGACACGCCGCAATCACCTACCGGACAGACCGGAACCACCTGCCAAGAACGCCGGAGCCACCTGTTCGACTCGCTGGAACCACCTGCCGGACAGGCCAATATCAACTGCTGGCTATGCCAGAACCACCTGGGGGACAGTCCGGGATCACCTGCCAGCCATGGCGGAACCACCTCTCAGACGTACCAGAACCACCTGCCGGAGAAGCTGGAAACACGTCCTGGACAGACTGGAACCACGTGACGGCCATGCCTGAACCACCTGCCGAGCACGGCGGAATCACCTGCCGGACACGCCAAAATCACCTGCGGGCTATGCCAGAACCACTTGGATGACTCTCCGAAATGAACTGCCGGGCATGTTGGAACCACCTCTCAGACGTGCCAGAAGCACGTGGCGGACAGTCCGGAATCACCTGTTGGGCATACGCAACCACCTCTGAGACGTACCAGAACCACGTGCCGTGCATGCCGGAACCACCTACCGGACAGACCGGAATCAACTTTTGGGCATGCCGGAACCACCAGTCAGATGTGCCAGAAAAACGTGCCGGAGACGCCGGAAGCACCTGCCTAGCACGTCGCAAGCACCTGCTCAACTCGCCTGAACCACCTGCCGGACACGCCAAAATCACCTGCCCGCTACACCAGCACCACTTCGGGGACAAGCCGGAATCACGTGAGGGGCATGCCGGCACAGCCTCTCAGACTGAACCTTGTGCCGGACACACAGAACCACCTGCCGGACAGACCGGAACCACCTGCCGCACACGCCTGAACCACCGGCTCGACCCGCCGGAACGACCGCTGGACATGCAAAATCACCTGCCGGCTACGCCGGAAACACTTGGCGAACACTCCGGAATCACCTGCCGGGCATGCCGGAACCACCTCTCAGATATGCCAGAACCACGTGCCAATGACCCCGGAAGCACCTGCCGAGCACGCCGGAACCACCTGCTCGACTCGCCAGAACCACCTGCCGGACACACAAAAATCACCTGCCGGCTACGCCACAACCAGTTGGGGAACACTTCGGAACCACCTGCCGGGCTTGCTGGAACCACCTGCCGGTCATGCCAAAATCACCTGCCAACTACGCCAGTACCACTTGGCGGACACTGTGGAAACACCTGTCGGGCCGGCCGGAACCACATCTCAGACGTGCCAGAACCATGTGCATGAGATGCTGGAACCACACCCCGAACAGACGGAAAATACCTGCCAGACCCGTCTGAACAACGTGCCGAGCACGCCGGAGCCACATGCTCGACTCGCCGGAATCACCTACCTGACATGCCCAAATCACCAGCCGGGTATGCCAGAACCCCGTGGCGGACACTCCGGAATCATCTGCCGGACATGCCGGAACCAGCTCTCAGACACACCAGAACCAAGTGCTGGAGACGCCGGAAGCAGCTGCCGAGCATGCCGGAGCCACCTGCTCGACTCGCCAGAAACACCTGCCGGACACGCCAAAATCACCTGCCGGGTACGCCAGAACCACCTGGCGGACACTCCGAAACCACCTGTCGCGCATGCCGGAACCACCTCTCAGACGTGCCGGAAGCACGTGCCGGACACGCCGGAATCACCTACCGGACAGACCGGAACCACCTGCCGAGCACGCCGGAGCCACCTGTTCGACTCGCTGGAACCACCTGCCGGACAGGCCAATATCAACTGCTGGCTATGCCAGAACCACCTGGGGGACAGTCCGGAATCACCTGCCAGCCATGGCGGAACCACCTCTCAGACGTACCAGAACCACCTGCTGGAGAAGCTGGAAACACGTCCTGGACAGTCTGGAACCACCTGCCGGCCAAGCCTGAACCACCTGCCAAGCACAACGGAACAACCTGCCAGACACGCCAAAATCACCTGCGTGTTATGCCAGAACCACTTGGAGGACTCTCTGGGATGACCTGCCGGGCATGCCGGAACCACCTCTCAGACGTGCCAGAACCATGTGGCGGACAGTCCGGAATCACCTGTTGGGCATGCGCAACCACCTCTGAGACGTACCAGAACCACATGCCGTGCAGGCTGGAACCACCTCCCGGACAGCCCGGAATCACCTTTCGGGCATGCCGGAACCACCTGTCAGATGTGCCAGAAACACGTGCCGGAGACGCCGGAAGCACCTGCCAAGCACGTTGGAACCACCTGCTCAACTCGCCTGAACCACCTGCCGGACATGCCAAAATCACCTGCCGACTATGCCAGAACCACTTGGCGAACACTCCGGAATCACTTGCCGGGCATGCAGGAACCACCTCTCAGACATGCCAGAACCCCGTGCCAATGACCCCGGAAGCACCTGCCGAGCACGCCGGAACCACCTGCTCGACTCGCCAGAACCACCTGCCGATCCCGCAAAAATCACCTGCCGGCTACGCCACAACCAGTTGGTGAACACTTTGGAATCACCTGCCAGGCTTGCTGGAACCACCTGCCAGTCATGCCAAAATCACCTGCCAACTACGCCAGAACCGCTTGGCGGACACTGCGGAAACACCTGTCGGGCCGGCTGGAACCACATCTCAGACGTGCCAGAAACGTGTTCATGAGATGCTGGAACCACACCCCGAACAGACGGATACCACCTGCCAGAACCGCCTGAACCACCTGCTGAGCATGCCGGAACCACCTGCTCGACTCACCGGTACCACCTCCCTGACACGCCAAAATCACCTGCTGGGTATGCCAGAACCACTTGGCGGACACTCCGGAATCATCTGCCGGACATGCCGGAACCAGCTCTCAGACACACCAGAACCAAGTGCCGGAGACGCCGGAAGCACCTACCGAGCATGCCGGAGCCAACTGCTCGACTCGCCAGAAACACCTGCCGGACACGCCAAAATCACCAGCCGGGTACGCAAGAACCACCTGGCGGACACTACGGAATCACCTGACGCGCATGCCGGAACCACCTCTCAGACGTGCCGGAAGCACGTGCCGGACACGCCGGAAACACCTACCGGACAGACCGGAACCACCTGCCAAGAACGCCGGAGCCACCTGTTCGACTCGCTGGAACCACCTGCCGGACAGGCCAATATCAACTGCTGGCTATGCCAGAACCACCATGGGGACAGTCCGGGATCACCTGCCAGCCATGGCGGAACCACCTCTCAGACGTACCAGAACCACCTTCCAGAGAAGCTGGAAACACGTCCTGGACAGACTGGAACCACGTGACGGCCATGCCTGAACCACCTGCCGAGCACGGCGGAACCACCTGCCGGACACGCCAAAATCACCTGCGGGCTACGCCAGAACCACTTGGACGACTCTCCGAAATGACCTGCCGGGCATGTTGGAACCACCTCTCAGACGTGCCAGAAGCACGTGGCGGACAGTCCGGAATCACCTGTTGGGCATACGCAACCACCTCTGAGACGTAGCAGAACCACGTGCCGTGCACGCCGGAACCACCTAGCGGACAGACCGGAATCAACTTTTGGGCATGCCGGAACCACCAGTCAGATGTGCCAGAAACACGTGCCGGAGACGCCGGAAGCACCTGCCGAGCACGTCGCAAGCACCTGCTCAACTCGCCTGAACCACCTGCCGGACACGCCAAAATCACCTGCCCGCTACACCAGCACCACTTCGGGGACAAGCCGGAATCACGTGAGGGGCATGCCGGCACAGCCTCTCAGACTGAACCTCGTGCCGGACACCACAGAACCACCTGCCGGACAGACCGGAACCACCTGCCGGACACGCCGGAACCACCGGCTCGACCCGCCGGAACGACCGCTGGACATGCAAAATCACCTGCCGGCTACGCCGGAAACACTTGGCGAACACTCCGGACTCACCTGCCGGGCATGCCGGAACCACCTCTCAGATATGCCAGAACCACGTGCCAATGACCCCGGAAGCACCTGCCGAGCACGCCGGAACCACCTGCTCGACTCGCCAGAACCACCTGCCGGACACGCAAAAATCACCTGCCGGCTACGCCACAACCAGTTGGGGAACACTTCGGAATCACCTGCCGGGCTTGCTGGAACCACCTGCCGGTCATGCCAAAATCACCTGCCAACTACGCCAGTACCACTTGGCGGACACTGTGGAAACACCTGTCGGGCCGGCCGGAACCACATCTCAGACGTGCCAGAACCATGTGCATGAGATGCTGGAACCACACCCTGAACAGACGGAAAACACCTGCCAGACCCGTCTGAACAACCTGCCGAGCATGCCGGAGCCACCTGCTCGACTCGCCAGAAACACCTGCCGGACACGCCAAAATCACCTGCCGGGTACGCCAGAACCACCTGGCGGACACTCCGAAACCACCTGTCGCGCATGCCGGAACCACCTCTCAGACGTGCCGGACACGCCAGAATCACCTACCGGACAGACCAGAACCACCTGCCGAGCACGCCGGAGCCACCTGTTCGACTCGCTGGAACCACCAGCCGGACAGGCCAATATCAACTGCTGGCTATGCCAGAAACACCTGGGGGACGGTCCGGAATCACCTGCCAGCCATGGCGGAACCACCTCTCAGACGTACCAGAACCACCTGCCGGAGAAGCTGGAAACACGTCCTGGACAGTCTGGAACCACCTGCCGGCCAAGCCTGAACCACCTGCCAAGCACAACGGAACAACCTGCCAGACACGCCAAAATCACCTGCGTGTTATGCCAGAACCACTTGGAGGCCTCTCTGGGATGACCTGCCGGGCATGCCGGAACCACCTCTCAGACGTGCCAGAACCATGTGGCGGACAGTCCGGAATCACCTGTTGGGCATGCGCAACCACCTCTGAGACGTACCAGAACCACATGCCGTGCAGGCTGGAACCACCTACCGGACAGACCGGAATCACCTTTCGGGCATGCCGGAACCACCTGTCAGATGTGCCAGAAACACGTGCCGGAGACGCCGGAAGCACCTGCCAAGCACGTTGGAACCACCTGCTCAACTCGCCTGAGCCACCTGCCGGACATGCCAAAATCACCTGCCGACTATGCCAGAACCACTTGGCGAACACTCCGGAATCACTTGCCGGGCATGCAGGAACCACCTCTCAGACATGCCAGAACCCCGTGCCAATGACCCCGGAAGCACCAGCCGAGCACGCCGGAACCACCTGCTCGACTCGCCAGAACCACCTGCCGATCACGCAAAAATCACCTGCCGGCTACGCCACAACCAGTTGGTGAACACTTTGGAATCACCTGCCAGGCTTGCTGGAACCACCTGCCAGTCATGCCAAAATCACCTGCCAACTACGCCAGAACCGCTTGGCGGACACTGTGGAAACACCTGTCAGGCCGGCTGGAACCACATCTCAGACGTGCCAGAAACGTGTTCATGAGATGCTGGAACCACACCCCGAACAGACGGATACCACCTGCCAGAACCGCCTGAACCACCTGCTGAGCACGCCGGAACCACCTGCTCGACTCACCGGTACCACCTCCCTGACACGCCAAAATCACCTGCTGGGTATGCCAGAACCACTTGGCGGACACTCCGGAATCATCTGCCGGACATGCCGGAGCCAGCTCTCAGACACACCAGAACCAAGTGCCGGAGACGCCGGAAGCACCTGCCGAGCATGCCGGAGCCACCTGCTCGACTCGCCAGAAACACCTGCCGGACACGCCAAAATCACCAGCCGGGTACGCAAGAACCACCTGGCGGACACTACGGAATCACCTGCCGCGCATGCCGGAACCACCTCTCAGACGTGCCGGAAGCACGTGCCGGACACGCCGGAAGCACCTACCGGACAGACCGGAACCACCTGCCAAGAACGCCGGAGCCACCTGTTCGATTCGCTGGAACCACCTGCCGGAGAGGCCAATATCAACTGCTGGCTATGCCAGAACCACCTGGGGGACAGTCCGGGATCACCTGCCAGCCATGGCGGAACCACCTCTCAGACGTACCAGAACCACCTGCCGGAGAAGCTGGAAACACGTCCTGGACAGACTGGAACCACGTGACGGCCATGCCTGAACCACCTGCCGAGCACGGCGGAACCACCTGCCGGACACGCCAAAATCACCTGCGGGCTACGCCAGAACCACTTGGACGACTCTCCGAAATGACCTGCTGGGCATGTTGGAACCACCTCTCAGACGTGCCAGAAGCACGTGGCGGACAGTCCGGAATCACCTGTTGGGCATACGCAACCACCTCTGAGACGTACCAGAACCACGTGCCGTGCACGCCGGAACCACCTAGCGGACAGACCGGAATCAACTTTTGGGCATGCCGGAACCACCAGTCAGATGTGCCAGAAACACGTGCCGGAGACGCCGGAAGCACCTGCCGAGCACTTCGCAAGCACCTGCTCAACTCGCCTGAACCACCTGCCGGACACGCCAAAATCACCTGCCCGCTACACCAGCACCACTTCGGGGACAAGCCGGAATCACGTGAGGGGCATGCCGGCACAGCCTCTCAGACTGAACCTCGTGCCGGACACCACAGAACCACCTGCCGGACAGACCGGAACCACCTGCCGGACACGCCGGAACCACCGGCTCGACCCGCCGGAACGACCGCTGGACATGCAAAATCACCTGCCGGCTACGCCGGAAACACTTGGCGAACACTCCGGACTCACCTGCCGGGCATGCCGGAACCACCTCTCAGATATGCCAGAACCACGTTTCAATGACCCCGGAAGCACCTGCCGAGCACGCCGGAACCACCTGCTCGACGCGCCAGAACCACCTGCCGGACACGCAAAAATCACCTGCCGGCTACGCCACAACCAGTTGGGGAACACTTCGGAATCACCTGCCGGGCTTGCTGGAACCACCTGCCGGTCATGCCAAAATCACCTGCCAACTACGCCAGTACCACTTGGCGGACACTGTGGAAACACCTGTCGGGCCGGCCGGAACCACATCTCAGACGTGCCAGAACCATGTGCATGGGTTGCTGGAACCACACCCCGAACAGACGGAAAACACCTGCCAGACCCGTCTGAACAACGTGCCGAGCACGCCGGAGCCACCTGCTCGACTCGCCGGAACCACCTACCTGACATGCCCAAATCACCAGCCGGGTATGCCAGAACCACTTGGCGGACACTCCGGAATCATCTGCCGGACATGCCGGAACCAGCTCTCAGACACACCAGAACCACGTGCCGGAGACGCCGGAAGCACCTGCCGAGCATGCCGGAGCCACCTGCTCGAGTCGCCAGAAACACCTGCCGGACACGCCAAAATCACCTGCCGGGTACGCCAGAACCACCTGGCGGACACTCCGAAACCACCTGTCGCGCATGCCGGAACCACCTCTCAGACGTGCCGGAAGCACGTGCTGGACACGCCGGAATCACCTACCGGACAGACCGGAACCACCTGCCGAGCACGCCGGAGCCACCTGTTCGACTCGCTGGAACCACCTGCCGGACAGGCCAATATCAACTGCTGGCTATGCCAGAACCACCTGGGGGACGGTCCGGAATCACCTGCCAGCCATGGCGGAACCACCTCTCAGACGTACCAGAACCACCTGCCGGAGAAGCTGGAAACACGTCCTGGACAGACTGGAACCACGTGACGGCCATGCCTGAACCACCTGCCGAGCACGGCGGAACCACCTGCCGGACACGCCAAAATCACCTGCGGGCTACGCCAGAACCACTTGGACGACTCTCCGAAATGACCTGCCGGGCATGTTGGAACCACCTCTCAGACGTGCCAGAACCACGTGGCGGACAGTCCGGAATCACCTGTTGGGCATACGCAACCACCTCTGAGACGTAGCAGAACCACGTGCCGTGCACGCCGGAACCACCTAGCGGACAGACCGGAATCAACTTTTGGGCATGCCGGAACCACCAGTCAGATGTGCCAGAAACACGTGCCGGAGACGCCGGAAGCACCTGCCGAGCACGTCGCAAGCACCTGCTCAACTCGCCTGAACCACCTGCCGGACACGCCAAAATCACCTGCCCGCTACAACAGCACCACTTCGGGGACAAGCCGGAATCACGTGAGGGGCATGCCGGCACAGCCTCTCAGACTGAACCTCGTGCCGGACACCACAGAACCACCTGCCGGACAGACCGGAACCACCTGCCGGACACGCCGGAACCACCGGCTCGACCCGCCGGAACGACCGCTGGACATGCAAAATCACCTGCCGGCTACGCCGGAAACACTTGGCGAACACTCCGGACTCACCTGCCGGGCATGCCGGAACCACCTCTCAGATATGCCAGAACCACGTTTCAATGACCCCGGAAGCACCTGCCGAGCACGCCGGAACCACCTGCTCGACTCGCCAGAACCACCTGCCGGACACGCAAAAATCACCTGCCGGCTACGCCACAACCAGTTGGGGAACACTTCGGAATCACCTGCCGGGCTTGCTGGAACCACCTGCCGGTCATGCCAAAATCACCTGCCAACTACGCCAGTACCACTTGGCGGACACTGTGGAAACACCTGTCGGGCCGGCCGGAACCACATCTCAGACGTGCCAGAACCATGTGCATGAGATGCTGGAACCACACCCTGAACGGACAGAAAACACCTGCCAGACCCGTCTGAACAACCTGCCGAGCATGCCGGAGCCACCTGCTCGACTCGCCAGAAACACCTGCCGGACACGCCAAAATCACCTGCCGGGTACGCCAGAACCACCTGGCGGACACTCCGAAACCACCTGTCGCGCATGCCGGAACCACCTCTCAGACGTGCCGGACACGCCGGAATCACCTACCGGACAGACCAGAACCACCTGCCGAGCACGCCGGAGCCACCTGTTCGACTCGCTGGAACCACCTGCCGGACAGGCCAATATCAACTGCTGGCTATGCCAGAAACACCTGGGGGACGGTCCGGAATCACCTGCCAGCCATGGCGGAACCACCTCTCAGACGTACCAGAACCACCTGCCGGAGAAGCTGGAAACACGTCCTGGACAGTCTGGAACCACCTGCCGGCCAAGCCTGAACCACCTGCCAAGCACAACGGAACAACCTGCCAGACACGCCAAAATCACCTGCGTGTTATGCCAGAACCACTTGGAGGACTCTCTGGGATGACCTGCCGGGCATGCCGGAACCACCTCTCAGACGTGCCAGAACCATGTGGCGGACAGTCCGGAATCACCTGTTGGGCATGCGCAACCACCTCTGAGACGTACCAGAACCACATGCCGTGCAGGCTGGAACCACCTACCGGACAGACCGGAATCACCTTTCGGGCATGCCGGAACCACCTGTCAGATGTGCCAGAAACACGTGCCGGAGACGCCGGAAGCACCTGCCAAGCACGTTGGAACCACCTGCTCAACTCGCCTGAACCACCTGCCGGACATGCCAAAATCACCTGCCGACTATGCCAGAACCACTTGGCGAACACTCCGGAATCACTTGCCGGGCATGCAGGAACCACCTCTCAGACATGCCAGAACCCCGTGCCAATGACCCCGGAAGCACCAGCCGAGCACGCCGGAACCACCTGCTCGACTCGCCAGAACCACCTGCCGATCACGCAAAAATCACCTGCCGGCTACGCCACAACCAGTTGGTGAACACTTTGGAATCACCTGCTAGGCTTGCTGGAACCAGCTGCCAGTCATGCCAAAATCAGCTGCCAACTACGCCAGAACCGCTTGGAGGACACTGCGGAAACACCTGTCGGGCCGGCTGGAACCACATCTCAGACGTGCCAGAAACGTGTTCATGAGATGCTGGAACCACACCCCGAACAGACGGATACCACCTGCCAGAACCGCCTGAACCACCTGCTGAGCACGCCGGAACCACCTGCTCGACTCACCGGTACCACCTCCCTGACACGCCAAAATCACCTGCTGGGTATGCCAGAACCACTTGGCGGACACTCCGGAATCATCTGCCGGACATGCCGGAACCAGCTCTCAGACACACCAGAACCAAGTGCCGGAGACGCCGGAAGCACCTGCCGAGCATGCCGGAGCCACCTGCTCGACTCGCCAGAAACACCTGCCGGACACGCCAAAATCACCTGCCGGGTACGCCAGAACCACCTGGCGGACACTCCGAAACCACCAGTCGTGCATGCCGGAACCACCTCTCAGACGTGCCGGAAGCACGTGGCGAACACGCCGGAATCACCTACCAGACAGACCGGAACCACCTGCCGAGCACGCCGGAGCCACCTGTTCGACTCGCTGGAACCACCTGCCCGACAGGCCAATATCAACTGCTGGCTATGCCAGAACCACCTGGGGGACGGTCCGGGATCACCTGCCAGCCATGGCGGAACCACCTCTCAGACGTACCAGAACCACCGGCCGGAGAAGCTGGAAACACGTCCTGGACAGACTGGAACCACGTGACGGCCATGCCTGAACCACCTGCCGAGCACGCCGGAACCACCCGCCGGACACGCCAAAATCACCTGCGGGCTACGCCAGAACCACTTGGACGACTCTCCGAAATGACCTGCCGGGCATGTTGGAACCACCTCTCAGACGTGCCAGAACCACGTGGCGGACAGTCCGGAATCACCTGTTGGGCATACGCAACCACCTCTGAGACGTACCAGAACCACGTGCCGTGCACGCTGGAACCACCTAGCGGACAGACCGGAATCAACTTTTGGGCATGTCGGAACCACCAGTCAGATGTGCCAGAAACACGTGCCGGAGACGCCGGAAGCACCTGCCGAGCACGTCGCAAGCACCTGCTCAACTCCCCTGAACCACCTGCCGGACACGCCAAAATCACCTGCCCGCTACACCAGCACCACTTCGGGGACAAGCCGGAATCACGTGAGGGGCATGCCGGCACAGCCTCTCAGACTGAACCTCGTGCCGGACACCACAGAACCACCTGCCGGACAGACCGGAACCACCTGCCGGACACGCCGGAACCACCGGCTCGACCCGCCGGAACGACCGCTGGACATGCAAAATCACCTGCCGGCTACGCCGGAAACACTTGGCGAACACTCCGGAATCACCTGCCGGGCATGCCGGAACCACCTCTCAGATATGCCAGAACCACGTGCCAATGACCCCGGAAGCACCTGCCGAGCACGCCGGAACCACCTGCTCGACTCGCCAGAACCACCTGCCGGACACGCAAAAATCACCTGCCGGCTACGCCACAACCAGTTGGGGAACACTTCGGAATCACCTGCCGGGCTTGCTGGAACCACCTGCCGGTCATGCCAAAATCACCTGCCAACTACGCCAGTACCACTTGGTGGACACTGTGGAAACACCTGTCGGGCCGGCCGGAACCACATCTCAGACGTGCCAGAACCATGTGCATGAGATGCTGGAACCACACCCTGAACAGACGGATACCACCTGCCAGAACCGCCTGAACCACCTGCTGAGCACGCCGGAACCACCTGCTCGACTCACCGGTACCACCACCCTGACACGCCAAAATCACCTGCCGGGTACGCCAGAACCACCTGGCGGACACTCCGGAATCATCTGCCGGACATGCCGGAACCAGCTCTCAGACACACCAGAACCACGTGCCGGAGACGCCGGAAGCACCTGCCGAGCATGCCGGAGCCACCTGCTCGACTCGCCAGAAACACCTGCCGGACACGCCAAAATCACCTGCCGGGTACGCCAGAACCACCTGGCGGACACTCCGAAACCACCTGTCGTGCATGCCGGAACCACCTCTCAGACGTGCCGGAAGCACGTGCCGAACCCGCCGGAATCACCTACCAGACAGACCGGAACCACCTGCCGAGCACGCCGGAGCCACCTGTTCGACTCGCTGGAACCACCTGCCGGACAGGCCAATATCAACTGCTGGCTATGCCAGAACCACCTGGGGGACGGTCCGGGATCACCTGCCAGCCATGGCGGAACCACCTCTCAGACGTACCAGAACCACCTGCCGGAGAAGCTGGAAACACGTCCTGGACAGACTGGAACCACGTCACGGCCATGCCTGAACCACCTGCCGAGCACGGCGGAACCACCTGCCGGACACGCCAAAATCTCCTGCGGGCTACGCCAGAACCACTTGGACGACTCTCCGAAATGACCTGCCGGGCATGTTGGAACCACCTCTCAGACGTGCCAGAACCACGTGGCGGACAGTCCGGAATCACCTGTTGGGCATACGCAACCACCTCTGAGACGTACCAGAACCACGTGCCGTGCACGCCGGAACCACCTACCGGACAGACCGGAATCAACTTTTGGGCATGCCGGAACCACCAGTCAGATGTGCCAGAAACACGTGCCGGAGACGCCGGAAGCACCTGCCGAGCACGTCGCAAGCACCTGCTCAACTCGCCTGAACCACCTGCCGGACACGCCAAAATCACCTGCCCGCTACAACAGCACCACTTCGGGGACAAGCCGGAATCACGTGAGGGGCATGCCGGCACAGCCTCTCAGACTGAACCTCGTGCCGGACACCACAGAACCACCTGCCGGACAGACCGGAACCACCTGCCGGACACGCCGGAACCACCGGCTCGACCCGCCGGAACGACCGCTGGACATGCAAAATCACCTGCCGGCTACGCCGGAAACACTTGGCGAACACTCCGGAATCACCTGCCGGGCATGCCGGAACCACCTCTCAGATATGCCAGAACCACGTGCCAATGACCCCGGAAGCACCTGCCGAGCACACCGGAACCACCTGCTCGACTCGCCATAACCACCTGCCGGACACGCAAAAATCACCTGCCGGCTACGCCACAACCAGTTGGGGAACACTTCGGAATCACCTGCCGGGCTTGCTGGAACCACCTGCCGGTCATGCCAAAATCACCTGCCAACTACGCCAGTACCACTTGGCAGACACTGTGGAAACACCTGTCGGGCCGGCCGGAACCACATCTCAGACGTGCCAGAACCATGTGCATGAGATGCTGGAACCACACCCCGAACAGACGGAAAACGCCTGCCACACCCGTCTGAACAACCTGCCGAGCACGCCGGAGCCACCTGCTCGACTCGCCGGAACCACCTACCTGACATGCCCAAATCACCAGCCGGGTATGCCAGAACCACTTGGCGGACACTCCGGAATCATCTGCCGGACATGCCGGAACCAGCTCTCAGACACACCAGAACCACGTGCCGGAGACGCCGGAAGCACCTGCAGAGCATGCCGGAGCCACCTGCTCGAGTCGCCAGAAACACCTGCCGGACACGCCAAAATCACCTGCCGGGTACGCCAGAACCACCTGGCGGACACTCCGAAACCACCTGTCGCGCATGCCGGAACCACCTCTCAGACGTGCCGGAAGCACGTGCCGGACACGCCGGAATCACCTACCGGACAGACCGGAACCACCTGCCGAGCACGCCGGAGCCACCTGTTCGACTCGCTGGAACCACCTGCCGGACAGGCCAATATCAACTGCTGGCTATGCCAGAACCACCTGGGGGACGGTCCGGAATCACCTGCCAGCCATGGCGGAACCACCTCTCAGACGTACCAGAACCACCTGCCGGAGAAGCTGGAAACACGTCCTGGACAGTCTGGAACCACCTGCCGGCCAAGCCTGAACCACCTGCCAAGCACAACGGAACAACCTGCCAGACACGCCAAAATCACCTGCGTGTTATGCCAGAACCACTTGGAGGACTCTCTGGGATGACCTGCCGGGCATGCCGGAACCACCTCTCAGACGTGCCAGAACCATGTGGCGGACAGTCCGGAATCACCTGTTGGGCATGCGCAACCACCTCTGAGACGTACCAGAACCACATGCCGTGCAGGCTGGAACCACCTACCGGACAGACCGGAATCACCTTTCGGGCATGCCGGAACCACCTGTCAGATGTGCCAGAAACACGTGCCGGAGACGCCGGAAGCACCTGCCAAGCACGTTGGAACCACCTGCTCAACTCGCCTGAACCACCTGCCGGACATGCCAAAATCACCTGCCGACTATGCCAGAACCACTTGGCGAACACTCCGGAATCACTTGCCGGGCATGCAGGAACCACCTCTCAGACATGCCAGAACCCCGTGCCAATGACCCCGGAAGCACCAGCCGAGCACGCCGGAACCACCTGCTCGACTCGCCAGAACCACCTGCCGATCACGCAAAAATCACCTGCAGGCTACGCCACAACCAGTTGGTGAACACTTTGGAATCACCTGCCAGGCTTGCTGGAACCACCTGCCAGTCATGCCAAAATCACCTGCCAACTACGCCAGAACCGCTTGGCGGACACTGCGGAAACACCTGTCGGGCCGGCTGGAACCACATCTCAGACGTGCCAGAAACGTGTTCATGAGATGCTGGAACCACACCCCGAACAGACGGATACCACCTGCCAGAACCGCCTGAACCACCTGCTGAGCACACCGGAACCACCTGCTCGACTCACCGGTACCACCTCCCTGACACGCCAAAATCACCTGCTGGGTATGCCAGAACCACTTGGCGGACACTCCGGAATCATCTGCCGGACATGCCGGAACCAGCTCTCAGACACACCAGAACCAAGTGCCGGAGACGCCGGAAGCACCTGCCGAGCATGCCGGAGGCACCTGCTCGACTCGCCAGAAACACCTGCCGGACACGCCGAAATCACCAGCCGGGTACGCAAGAACCACCTGGCGGACACTACGGAATCACCTGCCGCGCATGCCGGAACCACCTCTCAGACGTGCCAGAAGCACGTGCCGGACACGCCGGAAACACCTACCGGACAGACCGGAACCACCTGCCAAGAACGCTGGAGACACCTGTTCGACTCGCTGGAACCACCTGCCGGACAGGCCAATATCAACTGCTGGCTATGCCAGAACCACCTGGGGGACAGTCCGGGATCACCTGCCAGCCATGGCGGAACCACCTCTCAGACGTACCGGAACCACCTGCCGGAGAACCTGGAAACACGTCCTGGACAGACTGGAACCACGTGACGGCCATGCCTGAACCACCTGCCGAGCACGGCGGAACCTCCTGCCGGACACGCCAAAATCACCTGCGGGCTACGCCAGAACCACTTGGACGACTCTCCGAAATGAGCTGCCGGGCATGAGGAAACCACCCCTCAGACGTGCCAGAATCACGTTGCGGACAGTCCGGAATCACCTGTTGGGCATACGCAACCACCTCTGAGACGTACCAGAACCACGTGCCGTGGACGCCGGAACCACCTACCGGACAGACCGGAATCAACTTTTGGGCATCCCGGAACCACCAGTCAGATGTGCCAGAAACACGTGCCGGAGACGCCGGAAGCACCTGCCGAGCACGTCGCAACCACCTGCTCAACTCGCCTGAACCACCTGCCGGACACGCCAAAATCACCTGCCCGCTACAACAGCACCACTTCGGGGACAAGCCGGAATCACGTGAGGGGCATGCCGGCACAGCCTCTCAGACTGAACCTCGTGCCGGACACCACAGAACCACCTGCCGGACAGACCGGAACCACCTGCCGGACACGCCGGAACCACCGGCTCGACCCGCCGGAACGACCGCTGGACATGCAAAATCACCTGCCGGCTACGCCGGAAACACTTGGCGAACACTCCGGAATCACCTGCCGGGCATGCCGGAACCACCTCTCAGATATGCCAGAACCACGTGCCAATGACCCCGGAAGCACCTGCCGAGCACGCCGGAACGCCCTCTGGACTCGCCAGAACCACCTGCCGGACACGCAAAAATCACCTGCCGGCTACGCCACAACCAGTTGGGGAACACTTCGGAATCACCTGCCGGGCTTGCTGGAACCACCTGCCGGTCATGCCAAAATCACCTGCCAACTACGCCAGTACCACTTGGCGGACACTGTGGAAACACCTGTCGGGCCGGCCGGAACCACATCTCAGACGTGCCAGAACCATGTGCATGAGATGCTGGAACCACACCCCGAACAGACGGAAAACGCCTGCCACACCCGTCTGAACAACCTGGCGAGCACGCCGGAGCCACCTGCTCGACTCGCCGGAACCACCTACCTGACATGACCAAATCACCAGCCGGGTATGCCAGAACCACTTGGCGGACACTCCGGAATCATCTGCCGGACATGCCGGAACCAGCTCTCAGACACACCAGAACCACGTGCCGGAGACGCCGGAAGCACCTGCCGAGCATGCCGGAGCCACCTGCTCGACTCGCCAGAAACACCTGCCGGACACGCCAAAATCACCTGCCGGGTACGCCAGAACCACCTGGCGGACACTCCGAAACCACCTGTCGCGCATGCCGGAACCACCTCTCAGACGTGCCGGAAGCACGTGCCGGACACGCCGGAATCACCTACCGGACAGACCGGAACCACCTGCCGAGCACGCCGGAGCCACCTGTTCGACTCGCTGGAACCACCTGCCGGACAGGCCAATATCAACTGCTGGCTATGCCAGAACCACCTGGGGGACGGTCCGGAATCACCTGCCAGCCATGGCGGAACCACCTCTCAGACGTACCAGAACCACCTGCCGGAGAAGCTGGAAACACGTCCTGGACAGTCTGGAACCACCTGCCGGCCAAGCCTGAACCACCTGCCAAGCACAACGGAACAACCTGCCAGACACGCCAAAATCACCTGCGTGTTATGCCAGAACCACTTGGAGGACTCTCTGGGATGACCTGCCGGGCATGCCGGAACCACCTCTCAGACGTGCCAGAACCATGTGGCGGACAGTCCGGAATCACCTGTTGGGCATGCGCAACCACCTCTGAGACGTACCAGAACCACATGCCGTGCAGGCTGGAACCACCTACCGGACAGACCGGAATCACCTTTCGGGCATGCCGGAACCACCTGTCAGATGTGCCAGAAACACGTGCCGGAGACGCCGGAAGCACCTGCCAAGCACGTTGGAACCACCTGCTCAACTCGCCTGAACCACCTGCCGGACATGCCAAAATCACCTGCCGACTATGCCAGAACCACTTGGCGAACACTCCGGAATCACTTGCCGGGCATGCAGGAACCACCTCTCAGACATGCCAGAACCCCGTGCCAATGACCCCGGAATAACCAGCCGAGCACGCCGGAACCACCTGCTCGACTCGCCAGAACCACCTGCCGATCACGCAAAAATCACCTGCCGGCTACGCCACAACCAGTTGGTGAACACTTTGGAATCACCTGCCAGGCTTGCTGGAACCACCTGCCAGTCATGCCAAAATCACCTGCCAAGTACGACAGAACCGCTTGGCGGACACTGCGGAAACACCTGTTGGGCCGGCTGGAACCACATCTCAGACGTGCCAGAAACGTGTTCATGAGATGCTGGAACCACACCCCGAACAGACGGATACCACCTGCCAGTACCGCCTGAACCAGCTGCTGAGCACGCCGGAACCACCTGCTCGACTCACCGGTACCACCTCCCTGACACGCCAAAATCACCTGCTGGGTATGCCAGAACCACTTGGCGGACACGCCGGAATCATCTGCCGGACATGCCGGAACCAGCTCTCAGACACACCAGAACCAAGTGCCGGAGACGCCGGAAGCACCTGCCGAGCATGCCGGAGCCACCTGCTCGACTCGCCAGAAACACCTGCCGGACACGCCAAAATCAACTGCCGGGTACGCAAGAACCACCTGGCGGACACTACGGAATCACCTGCCGCGCATGCCGGAACCACCTCTCAGACGTGCCGGAAGCACGTGCCGGACACGCCGGAAACAGCTACCGGGCAGACCGGAACCACCTGCCAAGAATGCCGGAGCCAACTCTTCGACTCGCTGGAACCACCTGCCGGACAGGCCAATATCAACTGCTGGCTATGCCAGAACCACCTGGGGGACGGTCCGGGATCACCTGCCAGCCATGGCGGAACCACCTCTCAGACGTACCAGAACCACCTGCCGGAGAAGCTGGAAACACGTCCTGGACAGACTGGAACCACGTGACGGCCATGCCTGAACCACCTGCCGAGCACGGCGGAACCACCTGCCGGACCCGCCAAAATCACCTGCGGGCTACGCCAGAACCACTTGGACGACTCTCCGAAATGACCTGCCGGGCATGTTGGAACCACCTCTCAGACGTGCCAGAACCACGTGGCGGATAGTCCGGAATCACCTGTTGGGCATACGCAACCACCTCTGACACGTACCAGAACCACGTGCCGTGCACGCCGGAACCACCTAGCGGACAGACCGGAATCAACTTTGGGGCATGCCGGAACCACCAGTCAGATGTGCCAGAAACACGTGCCGGAGACGCCGGAAGCACCTGCCGAGCACGTCGCAACCACCTGCTCAACTCGCCTGAACCACCTGCCGGACACGCCAAAATCACCTGCCCGCTACACCAGCACCACTTCGGGGACAAGCCGGAATCACGTGTGGGGCATGCCGGCACAGCCTCTCAGACTGAACCTCGTGCCGGACACCACAGAACCACCTGCCGGACAGACCGGAACCACCTGCCGGACACGCCGGAACCACCGGCTCGACCCGCTGGAACGACCGCTGGACATGCAAAATCACCTGCCGGCTACGCAGGAAACACTTGGCGAACACTCCAGAATCACCTGCCGGGCATGCCGGAACCACCTCTCAGATATGCCAGAACCAAGTGCCGGAGACGCCGGAAGCACCTGCCGAGCATGCCGGAGCCACCTGCTCGACTCGCCAGAACCACCTGCCGGACACGCAGAAATCACCTGGCGGCTACGCCACAACCAGTTGGGGAACACTTCGGAATCACCTGCCGGGCTTTCTGGAACCACCTGCCGGTCATGCCAAAATCACCTGCCAACTACGCCAGTACCACTTGGCGGACACTGTGGAAACACCTGTCTGGCTGGCCGGAACCACATCTCAGACGTGCCAGAACCACGTGCATGAGATGCTGGAACCACACCCCGAACAGACGGAAAACACCTGACAGACCCGTCTGAACAACCTGCCGAGCACGCCGGAGCCACCTGCTCGACTCGCCGGAACCACCTACCTGACATGCCCAAATCACCAGCCGGGTATGCCAGAACCACTTGGCGGACACTCCGGAATCATCTGCCGGACATGCCGGAACCAGCTCTCAGACACACCAGAACCACGTGCCGGAGACGCCGGAAGCACCTGCCGAGCATGCCGGAGCCACCTGCTCGACTCGCCAGAAACACCTGCCGGACACGCCAAAATCACCTGCCGGGTACGCCAGAACCACCTGGCGGACACTCCGAAACCACCTGTCGCGCATGCCGGAACCACCTCTCAGACGTTCCGGAAGCACATGCCGGACACGCCGGAATCACCTACCGGACAGACCGGAACCATCTGCCGAGCACGCCGGAGCCACCTGTTCGACTCGCTGGAACCACCTGCCGGACAGGCCAATATCAACTGCTGGCTATGCCAGAACCACCTGGGGGACGGTCCGGAATCACCTGCCAGCCATGGCGGAACCACCTCTCAGACGTACCAGAACCACCTGCCGGAGAAGCTGGAAACACGTCCTGGACAGTCTGGAACCACCTGCCGGCCAAGCCTGAACCACCTGCCAAGCACAACGGAACAACCTGCCAGACACGCCAAAATCACCTGCGTGTTATGCCAGAACCACTTGGAGGACTCTCTGGGATGACCTGCCGGGCATGCCGGAACCACCTCTCAGACGTGCCAGAACCATGTGGCGGACAGTCCGGAATCACCTGTTGGGCATGCGCAACCACCTCTGAGACGTACCAGAACCACATGCCGTGCAGGCTGGAACCACCTACCGGACAGACCGGAATCACCTTTCGGGCATGCCGGAACCACCTGTCAGATGTGCCAGAAACACGTGCCGGAGACGCCGGAAGCACCTGCCAAGCACGTTGGAACCACCTGCTCAACTCGCCTGAACCACCTGCCGGACATGCCAAAATCACCTGCCGACTATGCCAGAACCACTTGGCGAACACTCCGGAATCACTTGCCGGGCATGCAGGAACCACCCCTCAGACATGCCAGAACCCCGTGCCAATGACCCCGGAAGCACCAGCCGAGCACGCCGGAACCACCTGCTCGACTCGCCAGAACCACCTGCCGATCACGCAAAAATCACCTGCCGGCTACGCCAGAACCAGTTGGTGAACACTTTGGAATCACCTGCCAGGCTTGCTGGAACCAGCTGCCAGTCATGCCAAAATCACCTGCCAACTACGCCAGAACCGCTTGGAGGACACTGCGGAAACACCTGTCGGGCCGGCTGGAACCACATCTCAGACGTGCCAGAAACGTGTTCATGAGATGCTGGAACCACACCCCGAACAGACGGATACCACCTGCCAGAACCGCCTGAACCACCTCCCGAGCACGCCGGAGCCACCTGCACGACTCGCCGGAACCACGTACCTGACATGCCCAAATCACCAGCCGGGTATGCCAGAACCACTTGGCGGACACTCCGGAATCATCTGCCGGACATGCCGGAACCAGCTCTCAGACACACCAGAACCACGTGCCGGAGACGCCGGAAGCACCTGCCGAGCATGCCGGAGCCACCTGCTCGACTCGCCAGAACCACCTGCCGGACACGCAGAAATCACCTGGCGGCTACGCCACAACCAGTTGGGGAACACTTCGGAATCACCTGCCGGGCTTTCTGGAACCACCTGCCGGTCATGCCAAAATCACCTGCCAACTACGCCAGTACCACTTGGCGGACACTGTGGAAACACCTGTCTGGCTGGCCGGAACCACATCTCAGACGTGCCAGAACCACGTGCATGAGATGCTGGAACCACACCCCGAACAGACGGAAAACACCTGACAGACCCGTCTGAACAACCTGCCGAGCACGCCGGAGCCACCTGCTCGACTCGCCAGAAACACCTGCCGGACACGCCAAAATCAACTGCCGGGTACGCAAGAACCACCTGGCGGACACTACGGAATCACCTGCCGCGCATGCCGGAACCACCTCTCAGACGTGCCGGAAGCACGTGCCGGACACGCCGGAAACAGCTACCGGGCAGACCGGAACCACCTGCCAAGAATGCCGGAGCCAACTCTTCGACTCGCTGGAACCACCTGCCGGACAGGCCAATATCAACTGCTGGCTATGCCAGAACCACCTGGGGGACGGTCCGGGATCACCTGCCAGCCATGGCGGAACCACCTCTCAGACGTACCAGAACCACCTGCCGGAGAAGCTGGAAACACGTCCTGGACACACTGGAACCACGTGACGGCCATGCCTGAACCACCTGCCGAGCACGGCGGAACCACCCGCCGGACACGCCAAAATCACCTGCGGGCTACGCCAGAACCACTTGGACGACTCTTCGAAATGACCTGCCGGGCATGTTGGAACCACCTCTCAGACGTGCCAGAAGCACGTGGCGGACAGTCCGGAATCACCTGTTGGGCATACGCAACCACCTCTGAGACGTACCAGAACCACGTGCCGTGCACGCCGGAACCACCTACCGGACAGACCTGAATCAGCTTTTGGGCATGTAGGAACCACCAGTCAGATGTGCCAGAAACACGTGCCGGAGACGCCGGAAGCACCTGCCGAGCACGTCGCAACCACCTGCTCAACTCGCCTGAACCACCTGCCGGACACGCCAAAATCACCTGCCCGCTACACCAGCACCACTTCGGGGACAAGCCGGAATCACGTGTGGGGCATGCCGGCACAGCCTCTCAGACTGAACCTCGTGCCGGACACCACAGAACCACCTGCCGGACAGACCGGAACCACCTGCCGGACACGCCGCAACCACCGGCTCGACCCGCTGGAACGACCGCTGGACATGCAAAATCACCTGCCGGCTACGCAGGAAACACTTGGCGAACACTCCAGAATCACCTGCCGGGCATGCCGGAACCACCTCTCAGATATGCCAGAACCATGTGCCGGAGACGCCGGAAGCACCTGCCAAGCACGTTGGAACCACCTGCTCAACTCGCCTGAACCACCTGCCGGACATGCCAAAATCACCTGCCGACTATGCCAGAACCACTTGGCGAAGACTCCGGAATCAATTGCCGGGCATGCAGGAACCACCTCTCAGACATGCCAGAACCCCGTGCCAATGACCCCGGAAGCACCAGCCGAGCACGCCGGAACCACCTGCTCGACTCGCCAGAACCACCTGCCGATCACGCAAAAATCACCTGCCGGCTACGCCACAACCAGTTGGTGAACACTTTGGAATCACCTGCCAGGCTTGCTGGAACCACCTGCCAGTCATGCCAAAATCACCTGCCAACTACGCCAGAACAGCTTGGCGGACACTGCGGAAACACCTGTCGGGCCGGCTGGAACCACGTCTCAGACGTGCCAGAAACGGGTTCATGAGATGCTGGAACCACACCCCGAACAGACGGATACCACCTGCCAGAACCGCCTGAACCACCTGCTGAGCACGCCGGAACCTCCTGCTCGACTCACCGGTACCACCTCCCTGACACGCCAAAATCACCTGCTGGGTATGCCAGAACCACTTGGCGGACACTCCGGAATCATCTGCCAGACATGCCGGAACCAGCTCTCAGACACACCAGAACCAAGTGCCGGAGACGCCGGAAGCACCTGCCGAGCATGCCGGAGCCACCTGCTCGACTCGCCAGAACCACCTGCCGGACACGCAGAAATCACCTGGCGGCTACGCCACAACCAGTTGGGGAACACTTCGGAATCACCTGCCGGGCTTTCTGGAACCACCTGCCGGTCATGCCAAAATCACCTGCCAACTACGCCAGTACCACTTGGCGGACACTGTGGAAACACCTGTCTGGCTGGCCGGAACCACATCTCAGACGTGCCAGAACCACGTGCATGAGATGCTGGAACCACACCCCGAACAGACGGAAAACACCTGACAGACCCGTCTGAACAACCTGCCGAGCACGCCGGAGCCACCTGCTCGACTCGCCGGAACCACCTACCTGACATGCCCAAATCACCAGCCGGGTATGCCAGAACCACTTGGCGGACACTCCGGAATCATCTGCCGGACATGCCGGAACCAGCTCTCAGACACACCAGAACCACGTGCCGGAGACGCCGGAAGCACCTGCCGAGCATGCCGGAGCCACCTGCTCGACTCGCCAGAAACACCTGCCGGACACGCCAAAATCACCTGCCGGGTACGCCAGAACCACCTGGCGGACACTCCGAAACCACCTGTCGCGCATGCCGGAACCACCTCTCAGACGTGCCGGAAGCACGTGCCGGACACGCCGGAATCACCTACCGGACAGACCGGAACCACCTGCCGAGCACGCCGGAGCCACCTGTTCGACTCGCTGGAACCACCTGCCGGACAGGCCAATATCAACTGCTGGCTATGCCAGAACCACCTGGGGGACGGTCCGGAATCACCTGCCAGCCATGGCGGAACCACCTCTCAGACGTACCAGAACCACCTGCCGGAGAAGCTGGAAACACGTCCTGGACAGTCTGGAACCACCTGCCGGCCAAGCCTGAACCACCTGCCAAGCACAACGGAACAACCTGCCAGACACGCCAAAATCACCTGCGTGTTATGCCAGAACCACTTGGAGGACTCTCTGGGATGACCTGCCTGGCATGCCGGAACCACCTCTCAGACGTGCCAGAACCATGTGGCGGACAGTCCGGAATCACCTGTTGGGCATGCGCAACCACCTCTGAGACGTACCAGAACCACATGCCGTGCAGGCTGGAACCACCTACCGGACAGACCGGAATCACCTTTCGGGCATGCCGGAACCACCTGTCAGATGTGCCAGAAACACGTGCCGGAGACGCCGGAAGCACCTGCCAAGCACGTTGGAACCACCTGCTCAACTCGCCTGAACCACCTGCCGGACATGCCAAAATCACCTGCCGACTATGCCAGAACCACTTGGCGAACACTCCGGAATCACTTGCCGGGCATGCAGGAATCACCTCTCAGACATGCCAGAACCGCGTGCCAATGACCCCGGAAGCACCAGCCGAACACTCCGGAACCACCTCTCAGAGGCGCCGGAAGCACGTGCCAGACACGCCAGAAACACCTACCGGACAGACCGGAAACACCTGCCAAGTACGCCGGAGCCACCTGTTCGACTCGCTGGAACCTCCTGCCGGACAGGCCAATATCAGCTGCTGGCTATGCCAGAACCACCTGGGGGACAGTCCGGGATCACCTGCCAGCAATGGAGGAACCACCTCTCAGACGTACCAGAACCACCTGCCGGAGAAGCTGGAAACACGTCCTGGACAGACTGGAACCACGTGACGGCCATGCCTGAACCACCTGCCGAGCACGGCGGAACCACCTGCCGGACACGCCAAAATCACCTGCGGGCTACGCCAGAACCTCTTGGATGACTCTCCGAAATGACCTGCCGGGCATGTTGGAACCACCTCTCAGACGTGCAAGAACCACGTGGCGGACAGTCCGGAATCACCTGTTGGGCATACGCAACCACCTCTGACACGTACCAGAACCACGTGCCGTGCACGCCAGAACCACCTACCGGACAGACCGGAATCAACTTTTGGGCATGCCGGAACCACCAGTCAGATGTGCCAGAAACACGTGCCGGAGACGCCGGAAGCACCTGCCGAGCACGTCGCCACCACCTGCTCAACTCGCCTGAACCACCTGCCGGACACGCCAAAATCACCTACCCACTACACCAGCACCACTTCGGGGACAAGCCGGAATCACGTGAGGGGCATGCCGGCACAGCCTCTCAGACTGAACCTCGTGCCGGACACCACAGAACCACCTGCCGGACAGACCGGAACCACCTGCCGGACACGCCGGAACCACCGGCTCGACCGGCCGGAACGACCGCTGGACATGCAAAATCACCTGCCGGCTACGCCGGAAACACTTGGCGAACACTCTGGAATCACCTGCCGGGCATGCCGGAACCACCTCTCAGATATGCCAGAACCACGTGCCAATGACCCCGGAAGCACCTGCCGAGCACGCCGGAACCACCTGCTCGACTCGCCAGAACCACCTGCCGGAGACGCAAAAATCACCTGCCGGCTACGCCACCACCAGTTGCGGAACACTTCGGAATCACCTGCCGGGCTTGCTGGAACCACCTGCCGGTCATGCCAAAATCACCTGCCAACTACGCCAGTACCACTTGGCGGAAACTGTGGAAACACCTGTCGGGCCGGGCGGAACCACATCTCAGACGTGCCAGAAACATGTTCATGAGATGCTGGAACCACACCACGAACAGACGGATACCACCTGCCAGAACCGCCTGAACCACCTCCCGAGCACGCCGGAGCCACCTGCACGACTCGCCGGAACCACGTACCTGACATGCCCAAATCACCAGCCGGGTATGCCAGAACCACTTGGCGGACACTCCGGAATCATCTGCCGGACATGCCGGAACCAGCTCTCAGACACACCAGAACCACGTGCCGGAGACGCCGGAAGCACCTGCCGAGCATGCCGGAGCCACCTGCTCGACTCGCCAGAAACACCTGCCGGACACGCCAAAATCACCTGCCGGGTACGCCAGAACCACCTGGCGGACACTCCGAAACCACCTGTCGCACATGCCGGAACCACCTCTCAGACGTGCCGGAAGCACGTGCCGGACACGCCGGAATCACCTACCGGACAGACCGGAACCACCTGCCGAGCACGCCGGAGCCACCTGTTCGACTCGCTGGAACCACCTGCCAGACAGGCCAATATCAACTGCTGGCTATGCCAGAACCACGTGGGGGACGGTCCGGAATCACCTGCCAGCCATGGCGGAACCACCTCTCAGACGTACCAGAACCACCTGCCGGAGAAGCTGCAAACACGTCCTGGACAGTCTGGAACCACCTGCCGGCCAAGCCTGAAGCACCTGCCAAGCACAACGGAACAACCTGCCAGACACGCCAAAATCACCTGCGTGTTATGCCAGAACCACTTGGAGGACTGTCTGGGATGACCTGCCGGGCATGCCGGAACCACCTCTCAGACGTGCCAGAACCATGTGGCGGACAGTCCGGAATCACCTGTTGGGCATGCGCAACCACCTCTGAGACGTACCAGAACCACATGCCGTGCAGGCTGGAACCACCTACCGGACAGACCGGAATCACCTTTCGGGCATGCCGGAACCACCTGTCAGATGTGCCAGAAACACGTGCCGGAGACGCCGGAAGCACCTGCCAAGCACGTTGGAACCACCTGCTCAACTCGCCTGAACCACCTGCCGGACATGCCAAAATCACCTGCCGACTATGCCAGAACCACTTGGCGAACACTCCGGAATCACTTGCCGGGCATGCAGGAACCACCTCTCAGACATGCCAGAACCCCGTGCCAATGACCCCGGAAGCACCAGCCGAGCACGCCGGAACCACCTGCTCGACTCGCCAGAACCACCTGCCGATCACGCAAAAATCACCTGCCGGCTACGCCACAACCAGTTGGTGAACACTTTGGAATCACCTGCCAGGCATGCTGGAACCACCTACCTGTCATGCCAAAATCACCTGCCAACTACGCCAGAACCGCTTGCCGGACACTGCGGAAACACCTGTCGGGCCGGCTGGAACCACATCTCAGACGTGCCAGAAACGTGTTCATGAGATGCTGGAACCACACCCCGAACAGACGGATACCACCTGCCAGAACCGCCTGAACCACCTGCTGAGCACGCCGGAACCACCTGCTCGAGTCACCGGTACCACCTCCCTGACACGCCAAAATCACCTGCTGGGTATGCCAGAACCACTTGGCGGACACTCCGGAATCATCTGCCGGACATGCCGGAACCAGCTCTCAGACACACCAGAACCAAGTGCCGGAGACGCCGGAAGCACCTGCCGAGCATGCCGGAGCCACCTGCTCGACTCGCCAGAAACACCTGCCGGACACGCCAAAATCACCTGCCGGGTACGCAAGAACCACCTGGCGGACACTACGGAATCACCTGCCACGCATGCCGGAACCACCTCTCAGACGTGCCGGAAGCACGTGCCGGACACGCCGGAAACACCTACCGGACAGACCGGAACCACCTGCCAAGAACGCCGGAGCCACCTGTTCGACTCGCTGGAACCACCTGCCGGACAGGCCAATATCAACTGCTGGCTATGCCAGAACCACCTGGGGGACGGTCCGGGATCACCTGCCAGCCATGGCGGAACCACCTCTCAGACGTACCAGAACCACCTGCCGGAGAAGCTGGAAACACGTCCTGGACAGACTGGAACCACGTGACGGCCATGCCTGAACCACCTGCCGAGCACGGCGGAACCACCCGCCGGACACGCCAAAATCACCTGCGGGCTACGCCAGAACCACTTGGACGACTCTCCGAAATGACCTGCCGGGCATGTTGGAACCACCTCTCAGACGTGCAAGAACCACGTGGCGGACAGTCCGGAATCACCTGTTGGGCATACGCAACCACCTCTGACACGTACCAGAACCACCTGCCGTGCACGCCGGAACCACCTAGCGGACAGACCGGAATCAACTTTTGGGCATGTCGGAACCACCAGTCAGATGTGCCAGAAACACGTGCCGGAGACGCCGGAAGCACCTGCCGAGCACGTGGCAACCACCTGCTCAACTCCCCTGAACCACCTGCCGGACACGCCAAAATCACCTGCCCGCTACACCAGCACCACTTCGGGGACAAGCCGGAATCACGTGAGGGGCATGCCGGCACAGCCTCTCAGACTGAACCTCGTGCCGGACACCACAGAACCACCTGCCGGACAGACCGGAACCACCTGCCGGACACGCCAGAACCACCGGCTCGACCCGCCGGAACGACCGCTGGACATGCACAATCACCTGCCGGCTACGCCGGAAACACTTGGCGAACACTCCGGAATCACCTGCCGGGCATGCCGGAACCACCTCTCAGATATGCCAGAACCACGTGCCAATGACCCCGGAAGCACCTGCCGAGCACGCCGGAACCACCTGCTCGACTCGCCAGAACCACCTGCCGGACACGCAAAAATCACCTGCCGGCTACGCCACAACCAGTTGGGGAACACTTCGGAATCACCTGCCGGGCTTGCTGGAACCACCTGCCGGTCATGCCAAAATCACCTGCCAACTACGCCAGTACCACTTGGCGGACACTGTGGAAACACCTGTCGGGCCGGCCGGAACCACATCTCAGACGTGCCAGAACCATGTGCATGAGATGCTGGAACCACACCCCGAACAGACGGAAAACACCTGCCAGACCCGTCTGAACAACCTGCCGAGCACGTCGGAGCCACCTGCTCGACTCGCCGGAACCACCTACCTGACATGCCCAAATCACCAGCCGGGTATGCCAGAACCACTTGGCGGACACTCCGGAATCATCTGCCGGACATGCCGGAACCAGCTCTCAGACACACCAGAACCAGGTGCCGGAGACTCCGGAAGCACCTGCCGAGCATGCCGGAGCCACCTGCTCGACTCGCCAGAAACACCTGCCGGACACGCCAAAATCACCTGCCGGGTACGCCAGAACCACCTGGCGGACACTCCGAAACCACCTGTCGCGCATGCCGGAACCACCTCTCAGACGTGCCGGAAGCACGTGCCGGACACGCCGGAATCACCTACCGGACAGACCGGAACCACCTGCCAAGCACGCCGGAGCCACCTGTTCGACTCGCTGGAACCACCTGCCGGACAGGCCAATATCAACTGCTGGCTATGCCAGAACCACCTGGGGGACGGTCCGGAATCACCTGCCAGCCATGGCGGAACCACCTCTCAGACGTACCAGAACCACCTGCCGGAGAAGCTGGAAACACGTCCTGGACAGTCTGGAACCACCTGCCGGCCAAGCCTGAACCACCTGCCAAGCACAACGGAACAACCTGCCAGACACGCCAAAATCACCTGCGTGTTATGCCAGAACCACTTGGACGACTCTCTGGGATGACCTGCCGGGCATGCCGGAACCACCTCTCAGACGTGCCAGAACCATGTGGCGGACAGTCCGGAATCACCTGTTGGGCATGCGCAACCACCTCTGAGACGTACCAGAACCACATGCCGTGCAGGCTGGAACCACCTACTGGACAGACCGGAATCACCTTTCGGGCATGCCGGAACCACCTGTCAGATGTGCCAGAAACACGTGCCGGAGACGCCGGAAGCACCTGCCAAGCACGTTGGAACCACCTGCTCAACTCGCCTGAGCCACCTGCCGGACACGCCAAAATCACCTGCAGGGTACGCCAGAACCACCTGGCGGACACTCCGAAATCACCTGTCGCGCATGCCGGAACCACCTCTCAGACGTGCCTGAAGCACGTGCCGGACACGCCGGAATCACCTACCGGACAGACCGGAACCACCTGCCGAGCACGCCGGAGCCACCTGTTCGACTCGCTGGAACCACCTGCCGGACAGGCCAATATCAACTGCTGGCTATGCCAGAACCACCTGGGGGACAGTCCGGGATCACCTGCCAGCCATGGCGGAACCACCTCTCAGACGTACCAGAACCACCTGCCGGAGAAGCTGGAAACACGTCCTGGACAGTCTGGAACCACCTGCCGGCCAAGCCTGAACCACCTGCCAAGCACAACGGAACAACCCGCCAGACACGCCAAAATCACCTGCGTGTTATGCCAGAACCACTTGGAGGACTCTCTGGGATGACCTGCCGGGCATGCCGGAACCACCTCTCAGACGTGCCAGAACCATGTGGCGGACAGTCCGGAATCACCTGTTGGGCATGCGCAACCACCTCTGAGACGTACCAGAACCACATGCCGTGCAGGCTGGAACCACCTACCGGACAGACCGGAATCACCTTTCGGGCATGCCGGAACCACCTGTCAGATGTGCCAGAAACACGTGCCGGAGACGCCGGAAGCACCTGCCAAGCACGTTGGAACCACCTGCTCAACTCGCCTGAACCACCTGCCGGACATGCCAAAATCACCTGCCGACTATGCCAGAACCACTTGGCGAACACTCCGGAATCACTTGCCGGGCATGCAGGAACCACCTCTCAGACATGCCAGAACCCCGTGCCAATGACCCCGGAAGCACCAGCCGAGCACGCCGGAACCACCTGCTCGACTCGCCAGAACCACCTGCCGATCACGCAAAAATCACCTGCCGGCTACGCCACAACCAGTTGGTGAACACTTTGGAATCACCTGCTAGGCTTGCTGGAACCAGCTGCCGGTCATGCCAAAATCAGCTGCCAACTACGCCAGAACCGCTTGGAGGACACTGCGGAAACACCTGTCGGGCCGGCTGGAACCACATCTCAGACGTGCCAGAAACGTGTTCATGAGATGCTGGAACCACACCCCGAACAGACGGATACCACCTGCCAGAACCGCCTGAACCACCTGCTGAGCACGCCGGAACCACCTGCTCGACTCACCGGTACCACCTCCCTGACACGCCAAAATCACCTGCTGGGTATGCCAGAACCACTTGGCGGACACTCCGGAATCATCTGCCGGACATGCCGGAACCAGCTCTCAGACACACCAGAACCAAGTGCCGGAGACGCCGGAAGCACCTGCCGAGCATGCCGGAGCCACCTGCTCGACTCGCCAGAAACACCTGCCGGACACGCCAAAATCACCTGCGTGGTGCGCCAGAACCACCTGGCGGACACTACGGAATCATCTGCCGCGCATGCCGGAACCACCTCTCAGACGTGCCGGAAGCACGTGCCAGACACGCCGGAAACACCTACCGGACAGACCGGAACCACCTGCCAAGAACGCCGGAGCCACCTGTTCGACTCGCTGGAACCACCTGCCGCACAGGCCAATATCAACTGCTGGCTATGCCAGAACCACCTGGGGGACAGTCCGGGATCACCTGCCAGCCATGGCGGAACCACCTCTCAGACGTACCAGAACCACCTGCCGGAGAAGCTGGAAACACGTCCTGGACAGACTGGAACCACGTGACGGCCATGCCTGAACCACCTGCCGAGCACGGCGGAACCACCTGCCGGACACGCCAAAATCACCTGCGGGCTACGCCAGAACCACTTGGACGACTCTCCGAAATGACCTGCCGGGCATGTTGGAACCACCTCTCAGACGTGCCAGAAGCACGTGGCGGACAGTCCGGAATCACCTGTTGGGCATACGCAACCACCTCTGACACGTACCAGAACCACGTGCCGTGCACGCCGGAACCACCTACCGGACAGACCGGAATCAACTGTTGGGCATGCCGGAACCACCAGTCAGATGTGCCAGAAACACGTGCCAGAGACGCCGGAAGCACCTGCCGAGCACGTCGCAACCACCTGCTCAACTCGCCTGAACCACCTGCCGGACACGCCAAAATCACCTGCCCGCTACACCAGCACCACTTCGGGGACAAGCCGGAATCACGTGAGGGGCATGCCGGCACAGCCTCTCAGACTGAACCTCGTGCCGGACACCACAGAACCACCTGCCGGACAGACCGGAACCACCTGCCGGACATGCCGGAACCACCGGCTCGACCTGCCGGAACGAACGCTGGACATGCAAAATCACCTGCCGGCTACGCCGGAAACACTTGGCGAACACTCCGGAATCACCTGCCGGGCATGCCGGAACCACCTCTCACATATGCCAGAACCACGTGCCAATGACCCCGGAAGCACCTGCCGAGCACGCCGGAACCACCTGCTCGAGTCGCCAGAAACACCTGCCGGACACGCCAAAATCACCTGCCGGGTACGCCAGAACCACCTGGCGGATACTCCGAAACCACCTGTCGCGCATGCCGGAACCACCTCTCAGACGTGCCGGAAGCACGTGCCGGACACGCCGGAATCACCTACCGGACAGACCGGAACCACCTGCCGAGCACGCCGGAGCCACCTGTTCGACTCGCTGGAACCACCTGCCGGACAGGCCAATATCAACTGCTGGCTATGCCAGAACCACGTGGGGGACGGTCCGGAATCACCTGCCAGCCATGGCGGAACCACCTCTCAGACGTACCAGAACCACCTGCCGGAGAAGCTGGAAACACGTCCTGGACAGTCTGGAACCACCTGCCGGCCAAGCCTGAACCACCTGCCAAGCACAACGGAACAACCTGCCAGACACGCCAAAATCACCTGCGTGTTATGCCAGAACCACTTGGAGGACTCTCTGGGATGACCTGCCTGGCATGCCGGAACCACCTCTCAGACGTGCCAGAACCATGTGGCGGACAGTCCGGAATCACCTGTTGGGCATGCGCAACCACCTCTGAGACGTACCAGAACCACATGCCGTGCAGGCTGGAACCACCTACCGGACAGACCGGAATCACCTTTCGGGCATGCCGGAACCACCTGTCAGATGTGCCAGAAACACGTGCCGGAGACGCCGGAAGCACCTGCCAAGCACGTTGGAACCACCTGCTCAACTCGCCTGAACCACCTGCCAGACATGCCAATATCAACTGCTGGCTATGCCAGAACCACCTGGGGGACAGTCCGGGATCACCTGCCAGCCATGGCGGAACCACCTCTCAGACGTACCAGAACCACCTGCCGGAGAAGCTGGAAACACGTCCTGGACAGACTGGAACCACGTGACGGCCATGCCTGAACCACCTGCCGAGCACGGCGGAACCACCTGCCGGACACGCCAAAATCACCTGCGGGCTACGCCAGAACCACTTGGACGACTCTCCGAAATGACCTGCCGGGCATGTTGGAACCACCTCTCAGACGTGCCAGAAGCACGTGGCGGACAGTCCGGAATCACCTGTTGGGCATACGCAACCACCTCTGACACGTACCAGAACCACGTGCCGTGCACGCCGGAACCACCTACCGGACAGACTGGAATCAACTTTTGGGCATGCCGGAACCACCAGTCAGATGTGCCAGAAACACCTGCCGGAGACGCCGGAAGCACCTGCCGAGCACGTCGCAACCACCTGCTCAACTCGCCTGAACCACCTGCCGGACACGCCAAAATCACCTGCCCGCTACACCAGCACCACTTCGGGGACAAGCCGGAATCACGTGAGGGGCATGCCGGCACAGCCTCTCAGACTGAACCTCGTGCCGGACACCACAGAACCACCTGCCAGACAGACCGGAACCACCTGCCGGACATGCCGGAACCACCGGCTCAACCTGCCGGAACGACCGCTGGACATGCAAAATCACCTGCCGGCTACGCCGGAAACACTTGGCGAACACTCCGGAATCACCTGCCGGGCATGCCGGAACCACCTCTCAGATGTGCCAGAACCACGTGCCAATGACCCCGGAAGCACCTGCCGAGCACGCCGGAACCACCTGCTCGACTCGCCAGAACCACCTGCCAGACACGCAAAAATCACCTGCCGGCTACGCCACAACCAGTTGGGGAACACTTCGGAATCACCTGCCGGGCTTGCTGGAACCACCTGCCGGTCATGCCAAAATCACCTGCCAACTACGCCAGTACCACTTGGCGGACACTGTGGAAACACCTGTCGGGCCGGCCAGAAAAACATCTCAGACGTGCCAGAACCATGTGCATGAGATGCTGGAACCACACCCCGAACAGACGGAAAACACCTGCCAGACCCGTCTGAACAACCTGCCGAGCACGCCGGAGCCACCTGCTCGACTCGCCGGAACCACCTACCTGACATGACCAAATCACCAGCCGGGTATGCCAGAACCACTTGGCGGACACTCCGGAATCATCTGCCGGACATGCCGGAACCAGCTCTCAGACACACCAGAACCACGTGCCGGAGACGCCGGAAGCACCTGCCGAGCATGCCGGAGCCACCTGCTCGACTCGCCAGAAACACCTGCCGGACACGCCAAAATCACCTGCCGGGTACGCCAGAACCACCTGGCGGACACTCCGAAATCACCTGTCGCGCATGCCGGAACCACCTCTCAGACGTGCCGGAAGCACGTGCCGGACACGCCGGAATCACCTACCGGACAGACCGGAACCACCTGCCGAGCACGCCGGAGCCACCTGTTCGACTCGCTGGAACCACCTGCCGGACAGGCCAATATCAACTGCTGGCTATGCCAGAACCACCTGGGGGACGGTCCGGAATCGCCTGCCAGCCATGGCGGAACCACCTCTCAGACGTACCAGAACCACCTGCCGGAGAAGCTGGAAACACGTCCCGGACAGTCTGGAACCACCTGCCGTCCAAGCCTGAAGCACCTGCCAAGCACAATGGACAACCTGCCAGACACGCCAAAATCACCTGCGTGTTATGCCAGAACCACTTGGAGGACTCTCTGGGATGACCTGCCGGGCATGCCGGAACCACCTCTCAGACGTGCCAGAACCATGTGGCGGACAGTCCGGAATCACCTGTTGGGCATGCGCAACCACTTCTGAGACGTACCAGAAGCACATGCCGTGCAGGCTGGAACCACCTACCGGACAGACCGGAATCACCTTTCGGGCATGCCGGAACCACCTGTCAGATGTGCCAGAAACACGTGCCAGAGACGCCGGAAGCACCCGCCAAGCACGTTGGAACCACCTGCTCAACTCGCCTGAACCACCTGCCGGACATGCCAAAATCACCTGCCGACTATGCCAGAACCACTTGGCGAACACTCCGGAATCACTTGCCGGGCATGCAGGAACCACCTCTCAGACATGCCAGAACCCCGTGCCAATGACCCCGGAAGCACCTGCCGAGCACGCCGCAACCACCTGCTCGACTCGCCAGAACCACCTGCCGATCACGCAAAAATCACCTGCCGGCTACGCCACAACCAGTTGGTGAACACTTTGGAATCACCTGCCAGGCTTGCTGGAACCACCTGCCAGTCATGCCAAAATCACCTGCCAACTACGCCAGAACCGCTTGGCGGACACTGCGGAAACACCTGTCGGGCCGGGTGGAACCACATCTCAGACGTGCCAGAAACGTGTTCATGAGATGCTGGAACCACAACCCGAACAGACGGATACCACCTGCCAGAACCGCCTGAACCACCTGCTCAGCACGCCGGGACCACCTGCTCGACTCACCGGTACCACCTCCCTGACATGCCAAAATCACCTGCTGGGTATGCCAGAACCACTTGGCGGACACTCCGGAATCATCTGCCGGACATGCCGGAACCAGCTCTCAGACACACCAGAACCAAGTGCCGGAGACGCCGGAAGCACCTGCCGAGCATGCCGGAGCCACCTGCTCGACTCGCCAGAAACACCTGCCGGACACGCCAAAATCACCTGCCGGGTATGCCAGAACCACCTGGCGGACACTACGGAATCACCTGCCGCGCATGCCGGAACCACCTCTCAGACGTGCCGGAAGCACGTGCCAGACACGCCGGAAACACCTACCGGACAGACCGGAACCACCTGCCAAGAACGCCGGAGCCACCTGTTCGACTCGCTGGAACCACCTGCCGGACAGGCCAATATCAACTGCTGGCTATGCCAGAACCACCTGGGGGACAGTCCGGGATCACCTGCCAGCCATGGCGGAACCACCTCTCAGACGTACCAGAACCACCTGCCGGAGAAGCTGGAAACACGTCCTGGACAGACTGGAACCACGTGACGGCCATGCCTGAACCACCTGCCGAGCACGGCGGAACCACCTGCCGGACACGCCAAAATCACCTGCGGGCTACGCCAGAACCACTTGGACGACTCTCCGAAATGACCTGCCGGGCATGTTGGAACCACCTCTCAGACGTGCCAGAAGCACGTGGCGGACAGTCCGGAATCACCTGTTGGGCATACGCAACCACCTCTGACACGTACTAGAACCACGTGCCGTGCACGCCGGAACCACCTACCGGACAGACCGGAATCAACTTTTGGGCATGCCGGAACCACCAGTCAGATGTGCCAGAAACACGTGCCGGAGACGCCGGAAGCACCTGCCGAGCACGTCGCAACCACCTGCTCAACTCGCCTGAACCACCTGCCGGACACGCCAAAATCACCTGCCCGCTACACCAGCACCACTTCGGGGACAAGCCGGAATCACGTGAGGGGCATGCCGGCACAGGCTCTCAGACTGAACCTCGTGCCGGACACCACAGAACCACCTGCTGGACAGACCGGAACCACATTCCAGACACGCCGGAACCACCGGCTCGACCCGCCGGAACGACCGCTGGACATGCAAAATCACCTGCCGGCTACGCCGGAAACACTTGGCGAACACTCCGGAATCACCTGCCGGTCATGCCGGAACCACCTCTCAGATATGCCAGAACCACGTGCCAATGACCCCGGAAGCACCTGCCGAGCACGCCGGAACCACCTGCTCGACTCGCCAGAACCACCTGCCGGACACGCAAAAATCACCTGCCGGCTACGCCACAACCAGTTGGGGAACACTTCGGAATCACCTGCCGGGCTGGCTGGAACCACCTGCCGGTCATGCCAAAATCACCTGCCAACTACGCCAGTACCACATGGCGGACACTGTGGAAACACCTGTCGGGCCGGCCGGAACCACATCTCAGACGTGCCAGAACCATGTGCATGAGATGCTGGAACCACACCCCGAACAGACGGAAAACACCTGCCAGACCCGTCTGAACAACCTGCCGAGCACGCCGGAGCCACCTGCTCGACTCGCTGGAACCACCTACCTGACATGACCAAATCACCAGCCGGGTATGCCAGAACCACTTGGCGGACACTCCGGAATCATCTGCCGGACATGCCGGAACCAGCTCTCAGACACACCAGAACCACGTGCCGGAGACGCCGGAAGCACCTGCCGAGCATGCCGGAGCCACCTGCTCGACTCGCCAGAAACACCTGCCGGACACGCCAAAATCACCTGCCGGGTACGCCAGAACCACCTGGCGGACACTCCGAAATCACCTGTCGCGCATGCCGGAACCACCTCTCAGACGTGCCGGAAGCACGTGCCGGACACGCCGGAATCACCTACCGGACAGACCGGAACCACCTGCCGAGCACGCCGGAGCCACCTGTTCGACTCGCTGGAACCACCTGCCGGACAGGCCAATATCAACTGCTGGCTATGCCAGAACCACCTGGGGGACGGTCCGGAATCGCCTGCCAGCCATGGCGGAACCACCTCTCAGACGTACCAGAACCACCTGCCGGAGAAGCTGGAAACACGTCCCGGACAGTCTGGAACCACCTGCCGGCCAAGCCTGAACCACCTGCCAAGCACAATGGAACAACCTGCCAGACACGCCAAAATCACCTGCGTGTTATGCCAGAACCACTTGGAGGACTCTCTGGGATGACCTGCCGAGCATGCCGGAACCACCTCTCAGACGTGCCAGAACCATGTGGCGGACAGTCCGGAATCACCTGTTGGGCATGCGCAACCACTTCTGAGACGAATCAGAAGCACATGCCGTGCAGGCTGGAACCACCTACCGGACAGACCGGAATCACCTTTCGGGCATGCCGGAACCACCTGTCAGATGTGCCAGAAACACGTGCCAGAGACGCCGGAAGCACCCGCCAAGCACGTTGGAACCACCTGCTCAACTCGCCTGAACCACCTGCCGGACATGCCAAAATCACCTGCCGACTATGCCAGAACCACTTGGCGAACACTCCGGAATCACTTGCCGGGCATGCAGGAACCACCTCTCAGACATGCCAGAACCCCGTGCCAATGACCCCGGAAGCACCTGCCGAGCACGCCGCAACCACCTGCTCGACTCGCCAGAACCACCTGCCGATCACGCAAAAATCACCTGCCGGCTACGCCACAACCAGTTGGTGAACACTTTGGAATCACCTGCCAGGCTTGCTGGAACCACCTGCCAGTCATGCCAAAATCACCTGCCAACTACGCCAGAACCGCTTGGCGGACACTGCGGAAACACCTGTCGGGCCGGGTGGAACCACATCTCAGACGTGCCAGAAACGTGTTCATGAGATGCTGGAACCACACCCCGAACAGACGGATACCACCTGCCAGAACCGCCTGAACCACCTGCTCAGCACGCCGGGACCACCTGCTCGACTCACCGGTACCACCTCCCTGACATGCCAAAATCACCTGCTGGGTATGCCAGAACCACTTGGCGGACACTCCGGAATCATCTGCCGGACATGCCGGAACCAGCTCTCAGACACACCAGAACCAAGTGCCGGAGACGCCGGAAGCACCTGCCGAGCATGCCGGAGCCACCTGCTCGACTCGCCAGAAACACCTGCCGGACACGCCAAAATCACCTGCCGGGTATGCCAGAACCACCTGGCGGACACTCCGGAATCACCTGCCGCGCATGCCGGAACCACCTCTCAGACGTGCCGGAAGCACGTGCCAGACACGCCGGAAACACCTACCGGACAGACCGGAACCACCTGCCAAGAACGCCGGAGCCACCTGTTCGACTCGCTGGAACCACCTGCCGGACAGGCCAATATCAACTGCTGGCTATGCCAGAACCACCTGGGGGACAGTCCGGGATCACCTGCCAGCCATGGCGGAACCACCTCTCAGACGTACCAGAACCACCTGCCGGAGAAGCTGGAAACACGTCCTGGACAGACTGGAACCACGTGACGGCCATGCCTGAACCACCTGCCGAGCACGGCGGAACCACCTGCCGGACACGCCAAAATCACCTGCGGGCTACGCCAGAACCACTTGGACGACTCTCCGAAATGACCTGCCGGGCATGTTGGAACCACCTCTCAGACGTGCCAGAAGCACGTGGCGGACAGTCCGGAATCACCTGTTGGGCATACGCAACCACCTCTGACACGTACTAGAACCACGTGCCGTGCACGCCGGAACCACCTACCGGACAGACCGGAATCAACTTTTGGGCATGCCGGAACCACCAGTCAGATGTGCCAGAAACACGTGCCGGAGACGCCGGAAGCACCTGCCGAGCACGTCGCAACCACCTGCTCAACTCGCCTGAACCACCTGCCGGACACGCCAAAATCACCTGCCCGCTACACCAGCACCACTTCGGGGACAAGCCGGAATCACGTGAGGGGCATGCCGGCACAGCCTCTCAGACTGAACCTCGTGCCGGACACCACAGAACCACCTGCTGGACAGACCGGAACCACATTCCAGACACGCCGGAACCACCGGCTCGACCCGCCGGAACGACCGCTGGACATGCAAAATCACCTGCCGGCTACGCCGGAAACACTTGGCGAACACTCCGGAATCACCTGCCGGGCATGCCGGAACCACCTCTCAGATATGCCAGAACCACGTGCCAATGACCCCGGAAGCACCTGCCGAGCACGCCGGAACCACCTGCTCGACTCGCCAGAACCACCTGCCGGACACGCAAAAATCACCTGCCGGCTACGCCACAACCAGTTGGGGAACACTTCGGAATCACCTGCCGGGCTGGCTGGAACCACCTGCCGGTCATGCCAAAATCACCTGCCAACTACGCCAGTACCACTTGGCGGACACTGTGGAAACACCTGTCGGGCCGGCCGGAACCACATCTCAGACGTGCCAGAACCATGTGCATGAGATGCTGGAACCACACCCCGAACAGACGGAAAACACCTGCCAGACCCGTCTGAACAACCTGCCGAGCACGCCGGAGCCACCTGCTCGACTCGCCGGAACCACCTACCTGACATGCCCAAATCACCAGCCGGGTATGCCAGAACCACTTGGCGGACACTCCGGAATCATCTGCCGGACATGCCGGAACCAGCTCTCAGACACACCAGAACCACGTGCCGGAGACGCCGGAAGCACCTGCCGAGCATGCCGGAGCCACCTGCTCGACTCGCCAGAAACACCTGCCGGAAACGCCAAAATCACCTGCCGGGTACGCCAGAACCACCTGGCGGACACTCCGAAACCACCTGTCGCGCATGCCGGAACCACCTCTCAGACGTGCCGGAAGCACGTGCCGGACACGCCGGAATCACCTACCGGACAGACCGGAACCACCTGCCGAGCACGCCGGAGCCACCTGTTCGACTCGCTGGAACCACCTGCCGGACAGGCCAATATCAACTGCTGGCTATGCCAGAACCACCTGGGGGACGGTCCGGAATCACCTGCCAGCCAGGGCGGAACCACCTCTCAGACGTACCAGAACCACCTGCCGGAGAAGCTGGAAACACGTCCTGGACAGTCTGGAACCACCTGCCGGCCAAGCCTGAACCACCTGCCAAGCACAACGGAACAACCTGCCAGACACGCCAAAATCACCTGCGTGTTATGCCAGAACCACTTGGAGGACTCTCTGGGATGACCTGCCTGGCATGCCGGAACCACCTCTCAGACGTACCAGAACCACCTGCCGGAGAAGCTGGAAACACGTCCTGGACAGTCTGGAACCACCTGCCGGCCAAGCCTGAACCACCTGCCAAGCACAACGGAACAACCTGCCAGACACGCCAAAATCACCTGCGTGTTATGCCAGAACCACTTGGAGGACTCTCTGGGATGACCTGCCTGGCATGCCGGAACCACCTCTCAGACGTGCCAGAACCATGTGGCGGACAGTCCGGAATCACCTGTTGGGCATGCGCAACCACCTCTGAGACGTACCAGAACCACATGCCGTGCAGGCTGGAACCACCTACCGGACAGACCGGAATCACCTTTCGGGCATGCCGGAACCACCTGTCAGATGTGCCAGAAACACGTGCCGGAGACGCCGGAAGCACCTGCCAAGCACGTTGGAACCACCTGCTCAACTCGCCTGAACCACCTGCCGGACATGCCAAAATCACCTGCCGACTATGCCAGAACCACTTGGCGAACACTCCGGAATCACTTGCCGGGCATGCAGGAACCACCTCTCAGACATGCCAGAACCCCGTGCCAATGACCCCGGAAGCACCAGCCGAGCACGCCGGAACCACCTGCTCGACTCGCCAGAACCACCTGCCGATCACGCAAAAATCACCTGCCGGCTACGCCACAACCAGTTGGTGAACACTTTGGAATCACCTGCCAGGCTTGCTGGAACCACCTGCCAGTCATGCCAAAATCACCTGCCAGCTACGCCAGAACCGCTTGGCGGACACTGCGGAAACACCTGTCGGGCCGGCTGGAACCACATCTCAGACGTGCCAGAAACGTGTTCATGAGATGCTGGAACCACACCCCGAACAGACGGATACCACCTGCCAGAACCGCCTGAACCACCTGCTCAGCACGCCGGGACCACCTGCTCGACTCACCGGTACCACCTCCCTGACACGCCAAAATCACCTGCTGGGTATGCCAGAACCACTTGGCGGACACTCCAGAATCATCTGCCGGACATGCCGGAACCAGCTCTCAGACACACCAGAACCAAGTGCCGGAGACGCCGGAAGCACCTGCCGAGCATGCCGGAGCCACCTGCTCGACTCGCCAGAAACACCTGCCGGACACGCCAAAATAACCTGCCGGGTATGCCAGAACCACCTGGCGGACACTACGGAATCACCTGCCGCGCATGCCGGAACCACCTCTCAGACGTGCTGGAAGCACGTGCCAGACACGCCGGAAACACCTACCGGACAGACCGGAACCACCTGCCAAGAACGCCGGAGCCACCTGTTCGACTCGCTGGAACCACCTGCCGGACAGGCCAATATCAACTGCTGGCTATGCCAGAACCACCTGGGGGACAGTCCGGGATCACCTGCCAGCCATGGCGGAACCACCTCTCAGACGTACCAGAACCACCTGCCGGAGAAGCTGGAAACACGTCCTGGACAGACTGGAACCACGTGACGGCCATGCCTGAACCACCTGCCGAGCACGGCGGAACCACCTGCCGGACACGCCAAAATCACCTGCGGGCTACGCCAGAACCACTTGGACGACTCTCCGAAATGACCTGCCGGGCATGTTGGAACCACCTCTGAGACGTGCCAGAAGCACGTGGCGGACAGTCCGGAATCACCTGTTGGGCATACGCAACCACCTCTGAGACGTACCAGAACCACGTGCCGTGCACGCCGGAACCACCTACCGCACAGACCGGAATCAACTTTTGGGCATGCCGGAACCACCAGTCAGATGTGCCAGAAACACGTGCCGGAGACGCCGGAAGCACCTGCCGAGCACGTCGCAACCACCTGCTCAACTCGCCTGAACCACCTGCCGGACACGCGAAAATCACCTGCCGCTACACCAGCACCACTTCGGGACAAGCCGGAATCACGTGAGGGGCATGCCGGCACAGCCTCTCAGACTGAACCTCGTGCCGGACACCACAGAACCACCTGCCGGACAGACCGGAACCACCTGCCGGACACGCCGGAACCACCGGCTCGACCCACCGGAACGACCGCTGGACATGCAAAATCACCTGCGGGCTACGGCGGAAACACTTGGCGAACACTCCGGAATCACCTGCCGGGCATGCTGGAACCACCTCTCAGATGTGCCAGAACCACGTGCCAATGACCCCGGAAGCACCTGCCGAGCACGCCGGAACCACCTGCTCGACTCGCCAGAACCACCTGACGGACACGCAAAAATCACCTGCCGGCTACGCCACAACCAGTTGGGGAACACTTCGGAATCACCTGCCGGGCTTGCTGGAACCACCTGCCGGTCATGCCAAAATCACCTGCCAACTACGCCAGTACCACTTGGCGGACACTGTGGAAACACCTGTCGGGCCGGCCAGAACCACATCTCAGACGTGCCAGAACCATGTGCATGAGATGCTGGAACCACACCCCGAACAGACGGAAAACACCTGCCAGACCCGTCTGAACCACCTGCCGAGCACGCCGGAGCCACCTGCTCGACTCGCCGGAACCACCTACCTGACATGCCCAAATCACCAGCCGGGTATGCCAGAACCACTTGGCGGACACTCCGGAATCATCTGCCGGACATGCCGGAACCAGCTCTCAGACACACCAGAACCACGTGCCGGAGACGCCGGAAGCACCTGCCGAGCATGCCGGAGCCACCTGCTCGACTCGCCAGAAACACCTGCCGGACACGCCAAAATCACCTGCCGGGTACGCCAGAACCACCTGGCGGACACTCCGAAATCACCTGTCGCGCATGCCGGAACCACCTCTCAGACATGCCGGAAGCACGTGCTGGACACGCCGGAATCACCTACCGGACAGACCGGAACCACCTGCCGAGCACGCCGGAGCCACCTGTTCGACTCGCTGGAACCACCTGCTGGACAGGCCAATATCAACTGCTGGCTATGCCAGAACCACCTGGGGGACGGTCCGGAATCGCCTGCCGGCCATGGCAGAACCACCTCTCAGACGTACCAGAACCACCTGCCGGAGAAGCTGGAAACACGTCCTGGACAGTCTGGAACCACCTGCCGGCCAAGCCTGAACCACCTGCCAAGCACAACGGAACAACCTGCCAGACACGCCAAAATCACCTGCGTGTTATGCCAGAACCACTTGGAGGACTCTCTGGGATGACCTGCCGGGCATGCCGGAACCACCTCTCAGACGTGCCAGAACCATGTGGCGGACAGTCCGGAATCACCTGTTGGGCATGCGCAACCACCTCTGAGACGTACCAGAACCACATGCCGTGCAGGCTGGAACCACCTACCGGACAGACCGGAATCACCTTTCGGGCATGCCGGAACCACCTGTCAGATGTGCCAGAAACACGTGCCGGAGACGCCGGAAGCACCTGCCAAGCACGTTGGAACCACCTGCTCAACTCGCCTGAACCACCTGCCGGACATGCCAAAATCACCTGCCGACTATGCCAGAACCACTTGGCGAACACTCCGGAATCACTTGCCGGGCATGCAGGAACCACCTCTCAGACATGCCAGAACCCCGTGCCAATGACCCCGGAAGCACCTGCGGAGCACGCCGCAACCACCTGCTCGACTCGCCAGAACCACCTGCCGATCACGCAAAAATCACCTGCCGGCTACGCCACAACCAGTTGGTGAACACTTTGGAATCACCTGCCAGGCTTGCTGGAACCACCTGCCAGTCATGCCAAAATCACCTGCCAACTACGCCAGAACCGCTTGGCGGACACTGCGGAAACACCTGTCGGGCCGGGTGGAACCACATCTCAGACGTGCCAGAAACGTGTTCATGAGATGCTGGAACCACACCCCGAACAGACGGATACCACCTGCCAGAACCGCCTGAACCACCTGCTCAGCACGCCGGAGCCACCTGCTCGACTCACCGGTACCACCTCCCTGACATGCCAAAATCACCTGCTGGGTATGCCAGAACCACTTGGCGGACACTCCAGAATCATCTGCCGGACATGCCGGAACCAGCTCTCAGACACACCAGAACCAAGTGCCGGAGACGCCGGAAGCACCTGCCGAGCATGCCGGAGCCACCTGTTCGACTCGCCAGAAACACCTGCCGGACACGCCAAAATCGCCTGCCGGGTATGCCAGAACCACCTGGCGGACACTCCGGAATCACCTGCCGCGCATGCCGGAACCACCTCTCAGACGTGCCGGAAGCACGTGCCAGACACGCCGGAAACACCTTCCGGACAGACCGGAACCACCTGCCAAGAACGCCGGAGCCACCTGTTCGACTCGCTGGAACCACCTGCCGGACAGGCCAATATCAACTGCTGGCTATGCCAGAACCACCTGGGGGACAGTCCGGGATCACCTGCCAGCCATGGCGGAACCACCTCTCAGACGTACCAGAACCACCTTCCAGAGAAGCTGGAAACACGTCCTGGACAGACTGGAACCACGTGACGGCCATGCCTGAACCACCTGCTGAGCACGGCGGAACCACCTGCCGGACACGCCAAAATCACCTGCGGGCTACGCCAGAACCACTTGGACGACTCTCCGAAATGACCTGCCGGGCATGTTGGAACCACCTCTCAGACGTGCCAGAAGCACGTGGCGGACAGTCCGGAATCACCTGTTGGGCATACGCAACCACCTCTGAGACGTACCAGAACCACGTGCCGTGCACGCCGGAACCACCTACCGGACAGACCGGAATCAACTTTTGGGCATGCCGGAACCACCAGTCAGATGTGCCAGAAACACGTGCCGGAGACGCCGGAAGCACCTGCCGAGCACGTCGCAACCACCTGCTCAACTCGCCTGAACCACCTGCCGGACACGCCAAAATCACCTGCCCGCTACACCAGCACCACTTCGGGGACAAGCCGGAATCACGTGAGGGGCATGCCGGCACAGCCTCTCAGACTGAACCTCGTGCCGGACACCACAGAACCACCTGCCGGACAGACCGGAACCACATTCCAGACACGCCGGAACCACCGGCTCGACCCGCCGGAACGACCGCTGGACATGCAAAATCACCTGCCGGCTACGCCGGAAACACTTGGCGAACACTCCGGAATCACCTGCCGGGCATGCCGGAACCACCTCTCAGATATGCCAGAACCACGTGCCAATGACCCCGGAAGCACCTGCCGAGCACGCCGGAACCACCTGCTCGACTCGCCAGAACCACCTGCCGGACACGCAAAAATCACCTGCCGGCTACGCCACAACCAGTTGGGGAACACTTCGGAATCACCTGCCGGGCTTGCTGGAACCACCTGCCGGTCATGCCAAAATCACCTGCCAACTACGCCAGAACCGCTTGCCGGACACTGCGGAAACACCTGTCGGGCCGGCTGGAACCACATCTCAGACGTGCCAGAAACGTGTTCATGAGATGCTGGAACCACACCCCGAACAGACGGATACCACCAGCCAGAACCGCCTGAACCACCTGCTGAGCACGCCGGAACCACCTGCTCGACTCACCGGTACCACCTCCCTGACACGCCAAAATAACCTGCTGGGTATGCCAGAACCACTTGGCGGACACTCCGGAATCATCTGCCGGACATGCCGGAACCAGCTCTCAGACACACCAGAACCAAGTGCCGGAGACGCCGGAAGCACCTGCCGAGCATGCCGGAGCCACCTGCTCGACCCGCCAGAAACACCTGCCGGACACGCCAAAATCACCTGCCGGGTATGCCAGAACCACCTGGCAGACACTACGGAATCACCTGCCGCACATGCCGGAACCACCTCTCAGACGTGCCGGAAGCACGTGCCAGACACGCCGGAAACACCTACCGGACAGACCGGAACCACCTGCCAAGAACACCGGAGCCACCTGTTCGACTCGCTGGAACCACCTGCCGGACAGGCCAATATCAACTGCTGGCTATGCCAGAACCACCTGGGGGACAGTCCGGGATCACCTGCCAGCCATGGCGGAACCACCTCTCAGACGTACCAGAACCACCTGCCGGAGAAGCTGGAAACACGTCCTGGACAGACTGGAACCACGTGACGGCCATGCCTGAACCACCTGCCGAGCACGGCGGAACCACCTGCCGGACACGCCAAAATCACCTGCAGGCTACGCCAGAACCACTTGGACGACTCTCCGAAATGACCTGCCGGGCATGTTGGAACCACCTCTCAGACGTGCCAGAAGCACGTGGCGGACAGTCCGGAATCACCTGTTGGGCATACGCAACCACCTCTGAGACGTACCAGAACCACGTGCCGTGCACGCCGGAACCACCTACCGGACAGACCGGAATCAACTTTTGGGCATGCCGGAACCACCAGTCAGATGTGCCAGAAACACGTGCCGGAGACGCCGGAAGCACCTGCCGAGCACGTCGCAACCACCTGCTCAACTCGCCTGAACCACCTGCCGGACACGCCAAAATCACCTGCCCGCTACACCAGCACCACTTCGGGGACAAGCCGGAATCACGTGAGGGGCATGCCGGCACAGCCTCTCAGACTGAACCTCGTGCCGGACACCACAGAACCACCTGCCGGACAGACCGGAACCACATTCCAGACACGCCGGAACCACCGGCTCGACCCGCCGGAACGACCGCTGGACATGCAAAATCACCTGCCGGCTACGCCGGAAACACTTGGCGAACACTCCGGAATCACCTGCCGGGCATGCCGGAACCACCTCTCAGATATGCCAGAACCACGTGCCAATGACCCCGGAAGCACCTGCCGAGCACGCCGGAACCACCTGCTCGACTCGCCAGAACCACCTGCCGGACACGCAAAAATCACCTGCCGGCTACGCCACAACCAGTTGGGGAACACTTCGGAATCACCTGCCGGGCTTGCTGGAACCACCTGCCGGTCATGCCAAAATCACCTGCCAACTACGCCAGAACCGCTTGCCGGACACTGCGGAAACACCTGTCGGGCCGGCCGGAACCACATCTCAGACGTGCCAGAACCATGTGCATGAGATGCTGGAACCACACCCCGAACAGACGGAAAACACCTGCCAGACCCGTCTGAACAACCTGCCGAGCACGCCGGAGCCACCTGCTCGACTCGCCGGAACCACCTACCTGACATGCCCAAATCACCAGCCGGGTATGCCAGAACCACTTGGCGGACACTCCGGAATCATCTGCCGGACATGCCGGAACCAGCTCTCAGACACACCAGAACCACGTGCCGGAGACGCCGGAAGCACCTGCCGAGCATGCCGGAGCCACCTGCTCGACTCGCCAGAAACACCTGCCGGACACGCCAAAATCACCTGCCGGGTACGCCAGAACCACCTGGCGGACACTCCGAAACCACCTGTCGCGCATGCCGGAACCACCTCTCAGACGTGCCGGAAGCACGTGCCGGACACGCCGGAATCACCTACCGGACAGACCGGAACCACCTGCCGAGCACGCCGGAGCCACCTGTTCGACTCGCTGGAACCACCTGCCGGACAGGCCAATATCAACTGCTGGCTATGCCAGAACCACCTGGGGGACGGTCCGGAATCACCTGCCAGCCATGGCGGAACCACCTCTCAGACGTACCAGAACCACCTGCCGGAGAAGCTGGAAACACGTCCTGGACAGTCTGGAACCACCTGCCGGCCAAGCCTGAACCACCTGCCAAGCACAACGGAACAACCTGCCAGACATGCCAAAATCACCTGCGTGTTATGCCAGAACCACTTGGAGGACTCTCTGGGATGACCTGCTGGGCATGCCGGAACCACCTCTCAGACGTGCCAGAACCATGTGGCGGACAGTCCGGAATCACCTGTTGGGCATGCGCAACCACCTCTGAGACGTACCAGAACCACATGCCGTGCAGGCTGGAACCACCTACCGGACAGACCGGAATCACCTTTCGGGCATGCCGGAACCACCTGTCAGATGTGCCAGAAACACGTGCCGGAGACGCCGGAAGCACCTGCCAAGCACGTTGGAACCACCTGCTCAACTCGCCTGAACCACCTGCCGGACATGCCAAAATCACCTGCCGACTATGCCAGAACCACTTGGCGAACACTCCGGAATCACTTGCCGGGCATGCAGGAACCACCTCTCAGACATGCCAGAACCCCGTGCCAATGACCCCGGAAGCACCAGCCGAGCACGCCGGAACCACCTGCTCGACTCGCCAGAACCACCTGCCGATCACGCAAAAATCACCTGCCGGCTACGCCACAACCAGTTGGTGAACACTTTGGAATCACCTGCCAGGCTTGCTGGAACCACCTGCCAGTCATGCCAAAATCACCTGCCAACTACGCCAGAACCGCTTGGCGGACACTGCGGAAACACCTGTCGGGCCGGCTGGAACCACATCTCAGACGTGCCAGAAACGTGTTCATGAGATGCTGGAACCACACCCCGAACAGACGGATACCACCTGCCAGAACCGCCTGAACCACCTGCTCAGCACGCCGGGACCACCTGCTCGACTCACCGGTACCACCTCCCTGACACGCCAAAATCACCTGCTGGGTATGCCAGAACCACTTGGCGGACACTCCGGAATCATCTGCCGGACATGCCGGAACCAGCTCTCAGACACACCAGAACCAAGTGCCGGAGACGCCGGAAGCACCTGCCGAGCATGCCGGAGCCACCTGCTCGACCCGCCAGAAACACGTGCCGGACACGCCAAAATCACCTGCCGGGTATGCCAGAACCACCTGGCGGACACTACGGAATCACCTGCCGCACATGCCGGAACCACCTCTCAGACGTGCCGGAAGCACGTGCCAGACACGCCGGAAACACCTACCGGACAGACCGGAACCACCTGCCAAGAACGCCGGAGCCACCTGTTCGACTCGCTGGAACCACCTGCCGCACAGGCCAATATCAACTGCTGGCTATGCCAGAACCACCTGGGGGACAGTCCGGGATCACCTGCCAGCCATGGCGGAACCACCTCTCAGACGTACCAGAACCACCTGCCGGAGAAGCTGGAAACACGTCCTGGACAGACTGGAACCACGTGACGGCCATGCCTGAACCACCTGCCGAGCACGGCGGAACCACCTGCCGGACACGCCAAAATCACCTGCGGGCTACGCCAGAACCACTTGGACGACTCTCCGAAATGACCTGCCGGGCATGTTGGAACCACCTCTCAGACATGCCAGAACCCAGTGCCAATGACCCCGGAAGCACCAGCCGAGCACGCCGGAACCACCTGCTCGACTCGCCAGAACCACCTGCCGATCACGCAAAAATCACCTGCCGGCTACGCCACAACCAGTTGGTGAACACTTTGGAATCACCTGCCAGGCTTGCTGGAACCACCTGCCAGTCATGCCAAAATCACCTGCCAACTACGCCAGAACCGCTTGGCGGACACTGCGGAAACACCTGTCGGGCCGGCTGGAACCACATCTCAGACGTGCCAGAAACGTGTTCATGAGATGCTGGAACCACACCCCGAACAGACGGATACCACCTGCCAGAACCGCCTGAACCACCTGCTCAGCACGCCGGGACCACCTGCTCGACTCACCGGTACCACCTCCCTGACACGCCAAAATCACCTGCTGGGTATGCCAGAACCACTTGGCGGACACTCCAGAATCATCTGCCGGACATGCCGGAACCAGCTCTCAGACACACCAGAACCAAGTGCCGGAGACGCCGGAAGCACCTGCCGAGCATGCCGGAGCCACCTGCTCGAGTCGCCAGAAACACCTGCCGGACACGCCAAAATCACCTGCCGGGTATGCCAGAACCACCTGGCGGACACTCCGGAATCACCTGCCGCGCATGCCGGAACCACCTCTCAGACGTGCCGGAAGCACGTGCCAGACACGCCGGAAACACCTACCGGACAGACCGGAACCACCTGCCAAGAACGCCGGAGCCACCTGTTCGACTCGCTGGAACCACCTGCCGCACAGGCCAATATCAACTGCTGGCTATGCCAGAACCACCTGGGGGACAGTCCGGGATCACCTGCCAGCCATGGCGGAACCACCTCTCAGACGTACCAGAACCACCTGCCGGAGAAGCTGGAAACACGTCCTGGACAGACTGGAACCACGTGACGGCCATGCCTGAACCACCTGCCGAGCACGGCGGAACCGCCTGCCGGACACGCCAAAATCACCTGCGGGCTACGCCAGAACCACTTGGACGACTCTCCGAAATGACCTGCCGGGCATGTTGGAACCACCTCTCAGACGTGCCAGAACCATGTGGCGGACAGTCCGGAATCACCTGTTGGGCATACGCAACCACCTCTGAGACGTACCAGAACCACGTGCCGTGCACGCCGGAACCACCTACCGGACAGACCGGAATCCACTTTTGGGCATGCCGGAACCACCAGTCAGATGTGCCAGAAACACGTGCCGGAGACGCCGGAAGCACCTGCCGAGCACGTCGCAACCACCTGCTCAACTCGCCTGAACCACCTGCCGGACACGCCAAAATCACCTGCCCGCTACACCAGCACCACTTCGGGGACAAGCCGGAATCACGTGAGGGGCATGCCGGCACAGCCTCTCAGACTGAACCTCGTGCCGGACACCACAGAACCACCTGCCGGACAGACCGGAACCACATTCCAGACACGCCGGAACCACCGGCTCGACCCGCCGGAACGACCGCTGGACATGCAAAATCACCTGCCGGCTACGCCGGAAACACTTGGCGAACACTCCGGAATCACCTGCCGGGCATGCCGGAACCACCTCTCAGATATGCCAGAACCACGTGCCAATGACCCCGGAAGCACCTGCTGAGCACGCCGGAACCACCTGCTCGACTCGCAAGAACCACCTGCCGGACACGCAAAAATCACCTGCCGGCTACGCCACAACCAGTTGGGGAACACTTCGGAATCACCTGCCGGGCTTGCTGGAAACACCTGCCGGTCATGCCAAAATCACCTTCCAACTACGCCAGTACCACTTGGCGGACACTGTGGAAACACCTGTCGGGCCGGCCGGAACCACATCTCAGACGTGCCAGAACCATGTGCATGAGATGCTGGAACCACACCCCGAACAGACGGAAAACACCTGCCAGATCCGTCTGAACAACCTGCCGAGCACGCCGGAGCCACCTGCTCGACTCGCCGGAACCACCTACCTGACATGCCCAAATCACCAGCCGGGTATGCCAGAACCACTTGGCGGACACTCCGGAATCATCTGCCGGACATGCCGGAACCAGCTCTCAGACACACCAGAACCACGTGCCGGAGACGCCGGAAGCACCTGCCGAGCATGCCGGAGCCACCTGCTCGACTCGCCAGAAACACCTGCCGGACACGCCAAAATCACCTGCCGGGTACGCCAGAACCACCTGGCGGACACTCCGAAACCACCTGTCGCGCATGCCGGAACCACCTCTCAGACGTGCCGGAAGCACGTGCCGGACACGCCGGAATCACCTACCGGACAGACCGGAACCACCTGCCGAGCACGCCGGAGCCACCTGTTCGACTCGCTGGAACCACCTGCCGGACAGGCCAATATCAACTGCTGGCTATGCCAGAACCACCTGGGGGACGGTCCGGAATCACCTGCCAGCCATGGCGGAACCACCTCTCAGACGTACCAGAACCACCTGCCGGAGAAGCTGGAAACACGTCCTGGACAGTCTGGAACCACCTGCCGGCCAAGCCTGAACCACCTGCCAAGCACAACGGAACAACCTGCCAGACACGCCAAAATCACCTGCGTGTTATGCCAGAACCACTTGGAGGACTCTCTGGGATGACCTGCCGGGCATGCCGGAACCACCTCTCAGACGTGCCAGAACCATGTGGCGGACAGTCCGGAATCACCTGTTGGGCATGCGCAACCACCTCTGAGACGTACCAGAACCACATGCCGTGCAGGCTGGAACCACCTACCGGACAGACCGGAATCACCTTTCGGGCATGCCGGAACCACCTGTCAGATGTGCCAGAAACACGTGCCGGAGACGCCGGAAGCACCTGCCAAGCACGTTGGAACCACCTGCTCAACTCGCCTGAACCACCTGCCGGACATGCCAAAATCACCTGCCGACTATGCCAGAACCACTTGGCGAACACTCCGGAATCACTTGCCGGGCATGCAGGAACCACCTCTCAGACATGCCAGAACCCCGTGCCAATGACCCCGGAAGCACCAGCCGAGCACGCCGGAACCACCTGCTCGACTCGCCAGAACCACCTGCCGATCACGCAAAAATCACCTGCCGGCTACGCCACAACCAGTTGGTGAACACTTTGGAATCACCTGCCAGGCTTGCTGGAACCACCTGCCAGTCATGCCAAAATCACCTGCCAACTACGCCAGAACCGCTTGGCGGACACTGCGGAAACACCTGTCGGGCCGGCTGGAACCACATCTCAGACGTGCCAGAAACGTGTTCATGAGATGCTGGAACCACACCCCGAACAGACGGATACCACCTGCCAGAACCGCCTGAACCACCTGCTCAGCACGCCGGGACCACCTGCTCGACTCACCGGTACCACCTCCCTGACACGCCAAAATCACCTGCTGGGTATGCCAGAACCACTTGGCGGACACTCCAGAATCATCTGCCGGACATGCCGGAACCAGCTCTCAGACACACCAGAACCAAGTGCCGGAGACGCCGGAAGCACCTGCCGAGCATGCCGGAGCCACCTGCTCGACTCGCCAGAAACAGCTGCCGGACACGCCAAAATCACCTGCCGGGTATGCCAGAACCACCTGGCGGACACTCCGGAATCACCTGCCGCGCATGCTGGAACCACCTCTCAGATGTGCCAGAACCACGTGTCAATGACCCCGGAAGCACCTGCCGAGCACGCCGGAACCACCTGCTCGACTCGCCAGAACCACCTGCCGGACACGCAAAAATCACCTGCCGGCTACGCCACAACCAGTTGGGGAACACTTCGGAATCACCTGCCGGGCTTGCTGGAACCACCTGCCGGTCATGCCAAAATCACCCTCCAACTACGCCAGTACCACTTGGCGGACACTGTGGAAACACCTGTCGGGCCGGCCAGAACCACATCTCAGACGTGCCAGAACCATGTGCATGAGATGCTGGAACCACACCCCGAACAGACGGAAAACACCTGCCAGACCCGTCAGAACCACCTGCCGAGCACGCCGGAGCCACCTGCTCGACTCGCCGGAACCACCTACCTGACATGCCCAAATCACCAGCCGGGTATGCCAGAACCACTTGGCGGACACTCCGGAATCATCTGCCGGACATGCCGGAACCAGCTCTCAGACACACCAGAACCACGTGCCGGAGACGCCGGAAGCACCTGCCGAGCATGCCGGAGCCACCTGCTCGACTCGCCAGAAACACCTGCCGGACACGCCAAAATCGCCTGCCGGGTATGCCAGAACCACCTGGCGGACACTCCGGAATCACCTGCCGCGCATGCCGGAACCAAATCTCAGACGTGCCGGAAGCACGTGCCAGACACGCCGGAAACACCTTCCGGACAGACCGGAACCACCTGCCAAGAACGCCGGAGCCACCTGTTCGACTCGCTGGAACCACCTGCCGGACAGGCCAATATCAACTGCTGGCTATGCCAGAACCACCTGGGGGACAGTCCGGGATCACCTGCCAGCCATGGCGGAACCACCTCTCAGACGTACCAGAACCACCTTCCAGAGAAGCTGGAAACACGTCCTGGACAGACTGGAACCACGTGACGGCCATGCCTGAACCACCTGCTGAGCACGGCGGAACCACCTGCCGGACACGCCAAAATCACCTGCGGGCTACGCCAGAACCACTTGGACGACTCTCCGAAATGACCTGCCGGGCATGTTGGAACCACCTCTCAGACGTGCCAGAAGCACGTGGCGGACAGTCCGGAATCACCTGTTGGGCATACGCAACCACCTCTGAGACGTACCAGAACCACGTGCCGTGCACGCCGGAACCACCTACCGGACAGACCGGAATCCACTTTTGGGCATGCCGGAACCACCAGTCAGATGTGCCAGAAACACGTGCCGGAGACGCCGGAAGCACCTGCCGAGCACGTCGCAACCACCTGCTCAACTCGCCTGAACCACCTGCCGGACACGCCAAAATCACCTGCCCGCTACACCAGCACCACTTCGGGGACAAGCCGGAATCACGTGAGGGGCATGCCGGCACAGCCTCTCAGACTGAACCTCGTGCCGGACACCACAGAACCACCTGCCGGACAGACCGGAACCACATTCCAGACACGCCGGAACCACCGGCTCGACCCGCCGGAACGACCGCTGGACATGCAAAATCACCTGCCGGCTACGCCGGAAACACTTGGCGAACACTCCGGAATCACCTGCCGGGCATGCCGGAACCACCTCTCAGATATGCCAGAACCACGTGCCAATGACCCCGGAAGCACCTGCCGAGCACGCCGGAACCACCTGCTCGACTCGCCAGAACCACCTGCCGGACACGCAAAAATCACCTGCCGGCTACGCCACAACCAGTTGGGGAACACTTCGGAATCACCTGCCGGGCTTGCTGGAACCACCTGCCGGTCATGCCAAAATCACCTGCCAACTACGCCAGAACCGCTTGCCGGACACTGCGGAAACACCTGTCGGGCCGGCTGGAACCACATCTCAGACGTGCCAGAAACGTGTTCATGAGATGCTGGAACCACACCCCGAACAGACGGATACCACCAGCCAGAACCGCCTGAACCACCTGCTGAGCACGCCGGAACCACCTGCTCGACTCACCGGTACCACCTCCCTGACACGCCAAAATAACCTGCTGGGTATGCCAGAACCACTTGGCGGACACTCCGGAATCATCTGCCGGACATGCCGGAACCAGCTCTCAGACACACCAGAACCAAGTGCCGGAGACGCCGGAAGCACCTGCCGAGCATGCCGGAGCCACCTGCTCGACCCGCCAGAAACACCTGCCGGACACGCCAAAATCACCTGCCGGGTATGCCAGAACCACCTGGCAGACACTACGGAATCACCTGCCGCACATGCCGGAACCACCTCTCAGACGTGCCGGAAGCACGTGCCAGACACGCCGGAAACACCTACCGGACAGACCGGAACCACCTGCCAAGAACGCCGGAGCCACCTGTTCGACTCGCTGGAACCACCTGCCGGACAGGCCAATATCAACTGCTGGCTATGCCAGAACCACCTGGGGGACAGTCCGGGATCACCTGCCAGCCATGGCGGAACCACCTCTCAGACGTACCAGAACCACCTGCCGGAGAAGCTGGAAACACGTCCTGGACAGACTGGAACCACGTGACGGCCATGCCTGAACCACCTGCCGAGCACGGCGGAACCACCTGCCGGACACGCCAAAATCACCTGCGGGCTACGCCAGAACCACTTGGACGACTCTCCGAAATGACCTGCCGGGCATGTTGGAACCACCTCTCAGACGTGCCAGAAGCACGTGGCGGACAGTCCGGAATCACCTGTTGGGCATACGCAACCACCTCTGAGACGTACCAGAACCACGTGCCGTGCACGCCGGAACCACCTACCGGACAGACCGGAATCAACTTTTGGGCATGCCGGAACCACCAGTCAGATGTGCCAGAAACACGTGCCGGAGACGCCGGAAGCACCTGCCGAGCACGTCGCAACCACCTGCTCAACTCGCCTGAACCACCTGCCGGACACGCCAAAATCACCTGCCCGCTACACCAGCACCACTTCGGGGACAAGCCGGAATCACGTGAGGGGCATGCCGGCACAGCCTCTCAGACTGAACCTCGTGCCGGACACCACAGAACCACCTGCCGGACAGACCGGAACCACATTCCAGACACGCCGGAACCACCGGCTCGACCCGCCGGAACGACCGCTGGACATGCAAAATCACCTGCCGGCTACGCCGGAAACACTTGGCGAACACTCCGGAATCACCTGCCGGGCATGCCGGAACCACCTCTCAGATATGCCAGAACCACGTGCCAATGACCCCGGAAGCACCTGCCGAGCACGCCGGAACCACCTGCTCGACTCGCCAGAACCACCTGCCGGACACGCAAAAATCACCTGCCGGCTACGCCACAACCAGTTGGGGAACACTTCGGAATCACCTGCCGGGCTTGCTGGAACCACCTGCCGGTCATGCCAAAATCACCTGCCAACTACGCCAGAACCGCTTGCCGGACACTGCGGAAACACCTGTCGGGCCGGCCGGAACCACATCTCAGACGTGCCAGAACCATGTGCATGAGATGCTGGAACCACACCCCGAACAGACGGAAAACACCTGCCAGACCCGTCTGAACAACCTGCCGAGCACGCCGGAGCCACCTGCTCGACTCGCCGGAACCACCTACCTGACATGCCCAAATCACCAGCCGGGTATGCCAGAACCACTTGGCGGACACTCCGGAATCATCTGCCGGACATGCCGGAACCAGCTCTCAGACACACCAGAACCACGTGCCGGAGACGCCGGAAGCACCTGCCGAGCATGCCGGAGCCACCTGCTCGACTCGCCAGAAACACCTGCCGGACACGCCAAAATCACCTGCCGGGTACGCCAGAACCACCTGGCGGACACTCCGAAACCACCTGTCGCGCATGCCGGAACCACCTCTCAGACGTGCCGGAAGCACGTGCCGGACACGCCGGAATCACCTACCGGACAGACCGGAACCACCTGCCGAGCACGCCGGAGCCACCTGTTCGACTCGCTGGAACCACCTGCCGGACAGGCCAATATCAACTGCTGGCTATGCCAGAACCACCTGGGGGACGGTCCGGAATCACCTGCCAGCCATGGCGGAACCACCTCTCAGACGTACCAGAACCACCTGCCGGAGAAGCTGGAAACACGTCCTGGACAGTCTGGAACCACCTGCCGGCCAAGCCTGAACCACCTGCCAAGCACAACGGAACAACCTGCCAGACATGCCAAAATCACCTGCGTGTTATGCCAGAACCACTTGGAGGACTCTCTGGGATGACCTGCTGGGCATGCCGGAACCACCTCTCAGACGTGCCAGAACCATGTGGCGGACAGTCCGGAATCACCTGTTGGGCATGCGCAACCACCTCTGAGACGTACCAGAACCACATGCCGTGCAGGCTGGAACCACCTACCGGACAGACCGGAATCACCTTTCGGGCATGCCGGAACCAACTGTCAGATGTGCCAGAAACACGTGCCGGAGACGCCGGAAGCACCTGCCAAGCACGTTGGAACCACCTGCTCAACTCGCCTGAACCACCTGCCGGACATGCCAAAATCACCTGCCGACTATGCCAGAACCACTTGGCGAACACTCCGGAATCACTTGCCGGGCATGCAGGAACCACCTCTCAGACATGCCAGAACCCCGTGCCAATGACCCCGGAAGCACCAGCCGAGCACGCCGGAACCACCTGCTCGACTCGCCAGAACCACCTGCCGATCACGCAAAAATCACCTGCCGGCTACGCCACAACCAGTTGGTGAACACTTTGGAATCACCTGCCAGGCTTGCTGGAACCACCTGCCAGTCATGCCAAAATCACCTGCCAACTACGCCAGAACCGCTTGGCGGACACTGCGGAAACACCTGTCGGGCCGGCTGGAACCACATCTCAGACGTGCCAGAAACGTGTTCATGAGATGCTGGAACCACACCCCGAACAGACGGATACCACCTGCCAGAACCGCCTGAACCACCTGCTCAGCACGCCGGGACCACCTGCTCGACTCACCGGTACCACCTCCCTGACACGCCAAAATCACCTGCTGGGTATGCCAGAACCACTTGGCGGACACTCCGGAATCATCTGCCGGACATGCCGGAACCAGCTCTCAGACACACCAGAACCAAGTGCCGGAGACGCCGGAAGCACCTGCCGAGCATGCCGGAGCCACCTGCTCGACCCGCCAGAAACACGTGCCGGACACGCCAAAATCACCTGCCGGGTATGCCAGAACCACCTGGCGGACACTACGGAATCACCTGCCGCACATGCCGGAACCACCTCTCAGACGTGCCGGAAGCACGTGCCAGACACGCCGGAAACACCTACCGGACAGACCGGAACCACCTGCCAAGAACGCCGGAGCCACCTGTTCGACTCGCTGGAACCACCTGCCGCACAGGCCAATATCAACTGCTGGCTATGCCAGAACCACCTGGGGGACAGTCCGGGATCACCTGCCAGCCATGGCGGAACCACCTCTCAGACGTACCAGAACCACCTGCCGGAGAAGCTGGAAACACGTCCTGGACAGACTGGAACCACGTGACGGCCATGCCTGAACCACCTGCCGAGCACGGCGGAACCACCTGCCGGACACGCCAAAATCACCTGCGGGCTACGCCAGAACCACTTGGACGACTCTCCGAAATGACCTGCCGGGCATGTTGGAACCACCTCTCAGACGTGCCAGAACCATGTGGCGGACAGTCCGGAATCACCTGTTGGGCATACGCAACCACCTCTTAGACGTACCAGAACCACGTGCCGTGCACGCCGGAACCACCTACCGGACAGACCGGAATCAACTTTTGGGCATGCCGGAACCACCAGTCAGATGTGCCAGAAACACGTGCCGGAGACGCCGGAAGCACCTGCCGAGCACGTCGCAACCACCTGCTCAACTCGCCTGAACCACCTGCCGGACACGCCAAAATCACCTGCCCGCTACAACACCACCACTTCGGGGACAAGCCGGAATCACGTGAGGGGCATGCCGGCACAGCCTCTCAGACTGAACCTCGTGCCGGACACCACAGAACCACCTGCCGGACAGACCGGAACCACATTCCAGACACGCCGGAACCACCGGCTCGACCCGCCGGAACGACCGCTGGACATGCAAAATCACCTGCCGGCTACGCCGGAAACACTTGGCGAACACTCCGGAATCACCTGCCGGGCATGCCGGAACCACCTCTCAGATATGCCAGAACCACGTGCCAATGACCCCGGAAGCACCTGCCGAGCACGCCGGAACCACCTGCTCGACTCGCCAGAACCACCTGCCGGACACGCAAAAATCACCTGCCGGCTACGCCACAACCAGTTGGGGAACACTTCGGAATCACCTGCCGGGCTTGCTGGAACCACCTGCCGGTCATGCCAAAATCACCTGCCAACTACGCCAGTACCACTTGGCGGACAATGTGGAAACACCTGTCGGGCCGGCCGGAACCACATCTCAGACGTGCCAGAACCATGTGCATGAGATGCTGGAACCACACCCCGAACAGACGGAAAACACCTGCCAGACCCGTCTGAACAACCTGCCGAGCACGCCGGAGCCACCTGCTCGACTCGCCGGAACCACCTACCTGACATGCCCAAATCACCAGCCGGGTATGCCAGAACCACTTGGCGGACACTCCGGAATCATCTGCCGGACATGCCGGAACCAGCTCTCAGACACACCAGAACCACGTGCCGGAGACGCCGGAAGCACCTGCCGAGCATGCCGGAGCCACCTGCTCGACTCGCCAGAAACACCTGCCGGACACGCCAAAATCACCTGCCGGGTACGCCAGAACCACCTGGCGGACACTCCAAAACCACCTGTCGCGCATGCCGGAACCACCTCTCAGACGTGCCGGAAGCACGTGCCGGACACGCCGGAATCACCTACCGGACAGACCGGAACCACCTGCCGAGCACGCCGGAGCCACCTGTTCGACTCGCTGGAACCACCTGCCGGACAGGCCAATATCAACTGCTGGCTATGCCAGAACCACCTGGGGGACGGTCCGGAATCACCTGCCAGCCATGGCGGAACCACCTCTCAGACGTACCAGAACCACCTGCCGGAGAAGCTGGAAACACGTCCTGGACAGTCTGGAACCACCTGCCGGCCAAGCCTGAACCACCTGCCAAGCACAACGGAACAACCTGCCAGACACGCCAAAATCACCTGCGTGTTATGCCAGAACCACTTGGAGGACTCTCTGGGATGACCTGCTGGGCATGCCGGAACCACCTCTCAGACGTGCCAGAACCATGTGGCGGACAGTCCGGAATCACCTGTTGGGCATGCGCAACCACCTCTGAGACGTACCAGAACCACATGCCGTGCAGGCTGGAACCACCTACCGGACAGACCGGAATCACCTTTCGGGCATGCCGGAACCACCTGTCAGATGTGCCAGAAACACGTGCCGGAGACGCCGGAAGCACCTGCCAAGCACGTTGGAACCACCTGCTCAACTCGCCTGAACCACCTGCCGGACATGCCAAAATCACCTGCCGACTATGCCAGAACCACTTGGCGAACACTCCGGAATCACTTGCCGGGCATGCAGGAACCACCTCTCAGACATGCCAGAACCCCGTGCCAATGACCCCGGAAGCACCAGCCGAGCACGCCGGAACCACCTGCTCGACTCGCCAGAACCACCTGCCGATCACGCAAAAATCACCTGCCGGCTACGCCACAACCAGTTGGTGAACACTTTGGAATCACCTGCCAGGCTTGCTGGAACCACCTGCCAGTCATGCCAAAATCACCTGCCAACTACGCCAGAACCGCTTGGCGGACACTGCGGAAACACCTGTCGGGCCGGCTGGAACCACATCTCAGACGTGCCAGAAACGTGTTCATGAGATGCTGGAACCACACCCCGAACAGACGGATACCACCTGCCAGAACCGCCTGAACCACCTGCTCAGCACGCCGGGACCACCTGCTCGACTCACGGGTACCACCTCCCTGACACGCCAAAATCACCTGCTGGGTATGCCAGAACCACTTGGCGGACACTCCAGAATCATCTGCCGGACATGCCGGAACCAGCTCTCAGACACACCAGAACCAAGTGCCGGAGACGCCGGAAGCACCTGCCGAGCATGCCGGAGCCACCTGCTCGAGTCGCCAGAAACACCTGCCGGACACGCCAAAATCACCTGCCGGGTATGCCAGAACCACCTGGCGGACACTCCGGAATCACCTGCCGCGCATGCCGGAACCACCTCTCAGACGTGCCGGAAGCACGTGCCAGACACGCCGGAAACACCTACCGGACAGACCGGAACCACCTGCCAAGAACGCCGGAGCCACCTGTTCGACTCGCTGGAACCACCTGCCGCACAGGCCAATATCAACTGCTGGCTATGCCAGAACCACCTGGGGGACAGTCCGGGATCACCTGCCAGCCATGGCGGAACCACCTCTCAGACGTACCAGAACCACCTGCCGGAGAAGCTGGAAACACGTCCTGGACAGACTGGAACCACGTGACGGCCATGCCTGAACCACCTGCCGAGCACGGCGGAACCGCCTGCCGGACACGCCAAAATCACCTGCGGGCTACGCCAGAACCACTTGGACGACTCTCCGAAATGACCTGCCGGGCATGTTGGAACCACCTCTCAGACGTGCCAGAACCATGTGGCGGACAGTCCGGAATCACCTGTTGGGCATACGCAACCACCTCTGAGACGTACCAGAACCACGTGCCGTGCACGCCGGAACCACCTACCGGACAGACCGGAATCCACTTTTGGGCATGCCGGAACCACCAGTCAGATGTGCCAGAAACACGTGCCGGAGACGCCGGAAGCACCTGCCGAGCACGTCGCAACCACCTGCTCAACTCGCCTGAACCACCTGCCGGACACGCCAAAATCACCTGCCCGCTACACCAGCACCACTTCGGGGACAAGCCGGAATCACGTGAGGGGCATGCCGGCACAGCCTCTCAGACTGAACCTCGTGCCGGACACCACAGAACCACCTGCCGGACAGACCGGAACCACATTCCAGACACGCCGGAACCACCGGCTCGACCCGCCGGAACGACCGCTGGACATGCAAAATCACCTGCCGGCTACGCCGGAAACACTTGGCGAACACTCCGGAATCACCTGCCGGGCATGCCGGAACCACCTCTCAGATATGCCAGAACCACGTGCCAATGACCCCGGAAGCACCTGCTGAGCACGCCGGAACCACCTGCTCGACTCGCAAGAACCACCTGCCGGACACGCAAAAATCACCTGCCGGCTACGCCACAACCAGTTGGGGAACACTTCGGAATCACCTGCCGGGCTTGCTGGAACCACCTGCCGGTCATGCCAAAATCACCTTCCAACTACGCCAGTACCACTTGGCGGACACTGTGGAAACACCTGTCGGGCCGGCCGGAACCACATCTCAGACGTGCCAGAACCATGTGCATGAGATGCTGGAACCACACCCCGAACAGACGGAAAACACCTGCCAGATCCGTCTGAACAACCTGCCGAGCACGCCGGAGCCACCTGCTCGACTCGCCGGAACCACCTACCTGACATGCCCAAATCACCAGCCGGGTATGCCAGAACCACTTGGCGGACACTCCGGAATCATCTGCCGGACATGCCGGAACCAGCTCTCAGACACACCAGAACCACGTGCCGGAGACGCCGGAAGCACCTGCCGAGCATGCCGGAGCCACCTGCTCGACTCGCCAGAAACACCTGCCGGACACGCCAAAATCACCTGCCGGGTACGCCAGAACCACCTGGCGGACACTCCGAAACCACCTGTCGCGCATGCTGGAACCACCTCTCAGACGTGCCGGAAGCACGTGCCGGACACGCCGGAATCACCTACCGGACAGACCGGAACCACCTGCCGAGCACGCCGGAGCCACCTGTTCGACTCGCTGGAACCACCTGCCGGACAGGCCAATATCAACTGCTGGCTATGCCAGAACCACCTGGGGGACGGTCCGGAATCACCTGCCAGCCATGGCGGAACCACCTCTCAGACGTACCAGAACCACCTGCCGGAGAAGCTGGAAACACGTCCTGGACAGTCTGGAACCACCTGCCGGCCAAGCCTGAACCACCTGCCAAGCACAACGGAACAACCTGCCAGACACGCCAAAATCACCTGCGTGTTATGCCAGAACCACTTGGAGGACTCTCTGGGATGACCTGCCGGGCATGCCGGAACCACCTCTCAGACGTGCCAGAACCATGTGGCGGACAGTCCGGAATCACCTGTTGGGCATGCGCAACCACCTCTGAGACGTACCAGAACCACATGCCGTGCAGGCTGGAACCACCTACCGGACAGACCGGAATCACCTTTCGGGCATGCCGGAACCACCTGTCAGATGTGCCAGAAACACGTGCCGGAGACGCCGGAAGCACCTGCCAAGCACGTTGGAACCACCTGCTCAACTCGCCTGAACCACCTGCCGGACATGCCAAAATCACCTGCCGACTATGCCAGAACCACTTGGCGAACACTCCGGAATCACTTGCCGGGCATGCAGGAACCACCTCTCAGACATGCCAGAACCCCGTGCCAATGACCCCGGAAGCACCAGCCGAGCACGCCGGAACCACCTGCTCGACTCGCCAGAACCACCTGCCGATCACGCAAAAATCACCTGCCGGCTACGCCACAACCAGTTGGTGAACACTTTGGAATCACCTGCCAGGCTTGCTGGAACCACCTGCCAGTCATGCCAAAATCACCTGCCAACTACGCCAGAACCGCTTGGCGGACACTGCGGAAACACCTGTCGGGCCGGCTGGAACCACATCTCAGACGTGCCAGAAACGTGTTCATGAGATGCTGGAACCACACCCCGAACAGACGGATACCACCTGCCAGAACCGCCTGAACCACCTGCTCAGCACGCCGGGACCACCTGCTCGACTCACCGGTACCACCTCCCTGACACGCCAAAATCACCTGCTGGGTATGCCAGAACCACTTGGCGGACACTCCAGAATCATCTGCCGGACATGCCGGAACCAGCTCTCAGACACACCAGAACCAAGTGCCGGAGACGCCGGAAGCACCTGCCGAGCATGCCGGAGCCACCTGCTCGACTCGCCAGAAACAGCTGCCGGACACGCCAAAATCACCTGCCGGGTATGCCAGAACCACCTGGCGGACACTCCGGAATCACCTGCCGCGCATGCTGGAACCACCTCTCAGATGTGCCAGAACCACGTGCCAATGACCCCGGAAGCACCTGCCGAGCACGCCGGAACCACCTGCTCGACTCGCCAGAACCACCTGCCGGACACGCAAAAATCACCTGCCGGCTACGCCACAACCAGTTGGGGAACACTTCGGAATCACCTGCCGGGCTTGCTGGAACCACCTGCCGGTCATGCCAAAATCACCCTCCAACTACGCCAGTACCACTTGGCGGACACTGTGGAAACACCTGTCGGGCCGGCCAGAACCACATCTCAGACGTGCCAGAACCATGTGCATGAGATGCTGGAACCACACCCCGAACAGACGGAAAACACCTGCCAGACCCGTCAGAACCACCTGCCGAGCACGCCGGAGCCACCTGCTCGACTCGCCGGAACCACCTACCTGACATGCCCAAATCACCAGCCGGGTATGCCAGAACCACTTGGCGGACACTCCGGAATCATCTGCCGGACATGCCGGAACCAGCTCTCAGACACACCAGAACCACGTGCCGGAGACGCCGGAAGCACCTGCCGAGCATGCCGGAGCCACCTGCTCGACTCGCCAGAAACACCTGCCGGACACGCCAAAATCACCTGCCGGGTACGCCAGAACCACCTGGCGGACACTCCGAAATCACCTGTCGCGCATGCCGGAACCACCTCTCAGACATGCCGGAAGCACGTGCTGGACACGCCGGAATCACCTACCGGACAGACCGGAACCACCTGCCGAGCACGCCGGAGCCACCTGTTCGACTCGCTGGAACCACCTGCCGGAAAGGCCAATATCAACTGCTGGCTATGCCAGAACCACCTGGGGGACGGTCCGGAATCGCCTGCCAGCCATGGCGGAACCACCTCTCAGACGTACCAGAACCACCTGCCGGAGAAGCTGGAAACACGTCCTGGACAGTCTGGAACCACCTGCCGGCCAAGCCTGAACCACCTGCCGAGCACGGCGGAACCACCTGCCGGGCACGCCAAAATCACCTGCGGGCTACGCCAGAACCACTTGGACGACTCTCCGAAATGACCTGCCGGGCATGTTGGAACCACCTCTCAGACGTGCCAGAAGCACGTGGCGGACAGTCCGGAATCACCTGTTGGGCATACGCAACCACCTCTGAGACGTACCAGAACCACGTGCCGTGCACGCCGGAACCACCTACCGGACAGACCGGAATCAACTTTTGGGCATGCCGGAACCACCAGTCAGATGTGCCAGAAACACGTGCCGGAGACGCCGGAAGCACCTGCCGAGCACGTCGCAACCACCTGCTCAACTCGCCTGAACCACCTGCCGGACACGCCAAAATCACCTGCCCGCTACACCAGCACCACTTCGGGGACAAGCCGGAATCACGTGAGGGGCATGCCGGCACAGCCTCTCAGACTGAACCTCGTGCCGGACACCACAGAACCACCTGCCGGACAGACCGGAACCACATTCCAGACACGCCGGAACCACCGGCTCGACCCGCCGGAACGACCGCTGGACATGCAAAATCACCTGCCGGCTACGCCGGAAACACTTGGCGAACACTCCGGAATCACCTGCCGGGCATGCCGGAACCACCTCTCAGATATGCCAGAACCACGTGCCAATGACCCCGGAAGCACCTGCCGAGCACGCCGGAACCACCTGCTCGACTCGCCAGAACCACCTGCCGGACACGCCAAAATCACCTGCCGGCTACGCCACAACCAGTTGGGGAACACTTCGGAATCACCTGCCGGGCTTGCTGGAACCACCTGCCGGTCATGCCAAAATCACCTGCCAACTACGCCAGAACCGCTTGCCGGACACTGCGGAAACACCTGTCGGGCCGGCTGGAACCACATCTCAGACGTGCCAGAAACGTGTTCATGAGATGCTGGAACCACACCCCGAACAGACGGATACCACCTGCCAGAACCGCCTGAACCACCTGCTGAGCACGCCGGAACCACCTGCTCGACTCACCGGTACCACCTCCCTGACACGCCAAAATCACCTGCTGGGTATGCCAGAACCACTTGGCGGACACTCCGGAATCATCTGCCGGACATGCCGGAACCAGCTCTCAGACACACCAGAACCAAGTGCCGGAGACGCCGGAAGCACCTGCCGAGCATGCCGGAGCCACCTGCTCGACTCGCCAGAAACACCTGCCGGACACGCCAAAATCACCTGCCGGGTATGCCAGAACCACCTGGCGGACACTACGGAATCACCTGCCGCACATGCCGGAACCACATCTCAGACGTGCCGGAAGCACGTGCCAGACACGCCGGAAACACCTACCGGACAGACCGGAACCACCTGCCAAGAACGCCGGAGCCACCTGTTCGACTCGCTGGAACCACCTGCCGGACAGGCCAATATCAACTGCTATGCCAGAACCACCTGGGGGACAGTCCGGGATCACCTGCCAGCCATGGCGGAACCACCTCTCAGACGTACCAGAACCACCTGCCGGAGAAGCTGGAAACACGTCCTGGACAGACTGGAACCACGTGACGGCCATGCCTGAACCACCTGCCGAGCACGGCGGAACCAACTGCCGGACACGCCAAAATCACCTGCGGGCTACGCCAGAACAACTTGGACGACTCTCCGAAATGATCTGCCGGGCATGTTGGAACCACCTCTCAGACGTGCCAGAAGCACGTGGCGGACAGTCCGGAATCACCTGTTGGGCATACGCAACCACCTCTGACACGTACCAGAACCACGTGCCGTGCACGCCGGAACCACCTACCGGACAGACCGGAATCAACTTTTGGTCATGCCGGAACCACCAGTCAGATGTGCCAGAAACACGTGCCGGAGACGCCGGAAGCACCTGCCGAGCACGTCGCAACCACCTGCTCAACTCGCCTGAACCACCTGCCGGACACGCCAAAATCACCTGCCCGCTACACCAGCACCACTTCGGGGACAAGCCGGAATCACGTGAGGGGCATGCCGGCACAGCCTCTCAGACTGAACCTCGTGCCGGACACCACAGAACCACCTGCCGGACAGACCGGAACCACATTCCAGACACGCCGGAACCACCGGCTCGACCCGCCGGAACGACCGCTGGACATGCAAAATCACCTGCCGGCTACGCCGGAAACACTTGGCGAACACTCCGGAATCACCTGCCGGGCATGCCGGAACCACCTCTCAGATATGCCAGAACCACGTGCCAATGACCCCGGAAGCACCTGCCGAGCACGCCGGAACCACCTGCTCGACTCGCCAGAACCACCTGCCGGACACGCAAAAATCACCTGCCGGCTACGCCACAACCAGTTGGGGAACACTTCGGAATCACCTGCCGGGCTTGCTGGAACCACCTGCCGGTCATGCCAAAATCACCTGCCAACTACGCCAGAACCGCTTGCCGGACACTGCGGAAACACCTGTCGGGCCGGCTGGAACCACATCTCAGACGTGCCAGAAACGTGTTCATGAGATGCTGGAACCACACCCCGAACAGACGGATACCACCTGCCAGAACCGCCTGAACCACCTGCTGAGCACGCCGGAACCACCTGCTCGACTCACCGGTACCACCTCCCTGACACGCCAAAATCACCTGCTGGGTATGCCAGAACCACTTGGCGGACACTCCGGAATCATCTGCCGGACATGCCGGAACCAGCTCTCAGACACACCAGAACCAAGTGCCGGAGACGCCGGAAGCACCTGCCGAGCATGCCGGAGCCACCTGCTCGACTCGCCAGAAACACCTGCCGGACACGCCAAAATCACCTGCCGGGTATGCCAGAACCACCTGGCGGACACTACGGAATCACCTGCCGCACATGCCGGAACCACATCTCAGACGTGCCGGAAGCACGTGCCAGACACGCCGGAAACACCTACCGGACAGACCGGAACCACCTGCCAAGAACGCCGGAGCCACCTGTTCGACTCGCTGGAACCACCTGCCGGACAGGCCAATATCAACTGCTATGCCAGAACCACCTGGGGGACAGTCCGGGATCACCTGCCAGCCATGGCGGAACCACCTCTCAGACGTACCAGAACCACCTGCCGGAGAAGCTGGAAACACGTCCTGGACAGACTGGAACCACGTGACGGCCATGCCTGAACCACCTGCCGAGCACGGCGGAACCAACTGCCGGACACGCCAAAATCACCTGCGGGCTACGCCAGAACAACTTGGACGACTCTCCGAAATGATCTGCCGGGCATGTTGGAACCACCTCTCAGACGTGCCAGAAGCACGTGGCGGACAGTCCGGAATCACCTGTTGGGCATACGCAACCACCTCTGACACGTACCAGAACCACGTGCCGTGCACGCCGGAACCACCTACTGTACAGACCGGAATCAACTTTTGGGCATGCCGGAACCACCAGTCAGATGTGCCAGAAACACGTGCCGGAGACGCCGGAAGCACCTGCCGAGCACGTCGCAACCACCTGCTCAACTCGCCTGAACCACCTGCCGGACACGCCAAAATCACCTGCCCGCTACACCAGCACCACTTCGGGGACAAGCCGGAATCACGTGAGGGGCATGCCGGCACAGCCTCTCAGACTGAACCTCGTGCCGGACACCACAGAACCACCTGCCGGACAGACCGGAACCACCTGCCGGACATGCCGGAACCACCGGCTCGACCTGCCGGAACGACCGCTGGACATGCAAAATCACCTGCCGCCTACGCTGGAAACACTTGGCGAACACTCCGGAATCACCTGCCGGGCATGCCGGAACCACCAGAACCACGTGCCAATGACCCCGGAAGCACCTGCCGAGCACGCCGGAACCACCTGCTCGACTCGCCAGAACCACCTGCCGGACACGCCAAAATCACCTGCCGGCTACGCCACAACCAGTTGGGGAACACTTCGGAATCAACTGCCGGGCTTGCTGGAACCACCTGCCGGTCATGCCAAAATCACCTGCCAACTACGCCAGTACCACTTGGCGGACACTGTGGAAACACCTGTCGGGCCGTCCGGAACCACATCTCAGACGTGCCAGAACCATGTGCATGAGATGCTGGAACCACACCCCGAACAGACGGAAAACACCTGCCAGACCCGTCTGAACAACCTGCCGAGCACGCCGGAGCCACCTGCTCGACTCGCCGGAACCACCTACCTGACATGCCCAAATCACCAGCCGGGTATGCCAGAACCACTTGGCGGACACTCCGGAATCATCTGCCGGACATGCCGGAACCAGCTCTCAGACACACCAGAACCACGTGCCGGAGACGCCGGAAGCACCTGCCGAGCATGCCGGAGCCACCTGCTCGACTCGCCAGAAACACCTGCCAGACACGCCAAAATCACCTGCCGGGTACGCCAGAACCACCTGGCGGACACTCCGAAACCACCTGTCGCGCATGCCGGAACCACCTCTCAGACGTGCCGGTAGCACATGCCGGACACGCCGGAATCACCTACCGGACAGACCGGAACCACCTGCCGAGCACGCCGGAGCCACCTGTTCGACTCGCTGGAACCACCTGCCGGACAGGCCAATATCAACTGCTGGCTATGCCAGAACCACCTGGGGGACGGTCCGGAATCACCTGCCAGCCATGGCGGAACCACCTCTCAGACGTACCAGAACCACCTGCCGGAGAAGCTGGAAACACGTCCTGGACAGTCTGGAACCACCTGCCGGCCAAGCCTGAACCACCTGCCAAGCACAACGGAACAACCTGCCAGACACGCCAAAATCACCTGCGTGTTATGCCAGAACCACTTGGAGGACTCTCTGGGATGACCTGCCGGGCATGCCGGAACCACCTCTCAGACGTGCCAGAACCATGTGGCGGACAGTCCGGAATCACCTGTTGGGCATGCGCAACCACCTCTGAGACGTACCAGAACCACATGCCGTGCAGGCTGGAACCACCTACCGGACAGACCGGAATCACCTTTCGGGCATGCCGGAACCACCTGTCAGATGTGCCAGAAACACGTGCCGGAGACGCCGGAAGCACCTGCCAAGCACGTTGGAACCACCTGCTCAACTCGCCTGAACCAGCTGCCGGACATGCCAATATCAACTGCTGGCTATGCCAGAACCACCTGGGGGACAGTCCGGGATCACCTGCCAGCCATGGCGGAACCACCTCTCAGACGTACCAGAACCACCTGCCGGAGAAGCTGGAAACACGTCCTGGACAGACTGGAACCACGTGACGGCCATGCCTGAACCACCTGCCGAGCACGGCGGAACCACCTGCCGGACACGCCAAAATCACCTGCGGGCTACGCCAGAACCACTTGGACGACTCTCCGAAATGACCTGCCGGGCATGTTGGAACCACCTCTCAGACGTGCCAGAAGCACGTGGCGGACAGTCCGGAATCACCTGTTGGGCATACGCAACCACCTCTGAGACGTACCAGAACCACGTGCCGTGCACGCCGGAACCACCTACCGGACAGACCGGAATCAACTTTTGGGCATGCCGGAACCACCAGTCAGATGTGCCAGAAACACGTGCCGGAGACGCCGGAAGCACCTGCCGAGCACGTCGCAACCACCTGCTCAACTCGCCTGAACCACCTGCCGGACACGCCAAAATCACCTGCCCGCTACACCAGCACCACTTCGGGGACAAGCCGGAATCACGTGAGGGGCATGCCGGCACAGCCTCTCAGACTGAACCTCGTGCCGGACACCACAGAACCACCTGCCGGACAGACCGGAACCACCTGCCGGACATGCCGGAACCACCGGCTCGACCTGCCGGAACGACCGCTGGACATGCAAAATCACCTGCCGGCTAAGCTGGAAACACTTGGCGAACACTCCGGAATCACCTGCCGGGCATGCCGGAACCACCAGAACCACGTGCCAATGACCCCGGAAGCACCTGCCGAGCACGCCGGAACCACCTGCTCGACTCGCCAGAACCACCTGCCGGACACGCAAAAATCACCTGCCGGCTACGCCACAACCAGTTGGGGAACACTTCGGAATCACCTGCCGGGCTTGCTGGAACCACCTGCCGGTCATGCCAAAATCACCTGCCAACTACGCCAGTACCACATGGCGGACACTGTGGAAACACCTGTCGGGCCGGCCGAACCACATCTCAGACGTGCCAGAACCATGTGCATGAGATGCTGGAACCACACCCCGAACAGACGGAAAACACCTGCCAGACCCGTCTGAACAACCTGCCGAGCACGCCGGAGCCACCTGCTCGACTCGCCGGAACCACCTACCTGACATGCCCAAATCACCAGCCGGGTATGCCAGAACCAATTGGCGGACACTCCGGAATCATCTGCTGGACATGCCGGAACCAGCTCTCAGACACACCAGAACCACGTGCCGGAGACGCCGGAAGCACCTGCCGAGCATGCCGGAGCCACCTGCTCGAGTCGCCAGAAACACCTGCCGGACACGCCAAAATCACCTGCCGGGTACGCCAGAACCACCTGGCGGACACTCCGAAACCACCTGTGGCGCATGCCGGAACCACCTATCAGACGTGCCGGAAGCACGTGCCGGACACGCCGGAATCACCTACCGGACAGACCGGAACCACCTGCCGAGCACGCCGGAGCCACCTGTTCGACTCGCTGGAACCACCTGCCGGACAGGCCAATATCAACTGCTGGCTATGCCAGAACCACCTGGGGGACGGTCCGGAATCACCTGCCAGCCATGGCGGAACCACCTCTCAGACGTACCAGAACCACCTGCCGGAGAAGCTGGAAACACGTCCTGGACAGTCTGGAACCACCTGCCGGCCAAGCCTGAACCACCTGCCAAGCACAACGGAACAACCTGCCAGACACGCCAAAATCACCTGCGTGTTATGCCAGAACCACTTGGAGGACTCTCTGGGATGACCTGCCTGGCATGCCGGAACCACCTCTCAGACGTGCCAGAACCATGTGGCGGACAGTCCGGAATCACCTGTTGGGCATGCGCAACCACCTCTGAGACGTACCAGAACCACATGCCGTGCAGGCTGGAACCACCTACCGGACAGACCGGAATCACCTTTCGGGCATGCCGGAACCACCTGTCAGATGTGCCAGAAACACGTGCCGGAGACGCCGGAAGCACCTGCCAAGCACGTTGGAACCACCTGCTCAACTCGCCTGAACCACCTGCCGGACATGCCAAAATCACCTGCCGACTATGCCAGAACCACTTGGCGAACACTCCGGAATCACTTGCCGGGCATGCAGGAACCACCTCTCAGACATGCCAGAACCCCATGCCAATGACCCCGGAAGCACCAGCCGAGCACGCCGGAACCACCTGCTCGACTCGCCAGAACCACCTGCCGATCACGCAAAAATCACCTGCCGGCTACGCCACAACCAGTTGGTGAACACTTTGGAATCACCTGCTAGGCTTGCTGGAACCAGCTGCCAGTCATGCCAAAATCACCTGCCAACTACGCCAGAACCGCTTGGAGGACACTGCGGAAACACCTGTCGGGCCGGCTGGAACCACATCTCAGACGTGCCAGAAACGTGTTCATGAGATGCTGGAACCACACCCCGAAGAGACGGATACCACCTGCCAGAACCGCCTGAACCACCTGCTGAGCACGCCGGAACCACCTGCTCGACTCACCGGTACCACCTCCCTGACACGCCCAAATCACCTGCTGGGTATTCCAGAACCACTTGGCGGACACTCCGGAATCATCTGCCGGACATGCCGGAACCAGCTCTCAGACACACCAGAACCAAGTGCCGGAGACGCCGGAAGCACCTGCCGAGCATGCCGGAGCCACCTGCTCGACTCGCCAGAAACACCTGCCGGACACGCCAAAATCACCTGCCTGGTGCGCCAGAACCACCTGGCGGACACTACGGAATCACCTGCCGCGCATGCCGGAACCACCTCTCAGACATGCCGGAAGCACGTGCCGGACACGCCGGAAACACCTACCGGACAGACCGGAACCACCTGCCAAGAACGCCGGAGCCACCTGTTCGACTCGCTGGAACCACCTGCCGGACAGGCCAATATCAACTGCTGGCTATGCCAGAACCACCTGGGGGAGAGTCCGGGATCACCTGCCAGCCATGGCGGAACCACCTCTCAGACGTACCAGAACCACCTGCCGGAGAAGCTGGAAACACGTCCTGGACAGACTGGAACCACGTGACGGCCATGCCTGAACCACCTGCCGAGCACGGCGGAACAACGTGCCGGACACGCCAAAATCACCTGCGGGCTACGCCAGAACCACTTGGACGACTCTCCGAAATGACCTGCCGGGCATGATGGAACCACCTCTCAGACGTGCCAGAAGCACGTGGCGGACAGTCCGGAATCACCTGTTGGGCATACGCAACCACCTCTGACACGTACCAGAACCACGTGCCGTGCACGCCGGAACCACCTACCGGACAGACCGGAATCAACTTTTGGGCATGCCGGAACCACCAGTCAGATGTGCCAGAAACACGTGCCGGAGACGCCGGAAGCACCTGCCGAGCACGTCGCAACCACCTGCTCAACTCGCCTGAACCACCTGCCGGACACGCCAAAATCACCTGCCCGCTACACCAGCACCACTTCGGGGACAAGCCGGAATCACGTGAGGGGCATGCCGGCACAGCCTCTCAGACTGAACCTCGTGCCGGACACCACAGAACCACCTGCCGGACAGACCGGAACCACCTGCCGGACACGCCGGAACCACCGGCTCGACCCGCCGGAACGACCGCTGGACATGCAAAATCACCTGCCGGCTACGCCGGAAACACTTGGCGAACACTCCGGAATCACCTGCCGGGCATGCCGGAACCACCTCTCAGATATGCCAGAACCACGTGCCAATGACCCCGGAAGCACCTGCCGAGCACGCCGGAACCACCTGCTCGACTCGCCAGAACCACCTGCCGGACACGCAAAAATCACCTGCCGGCTACGCCACAACCAGTTGGGGAACACTTCGGAATCACCTGCCGGGCTTGCTGGAACCACCTGCCGGTCATGCCAAAATCACCTGCCAACTACGCCAGTACCACTTGGTGGACACTGTGGAAACACCTGTCGGGCCGGCCGGAACCACATCTCAGACGTGCCAGAACCATGTGCATGAGATGCTGGAACCACACCCCGAACAAGCGGAAAACACCTGCCAGACCCGTCTGAACAACGTGACGAGCACGCCGGAGCCACCTGCTCGACTCGCCGGAACCACCTACCTGACATGCCCAAATCACCAGCCGGGTATGCCAGAACCACTTGGCGGACACTCCGGAATCATCTGCCGGACATGCCGGAACCAGCTCTCAGACACACCAGAACCACGTGCCGGAGACGCCGGAAGCACCTGCCGAGCATGCCGGAGCCACCTGCTCGACTCGCCAGAAACACCTGCCGGACACGCCAAAATCACCTGCCGGGTACGCCAGAACCACCTGGCGGACACTCCGAAACCACCTGTCGCGCATGCCGGAACCACCTCTCAGACGTGCCGGAAGCACGTGCCGGACACGCCGGAATCACCTACCGGACAGACCGGAACCACCTGCCGAGCACGCCGGAGCCACCTTTTCGACTCGCTGGAACCACCTGCCGGAGAGGCCAATATCAACTGCTGGCTATGCCAGAACCACCTGGGGGACGGTCCGGAATCACCTGCCAGCCATGGCGGAACCACCTCTCAGACGTACCAGAACCACCTGCCGGAGAAGCTGGAAACACGTCCTGGACAGTCTGGAACCACCTGCCGGCCAAGCCTGAACCACCTGCCAAGCACAACGGAACAACCTGCCAGACACGCCAAAATCACCTGCGTGTTATGCCAGAACCACTTGGAGGACTCTCTGGGATGACCTGCCTGGCATGCCGGAACCACCTCTCAGACGTGCCAGAACCATGTGGCGGACAGTCCGGAATCACCTGTTGGGCATGCGCAACCACCTCTGAGACGTACCAGAACCACATGCCATGCAGGCTGGAACCACCTACCGGACAGACCGGAATCACCTTTCGGGCATGCCGGAACCACCTGTCAGATGTGCCAGAAACACGTGCCGGAGACGCCGGAAGCACCTGCCAAGCACGTTGGAACCACCTGCTCAACTCGCCTGAACCACCTGCCGGACATGCCAAAATCACCTGCCGACTATGCCAGAACCACTTGGCGAACACTCCGGAATCACTTGCCGGGCATGCAGGAACCACCTCTCAGACATGCCAGAACCCCGTGCCAATGACCCCGGAAGCACCAGCCGAGCACGCCGGAACCACCTGCTCGACTCGCCAGAACCACCTGCCGATCACGCAAAAATCACCTGCCGGCTACGCCACAACCAGTTGGTGAACACTTTGGAATCACCTGCCAGGCTTGCTGGAACCACCTGCCAGTCATGCCAAAATCAGCTGCCAACTACGCCAGAACCGCTTGGAGGACACTGCGGAAACACCTGTCGGGCCGGCTGGAACCACATCTCAGACGTGCCAGAAACGTGTTCATGAGATGCTGGAACCACACCCCGAACAGACGGATACCACCTGCCAGAACCGCCTGAACCACCTGCTGAGCACGCCGGAACCACCTGCTCGACTCACCGGTACCACCTCCCTGACACGCCCAAATCACCTGCTGGGTATTCCAGAACCACTTGGCGGACACTCCGGAATCATCTGCCGGACATGCCGGAACCAGCTCTCAGACACACCAGAACCAAGTGCCGGAGACGCCGGAAGCACCTGCTGAGCATGCCGGAGCCACCTGCTCGACTCGCCAGAAACACCTGCCGGACACGCCAAAATCACCTGCCTGGTGCGCCAGAACCACCTGGCGGACACTACGGAATCACCTGCCGCGCATGCCGGAACCACCTCTCAGACATGCCGGAAGCACGTGCCGGACACGCCGGAAACACCTACCGGACAGACCGGAACCACCTGCCAAGAACGCCGGAGCCACCTGTTCGACTCGCTGGAACCACCTGCCGGACAGGCCAATATCAACTGCTGGCTATGCCAGAACCACCTGGGGGACAGTCCGGGATCACCTGCCAGCCATGGCGGAACCACCTCTCAGACGTACCAGAACCACCTGCCGGAGAAGCTGGAAACACGTCCTGGACAGACTGGAACCACGTGACGGCCATGCCTGAACCACCTGCCGAGCACGGCGGAACAACCAGCCGGACACGCCAAAATCACCTGCGGGCTACGCCAGAACCACTTGGACGACTCTCCGAAATGACCTGCCGGGCATGTTGGAACCACCTCTCAGACGTGCCAGAAGCACGTGGCGGACAGTCCGGAATCACCTGTTGGGCATACGCAACCACCTCTGAGACGTACCAGAACCACGTGCCGTGCACGCCGGAACCACCTACCGGACAGACCGGAATCAACTTTTGGGCATGCCGGAACCACCAGTCAGATGTGCCAGAAACACGTGCCGGAGACGCCGGAAGCACCTGCCGAGCACGTCGCAACCACCTGCTCAACTCGCCTGAACCACCTGCCGGACACGCCAAAATCACCTGCCCGCTACACCAGCACCACTTCGGGGACAAGCCGGAATCACGTGAGGGGCATGCCGGCACAGCCTCTCAGACTGAACCTCGTGCCGGACACCACAGAACCACCTGCCGGACAGACCGGAACCACCTGCCGGACACGCCGGAACCACCGGCTCGACCCGCCGGAACGACCGCTGGACATGCAAAATCACCTGCCGGCTACGCCGGAAACACTTGGCGAACACTCCGGAATCACCTGCCGGGCATGCCGGAACCACCTCTCAGATATGCCAGAACCACGTGCCAATGACCCCGGAAGCACCTGCCGAGCACGCCGGAACCACCTGCTCGACTCGCCAGAACCACCTGCCGGACACGCAAAAATCACCTGCCGGCTACGCCACAACCAGTTGGGGAACACTTCGGAATCACCTGCCGGGCTTGCTGGAACCACCTGCCGGTCATGCCAAAATCACCTGCCAACTACGCCAGTACCACTTGGTGGACACTGTGGAAACACCTGTCGGGCCGGCCGGAACCACATCTCAGACGTGCCAGAACCATGTGCATGAGATGCTGGAACCACACCCCGAACAAGCGGAAAACACCTGCCAGACCCGTCTGAACAACGTGACGAGCACGCCGGAGCCACCTGCTCGACTCGCCGGAACCACCTACCTGACATGCCCAAATCACCAGCCGGGTATGCCAGAACCACTTGGCGGACACTCCGGAATCATCTGCCGGACATGCCGGAACCAGCTCTCAGACACACCAGAACCACGTGCCGGAGACGCCGGAAGCACCTGCCGAGCATGCCGGAGCCACCTGCTCGACTCGCCAGAAACACCTGCCGGACACGCCAAAATCACCTGCCGGGTACGCCAGAACCACCTGGCGGACACTCCGAAACCACCTGTCGCGCATGCCGGAACCACCTCTCAGACGTGCCGGAAGCACGTGCCGGACACGCCGGAATCACCTACCGGACAGACCGGAACCACCTGCCGAGCACGCCGGAGCCACCTTTTCGACTCGCTGGAACCACCTGCCGGAGAGGCCAATATCAACTGCTGGCTATGCCAGAACCACCTGGGGGACGGTCCGGAATCACCTGCCAGCCATGGCGGAACCACCTCTCAGACGTACCAGAACCACCTGCCGGAGAAGCTGGAAACACGTCCTGGACAGTCTGGAACCACCTGCCGGCCAAGCCTGAACCACCTGCCAAGCACAACGGAACAACCTGCCAGAGACGCCAAAATCACCTGCGTCTTATGCCAGAACCACTTGGAGGACTCTCTGGGATGACCTGCCTGGCATGCCGGAACCACCTCTCAGACGTGCCAGAACCATGTGGCGGACAGTCCGGAATCACCTGCTGGGCATGCGCAACCACCTCTGAGACGTACCAGAACCACATGCCGTGCAGGCTGGAACCACCTACCGGACAGACCGGAATCACCTTTCGGGCATGCCGGAACCACCTGTCAGATGTGCCAGAAACACGTGCCGGAGACGCCGGAAGCACCTGCCAAGCACGTTGGAACCACCTGCTCAACTCGCCTGAACCACCTGCCGGACATGCCAAAATCACCTGCCGACTATGCCAGAACCACTTGGCGAACACTCCGGAATCACTTGCCGGGCATGCAGGAACCACCTCTCAGACATGCCAGAACCCCGTGCCAATGACCCCGGAAGCACCAGCCGAGCACGCCGGAACCACCTGCTCGACTCGCCAGAACCACCTGCCGATCACGCAAAAATCACCTGCCGGCTACGCCACAACCAGTTGGTGAACACTTTGGAATCACCTGCCAGGCTTGCTGGAACCACCTGCCAGTCATGCCAAAATCAGCTGCCAACTACGCCAGAACCGCTTGGAGGACACTGCGGAAACACCTGTCGGGCCGGCTGGAACCACATCTCAGACGTGCCAGAAACGTGTTCATGAGATGCTGGAACCACACCCCGAACAGACGGATACCACCTGCCAGAACCGCCTGAACCACCTGCTGAGCACGCCGGAACCACCTGCTCGACTCACCGGTACCACCTCCCTGACACGCCCAAATCACCTGCTGGGTATTCCAGAACCACTTGGCGGACACTCCGGAATCATCTGCCGGACATGCCGGAACCAGCTCTCAGACACACCAGAACCAAGTGCCGGAGACGCCGGAAGCACCTGCCGAGCATGCCGGAGCCACCTGCTCGACTCGCCAGAAACACCTGCCGGACACGCAAAATCACCTGCCTGGTGCGCCAGAACCACCTGGCGGACACTACGGAATCACCTGCCGCACATGCCGGAACAACATCTCAGACGTGCCGAAAGCACGTGCCGGACACGCCGGAAACACCTACCGGACAGACCGGAACCACCTGCCAAGAACGCCGGAGCCACCTGTTCGACTCGCTGGAACCACCTGCCGGACAGGCCAATATCAACTGCTGGCTATGCCAGAACCACCTGGGGGACAGTCCGGGATCACCTGCCAGCCATGGCGGAACCACCTCTCAGACGTACCAGAACCACCTGCCGGAGAAGCTGGAAACACGTCCTGGACAGACTGGAACCACGTGACGGCCATGCCTGAACCACCTGCCGAGCACGGCGGAACCACCCGCCGGACACGCCAAAATCACCTGCGGGCTACGCCAGAACCACTTGGACGACTCTCCGAAATGACCTGCCGGGCATGTTGGAACCACCTCTCAGACGTGCCAGAAGCACGTGGCGGACAGTCCGGAATCACCTGTTGGGCATACGCAACCACCTCTGAGACGTACCAGAACCACGTGCCGTGCACGCCGGAACCACCTACCGGACAGACCTGAATCAGCTTTTGGGCATGTAGGAACCACCAGTCAGATGTGCCAGAAACACGTGCCGGAGACGCCGGAAGCACCTGCCGAGCACGTCGCAACCACCTGCTCAACTCGCCTGAACCACCTGCCGGACACGCCAAAATCACCTGCCCGCTACACCAGCACCACTTCGGGGACAAGCCGGAATCACGTGAGGGGCATGCCGGCACAGCCTCTCAGACTGAACCTCGTGCCGGACACCACAGAACCACCTGCCGGACAGACCGGAACCACCTGCCGGACACGCCGGAACCACCGGCTCGACCCGCCGGAACGACCGCTGGACATGCAAAATCACCTGCCGGCTACGCCGGAAACACTTGGCGAACACTCCGGAATCACCTGCCGGGCATGCCGGAACCACCTCTCAGATATGCCAGAACCACGTGCCAATGACCCCGGAAGCACCTGCCGAGCACGCCGCAACCACCTGCTCGACTCGCCAGAACCACCTGCCGGACATGCAAAAATCACCTGCCGGCTACGCCACAACCAGTTGGGGAACACTTCGGAATCACCTGCCGGGCTTGCTGGAACCACCTGCCGGTCATGCCAAAATCACCTGCCAACTACGCCAGTACCACTTGGCGGACACTGTGGAAACACCTGTCGGGCCGGCCAGAACCACATCTCAGACGTGCCAGAACCATGTGCATGAGATGCTGGAACCACACCCCGAACAGACGGAAAACACCTGCCAGGCCCGTCTGAACCACCTGCCGAGCACGCCGGAGCCACCTGCTCGACTCGCCGGAACCACCTACCTGACATGCCCAAATCACCAGCCGGGTATGCCAGAACCACTTGGCGGACACTCCGGAATCATCTGCCGGACATGCCGGAACCAGCTCTCAGACACACCAGAACCACGTGCCGGAGACGCCGGAAGCACCTGCCGAGCATGCCGGAGCCACCTGCTCGACTCGCCAGAAACACCTGCCGGACACGCCAAAATCACCTGCCGGGTACGCCAGAACCACCTGGCAGACAGTCCGAAATCACCTGTCGCGCATACCGGAACCACCTCTCAGACGTGCCGGAAGCACGTGCTGGACACGCCGGAATCACCTACCGGACAGACCGGAACCACCTGCCGAGCACGCCGGAGCCACCTGTTCGACTCGCTGGAACCACCTGCCGGACAGGCCAATATCAACTGCTGGCTATGCCAGAACCACCTGGGGGACGGTCCGGAATCACCTGCCAGCCATGGCGGAACCACCTCTCAGACGTACCAGAACCACCTGCCGGAGAAGCTGGAAACACGTCCTGGACAGTCTGGAACCACCTGCCGGCCAAGCCTGAACCACCTGCCAAGCACAACGGAACAACCTGCCAGACACGCCAAAATCACCTGCGTGTTATGCCAGAACCACTTGGAGGACTCTCTGGGATGACCTGCCGGGCATGCCGGAACCACCTCTCAGACGTGCCAGAACCATGTGGCGGACAGTCCGGAATCACCTGTTGGGCATGCGCAACCACCTCTGAGACGTACCAGAACCACATGCCGTGCAGGCTGGAACCACCTACCGGACAGACCGGAATCACCTTTCGGGCATGCCGGAACCACCTGTCAGATGTGCCAGAAACACGTGCCGGAGACGCCGGAAGCACCTGCCAAGCACGTTGGAACCACCTGCTCAACTCGCCTGAACCACCTGCCGGACATGCCAAAATCACCTGCCGACTATGCCAGAACCACTTGGCGAACACTCCGGAATCACTTGCCGGGCATGCAGGAACCACCTCTCAGACATGCCAGAACCCCGTGCCAATGACCCCGGAAGCACCAGCCGAGCACGCCGGAACCACCTGCTCGACTCGCCAGAACCACCTGCCGATCACGCAAAAATCACCTGCCGGCTACGCCACAACCAGTTGGTGAACACTTTGGAATCACCTGCCAGGCTTGCTGGAACCACCTGCCAGTCATGCCAAAATCAGCTGCCAACTACGCCAGAACCGCTTGGAGGACACTGCGGAAACACCTGTCGGGCCGGCTGGAACCACATCTCAGACGTGCCAGAAACGTGTTCATGAGATGCTGGAACCACACCCCGAACAGACGGATACCACCTGCCAGAACCGCCTGAACCACCTGCTGAGCACGCCGGAACCACCTGCTCGACTCACCGGTACCACCTCCCTGACACGCCCAAATCACCTGCTGGGTATTCCAGAACCACTTGGCGGACACTCCGGAATCATCTGCCGGACATGCCGGAACCAGCTCTCAGACACACCAGAACCAAGTGCCGGAGACGCCGGAAGCACCTGCCGAGCATGCCGGAGCCACCTGCTCGACTCGCCAGAAACACCTGCCGGACACGCAAAATCACCTGCCTGGTGCGCCAGAACCACCTGGCGGACACTACGGAATCACCTGCCGCACATGCCGGAACAACATCTCAGACGTGCCGAAAGCACGTGCCGGACACGCCGGAAACACCTACCGGACAGACCGGAACCACCTGCCAAGAACGCCGGAGCCACCTGTTCGACTCGCTGGAACCACCTGCCGGACAGGCCAATATCAACTGCTGGCTATGCCAGAACCACCTGGGGGACAGTCCGGGATCACCTGCCAGCCATGGCGGAACCACCTCTCAGACGTACCAGAACCACCTGCCGGAGAAGCTGGAAACACGTCCTGGACAGACTGGAACCACGTGACGGCCATGCCTGAACCACCTGCCGAGCACGGCGGAACCACCCGCCGGACACGCCAAAATCACCTGCGGGCTACGCCAGAACCACTTGGACGACTCTCCGAAATGACCTGCCGGGCATGTTGGAACCACCTCTCAGACGTGCCAGAAGCACGTGGCGGACAGTCCGGAATCACCTGTTGGGCATACGCAACCACCTCTGAGACGTACCAGAACCACGTGCCGTGCACGCCGGAACCACCGACCGGACAGACCTGAATCAGCTTTTGGGCATGTAGGAACCACCAGTCAGATGTGCCAGAAACACGTGCCGGAGACGCCGGAAGCACCTGCCGAGCACGTCGCAACCACCTGCTCAACTCGCCTGAACCACCTGCCGGACACGCCAAAATCACCTGCCCGCTACACCAGCACCACTTCGGGGACAAGCCGGAATCACGTGAGGGGCATGCCGGCACAGCCTCTCAGACTGAACCTCGTGCCGGACACCACAGAACCACCTGCCGGACAGACCGGAACCACCTGCCGGACACGCCGGAACCACCGGCTCGACCCGCCGGAACGACCGCTGGACATGCAAAATCACCTGCCGGCTACGCCGGAAACACTTGGCGAACACTCCGGAATCACCTGCCGGGCATGCCGGAACCACCTCTCAGATATGCCAGAACCACGTGCCAATGACCCCGGAAGCACCTGCCGAGCACGCCGCAACCACCTGCTCGACTCGCCAGAACCACCTGCCGGACACGCAAAAATCACCTGCCGGCTACGCCACAACCAGTTGGGGAACACTTCGGAATCACCTGCCGGGCTTGCTGGAACCACCTGCCGGTCATGCCAAAATCACCTGCCAACTACGCCAGTACCACTTGGCGGACACTGTGGAAACACCTGTCGGGCCGGCCAGAACCACATCTCAGACGTGCCAGAACCATGTGCATGAGATGCTGGAACCACACCCCGAACAGACGGAAAACACCTGCCAGGCCCGTCTGAACCACCTGCCGAGCACGCCGGAGCCACCTGCTCGACTCGCCGGAACCACCTACCTGACATGCCCAAATCACCAGCCGGGTATGCCAGAACCACTTGGCGGACACTCCGGAATCATCTGCCGGACATGCCGGAACCAGCTCTCAGACACACCAGAACCACGTGCCGGAGACGCCGGAAGCACCTGCCGAGCATGCCGGAGCCACCTGCTCGACTCGCCAGAAACACCTGCCGGACACGCCAAAATCACCTGCCGGGTACGCCAGAACCACCTGGCGGACACTCCGAAACCACCTGTCGCGCATGCCGGAACCACCTCTCAGACGTGCCGGAAGCACGTGCCGGACACGCCGGAATCACCTACCGGACAGACCGGAACCACCTGCCGAGCACGCCGGAGCCACCTTTTCGACTCGCTGGAACCACCTGCCGGAGAGGCCAATATCAACTGCTGGCTATGCCAGAACCACCTGGGGGACGGTCCGGAATCACCTGCCAGCCATGGCGGAACCACCTCTCAGACGTACCAGAACCACCTGCCGGAGAAGCTGGAAACACGCCCTGGACAGTCTGGAACCACCTGCCGGCCAAGCCTGAACCACCTGCCAAGCACAACGGAACAACCTGCCAGACACGCCAAAATCACCTGCGTCTTATGCCAGAACCACTTGGAGGACTCTCTGGGATGACCTGCCTGGCATGCCGGAACCACCTCTCAGACGTGCCAGAACCATGTGGCGGACAGTCCGGAATCACCTGCTGGGCATGCGCAACCACCTCTGAGACGTACCAGAACCACATGCCGTGCAGGCTGGAACCACCTACCGGACAGACCGGAATCACCTTTCGGGCATGCCGGAACCACCTGTCAGATGTGCCAGAAACACGTGCCGGAGACGCCGGAAGCACCTGCCAAGCACGTTGGAACCACCTGCTCAACTCGCCTGAACCACCTGCCGGACATGCCAAAATCACCTGCCGACTATGCCAGAACCACTTGGCGAACACTCCGGAATCACTTGCCGGGCATGCAGGAACCACCTCTCAGACATGCCAGAACCCCGTGCCAATGACCCCGGAAGCACCAGCCGAGCACGCCGGAACCACCTGCTCGACTCGCCAGAACCACCTGCCGATCACGCAAAAATCACCTGCCGGCTACGCCACAACCAGTTGGTGAACACTTTGGAATCACCTGCCAGGCTTGCTGGAACCACCTGCCAGTCATGCCAAAATCAGCTGCCAACTACGCCAGAACCGCTTGGAGGACACTGCGGAAACACCTGTCGGGCCGGCTGGAACCACATCTCAGACGTGCCAGAAACGTGTTCATGAGATGCTGGAACCACACCCCGAACAGACGGATACCACCTGCCAGAACCGCCTGAACCACCTGCTGAGCACGCCGGAACCACCTGCTCGACTCACCGGTACCACCTCCCTGACACGCCCAAATCACCTGCTGGGTATTCCAGAACCACTTGGCGGACACTCCGGAATCATCTGCCGGACATGCCGGAACCAGCTCTCAGACACACCAGAACCAAGTGCCGGAGACGCCGGAAGCACCTGCCGAGCATGCCGGAGCCACCTGCTCGACTCGCCAGAAACACCTGCCGGACACGCAAAATCACCTGCCTGGTGCGCCAGAACCACCTGGCGGACACTACGGAATCACCTGCCGCACATGCCGGAACAACATCTCAGACGTGCCGAAAGCACGTGCCGGACACGCCGGAAACACCTACCGGACAGACCGGAACCACCTGCCAAGAACGCCGGAGCCACCTGTTCGACTCGCTGGAACCACCTGCCGGACAGGCCAATATCAACTGCTGGCTATGCCAGAACCACCTGGGGGACAGTCCGGGATCACCTGCCAGCCATGGCGGAACCACCTCTCAGACGTACCAGAACCACCTGCCGGAGAAGCTGGAAACACGTCCTGGACAGACTGGAACCACGTGACGGCCATGCCTGAACCACCTGCCGAGCACGGCGGAACCACCCGCCGGACACGCCAAAATCACCTGCGGGCTACGCCAGAACCACTTGGACGACTCTCCGAAATGACCTGCCGGGCATGTTGGAACCACCTCTCAGACGTGCCAGAAGCACGTGGCGGACAGTCCGGAATCACCTGTTGGGCATACGCAACCACCTCTGAGACGTACCAGAACCACGTGCCGTGCACGCCGGAACCACCGACCGGACAGACCTGAATCAGCTTTTGGGCATGTAGGAACCACCAGTCAGATGTGCCAGAAACACGTGCCGGAGACGCCGGAAGCACCTGCCGAGCACGTCGCAACCACCTGCTCAACTCGCCTGAACCACCTGCCGGACACGCCAAAATCACCTGCCCGCTACACCAGCACCACTTCGGGGACAAGCCGGAATCACGTGAGGGGCATGCCGGCACAGCCTCTCAGACTGAACCTCGTGCCGGACACCACAGAACCACCTGCCGGACAGACCGGAACCACCTGCCGGACACGCCGGAACCACCGGCTCGACCCGCCGGAACGACCGCTGGACATGCAAAATCACCTGCCGGCTACGCCGGAAACACTTGGCGAACACTCCGGAATCACCTGCCGGGCATGCCGGAACCACCTCTCAGATATGCCAGAACCACGTGCCAATGACCCCGGAAGCACCTGCCGAGCACGCCGCAACCACCTGCTCGACTCGCCAGAACCACCTGCCGGACATGCAAAAATCACCTGCCGGCTACGCCACAACCAGTTGGGGAACACTTCGGAATCACCTGCCGGGCTTGCTGGAACCACCTGCCGGTCATGCCAAAATCACCTGCCAACTACGCCAGTACCACTTGGCGGACACTGTGGAAACACCTGTCGGGCCGGCCAGAACCACATCTCAGACGTGCCAGAACCATGTGCATGAGATGCTGGAACCACACCCCGAACAGACGGAAAACACCTGCCAGGCCCGTCTGAACCACCTGCCGAGCACGCCGGAGCCACCTGCTCGACTCGCCGGAACCACCTACCTGACATGCCCAAATCACCAGCCGGGTATGCCAGAACCACTTGGCGGACACTCCGGAATCATCTGCCGGACATGCCGGAACCAGCTCTCAGACACACCAGAACCACGTGCCGGAGACGCCGGAAGCACCTGCCGAGCATGCCGGAGCCACCTGCTCGACTCGCCAGAAACACCTGCCGGACACGCCAAAATCACCTGCCGGGTACGCCAGAACCACCTGGCGGACACTCCGAAATCACCTGTCGCGCATACCGGAACCACCTCTCAGACGTGCCGGAAGCACGTGCTGGACACGCCGGAATCACCTACCGGACAGACCGGAACCACCTGCCGAGCACGCCGGAGCCACCTGTTCGACTCGCTGGAACCACCTGCCGGACAGGCCAATATCAACTGCTGGCTATGCCAGAACCACCTGGGGGACGGTCCGGAATCACCTGCCAGCCATGGCGGAACCACCTCTCAGACGTACCAGAACCACCTGCCGGAGAAGCTGGAAACACGTCCTGGACAGTCTGGAACCACCTGCCGGCCAAGCCTGAACCACCTGCCAAGCACAACGGAACAACCTGCCAGACACGCCAAAATCACCTGCGTGTTATGCCAGAACCACTTGGAGGACTCTCTGGGATGACCTGCCGGGCATGCCGGAACCACCTCTCAGACGTGCCAGAACCATGTGGCGGACAGTCCGGAATCACCTGTTGGGCATGCGCAACCACCTCTGAGACGTACCAGAACCACATGCCGTGCAGGCTGGAACCACCTACCGGACAGACCGGAATCACCTTTCGGGCATGCCGGAACCACCTGTCAGATGTGCCAGAAACACGTGCCGGAGACGCCGGAAGCACCTGCCAAGCACGTTGGAACCACCTGCTCAACTCGCCTGAACCACCTGCCGGACATGCCAAAATCACCTGCCGACTATGCCAGAACCACTTGGCGAACACTCCGGAATCACTTGCCGGGCATGCAGGAACCACCTCTCAGACATGCCAGAACCCCGTGCCAATGACCCCGGAAGCACCAGCCGAGCACGCCGGAACCACCTGCTCGACTCGCCAGAACCACCTGCCGATCACGCAAAAATCACCTGCCGGCTACGCCACAACCAGTTGGTGAACACTTTGGAATCACCTGCCAGGCTTGCTGGAACCACCTGCCAGTCATGCCAAAATCACCTGCCAACTACGCCAGAACCGCTTGGCGGACACTGCGGAAACACCTGTCGGGCCGGCTGGAACCACATCTCAGACGTGCCAGAAACGCATTCATGAGATGCTGGAACCACACCCCGAGCAGACGGATACCACCTGCCAGAACCGCCTGAACCACCTGCTGTGCACGCCGGAACCACCTGCTCGACTCACCGGTACCACCTCCCTGACACGCCAAAATCACCTGCTGGGTATGCCAGAACCACTTGGCGGACACTCCGGAATCATCTGCCGGACACGCCGGAACCAGCTTTCAGACACACCAGAACCAAGTGCCGGAGACGCCGGAAGCACCAGCCGAGCATGCCGGAGCCACCTGCTCGACTCGCCAGAAACACCTGCCGGACACGCCAAAATCACCTGCCGGGTATGCCAGAACCACCTGGCGGACACTACGGAATCACCTGCCGCGCATGCCGCAACCACCTCTCACACGTGCCGGAAGCACATGCCAGAAACGCCAGAAACACCTACCGGACAGACCGGAACCACCTGCCAAGAACGCCGGAGCCACCTGTTCGACTCGCTGGAACCACCTGCCGGACAGGCCAATATCAACTGCTGGCTATGCCAGAACCACCTGGGGGACAGTCCGGGATCACCTGCCAGCCATGGCGGAACCACCTCTCAGACGTACCAGAACCACCTGCCGGAGAAGCTGGAAACACGTCCTGGACAGACTGGAACCACGTGACGGCCATGCCTGAACCACCTGCCGAGCACGGCGGAACCACCTGCCGGACACGCCAAAATCACCTGCGGGCTACGCCAGAACCACTTGGAAGACTCTCTGAAATGACCTGCCGGGCATGTTGGAACCACCTCTCAGGCGTGCCAGAAGCACGTGGCGGACAGTCCGGAATCACCTGTTGGGCATACGCAACCACCTCTGAGACGTACCAGAACCACGTGCCGTGCACGCCGGAACCACCTAGCGGACAGACCGGAATCCACTTTTGGGCATGCCGGAACCACCAGTCAGATGTGCCAGAAACACGTGCCGGAGACGCCGGAAGCACCTGCCGAGCACGTCGCAACCACCTGCTCAACTCGCCTGAACCACCTGCCGGACACGCCAAAATCACCTGCCCGCTACACCAGCACCACTTCGGGGACAAGCCGGAATCACGTGAGGGGCATGCCGGCAGAGCCTCTCAGACTGAACCTCGTGCCGGACACCACAGAACCACCTGCCGGACAGACCGGAACCACCTGCCGGACACGCCGGAACCACCGGCTCGACCCGCCGGAACGACCGCTGGACATGCAAAATCACCTGCCGGCTACGCCGGAAACACTTGGCGAACACTCCGGAATCACCTGCCGGGCATGCCGGAACCACCTCTCAGATATGCCAGAACCACGTGCCAATGACCCCGGAAGCACCAGCCGAGCACGCCGGAACCACCTGCTCGACTCGCCAGAACCACCTGCCGGACACGCAAAAATCACCTGCCGGCTACGCCACAACCAGTTGGGGAACACTTTGGAATCACCTGCCGGGCTTGCTGGAACCACCTGCCGGTCATGCCAAAATCACCTGCCAACTACGCCAGTACCACTTGGCGGACACTGTGGAAACACCTGTCGGGCCGGCCGGAACCACATCTCACACGTGCCAGAACCATGTGCATGAGATGCAGGAACCAGACCCCGAAAAGACGGAAAACACCTGCCAGACCCGTCTGAACAACCTGCCGAGCACGCCGGAGCCACCTGCTCGATTCGCCGGAACCACCTACCAGACATGCCAAAATCAGCCGGGTATGCCAGAACCGCTTGGCGGACACTCCGGAATCATCTGCCGGACATGCCGGAACCAGCTCTCAGACACACCAGAACCACGTGCCGGAGACGCCGGAAGCACCTGCCGACCATGCCGCAGCCACCTGCTCGACTCGCCAGAAACAGCTGCCGGACACGCCAAAATCACCTGCCGGGTACGCCAGAACCACCTGGCGGACACTCCGAAATCACCTGTCGCGCATGCCGGAACCACCTCTCAGACGTGCCGGAAGCACGTGCCGGACACGCCGGAATCACCTACCGGACAGACCGGAACCACCTGCCGAGCATGCCGGAGCCAGCTGCTCGACTGGCTGGAACCACCTGCCGGACAGGCCAATATTAACTGCTGGCTATGCCAGAACCACCTGGGGGACAGTCCAGAATCACCTGCCAGCCATGGCGGAACCACCTCTCACACGTACCAGAACCACCTGCCGGAGAAGCTGGAAACACGTCCTGGACAGTCTGGAACCACCTGCCGGCCAAGCCTGAACCACCTGCCAAGCACAACAGAACAACCTGACAGACACGCCAAAATCACCTGCGTGTTATGCCAGAACCACTTGGAGGACTCTCTGGCATGACCTGCCGGGCATGCCGGAACCACCTCTCAGACGTGCCAGAACCATGTGGCGGACAGTCCGGAATCACCTGTTGGGCATGCGCAACCACCTCTGAGACGTACCAGAACCACATGCCGTGCAGGCTGGAACCACCTACCGGACAGACCGGAATCACCTTTCGGGCATGCCGGAACCACCTGTCAGATGTGCCAGAAACACGTGCCGGAGACGCCGGAAGCACCTGCCAAGCACGTTGGAACCACCTGCTCAACTCGCCTGAACCACCTGCCGGACATGCCAAAATCACCTGCCGACTATGCCAGAACCACTTGGCGAACACTCCGGAATCACTTGCCGGGCATGCAGGAACCACCTCTCAGACATGCCAGAACCCCGTGCCAATGACCCCGGAAGCACCAGCCGAGCACGCCGGAACCACCTGCTCGACTCGCCAGAACCACCTGCCGATCACGCAAAAATCACCTGCCGGCTACGCCACAACCAGTTGGTGAACACTTTGGAATCACCTGCCAGGGTTGCTGGAACCACCTGCCAGTCATGCCAAAATCACCTGCCAACTACGCCAGAACCGCTTGGCGGACACTGCGGAAAGACCTGTCGGGCCGGCTGGAACCACATCTCAGACGTGCCAGAAACGTGTTCATGAGATGCTGGAACCACACCCCGAACAGACGGATACCACCTGCCAGAACCGCCTGAACCACCTGCTGAGCACGCCGGAACCAACTGCTCGACTCACCGGTACCACCTCCCTGACACGCCAAAATCACCTGCTGGGTATGCAAGAACCACTTGGCGGACACTCCAGAATAATCTGCCGGACATGCCGGAACCAGCTCTCAGACACACCAGAACCAAGTGCCGGAGACGCCGGAAGCACCTGCCGCGCATGCCGGAACCACCTCTCAGACGTGCCGGAAGCACGTTCCAGACACGCCGGAAACACCTACCGGACAGACCGGAACCACCTGCCAAGAACGCAGGAGCCACCTGTTCGACTCGCTGGAACCACCTGCCGGACAGGCCAATATCAACTGCTGGCTATGCCAGAACCACCTGGGGGACAGTCCGGGATCACCTGCCAGCCATGGCGGAACCACCTCTCAGACGTACCAGAACCACGTGCCGTGCACGCCGGAACCACCTACCGGACAGACCGGAATCCACTTTTGGGCATGCCGGAACCACCAGTCAGATGTGCCAGAAACACGTGCCGGAGACGCCGGAAGCACCTGCCGAGCACGTCGCAACCACCTGCTCAACTCGCCTGAACCACCTGCCGGACACGCCAAAATCACCTGCCCGCTACACCAGCACCACTTCGGGGACAAGCCGGAATCACGTGAGGGGCATGCCGGCACAGCCTCTCAGACTGAACCTCGTGCCGGACACCACAGAACCACCTGCCGGACAGACCGGAACCACCTGCCGGACACGCCGGAACCACCGGCTCGACCCGCCGGAACGACCGCTGGACATGCAAAATCACCTGCGGGCTACGGCGGAAACACTTGGCGAACACTCCGGAATCACCTGCCGGGCATGCCGGAACCACCTCTCAGATATGCCAGAACCACGTGCCAATGACCCCGGAAGCACCTGCCGAGCACGCCGGAACCACCTGCTCGACTCGCCAGAACCACCTGCCGGACACGCAAAAATCACCTGCCGGCTACGCCACAACCAGTTGGGGAACACTTCGGAATCACCTGCCGGGCTTGCTGGAACCACCTGCCGGTCATGCCAAAATCACCTGCCAACTACGCCAGTACCACTTGGCGGACACTGCGGAAACACCTGTCGGGCCGGCCGGAACCACATCTCACACGTGCCAGAACCATGTGCATGAGATGCAGGAACCAGACCCCGAAAAGACGGAAAACACCTGCCAGACCCGTCTGAACAACCTGACGAGCACGCCGGAGCCACCTGCTCGACTCGCCGGAACCACCTACCAGACATGCCAAAATCAGCCGGGTATGCCAGAACCACTTGGCGGACACTCCGGAATCATCTGCCGCGCATGCCGGAACCACCTGCTCGACTCGCCAGAAACACCTGCCTGACACGCCTAAATCACCTGCCGGGTATGCCAGAACCACCTGGCGGACACTACGGAATCACCTGCCGCGCATGCCGGAACCACCTCTCAGACGTGCCGGAAGCACGTGCCAGACACGCCGGAAACACCTACCGGACAGACCGGAACCACCTGCCAAGAACGCCGGAGCCACCTGTTCGACTCGCTGGAACCACCTGCCGCACAGGCCAATATCAACTGCTGGCTATGCCAGAACCACCTGGGGGACAGTCCGGGATCACCTGCCAGCCATGGCGGAACCACCTCTCAGACGTACCAGAACCACCTGCCGGAGAAGCTGGAAACACGTCCTGGACAGACTGGAACCACGTGACGGCCATGCCAGAACCACCTGCCGAGCACGGCGGAACCACCTGCCGGACAAGCCAAAATCACCTGCGGGCTACGCCAGAACCACTTGGACGACTCTCCGAAATGACCTGCCGGGCATGTTGGAACCACCTCTCAGACGTGCCAGAAGCACGTGGCGGACAGTCCGGAATCACCTGTTGGGCATACGCAACCACCTCTGACACGTACCAGAACCACGTGCCGTGCACGCCGGAACCACCTACCGGACAGACCGGAATCCACTTTTGGGCATGCCGGAACCACCAGTCAGATGTGCCAGAAACACGTGCCGGAGACGCCGGAAGCTCCTGCCGAGCACGTCGCAACCACCTGCTCAACTCGCCTGAACCACCTGCCGGACACGCCAAAATCACCTGCCCGCTACACCAGCACCACTTCGGGGACAAGCCGGAATCACGTGAGGGGCATGCCGGCACAGCCTCTCAGACTGAACCTCGTGCCGGACACCACAGAACCACCTGCCGGACAGACAGGAACCACCTGCCGGACACGCCGGAACCACCGGCTCGACCCGCCGGAACGACCGCTGGACATGCAAAATCACCTGCCGGCTACGCCGGAAACACTTGGCGAACACTCCAGAATAACCTGCCGGGCATGCCGGAACCACCTCTCAGATATGCCAGAACCCCGTGCCAATGACCCCGGAAGCACCTGCCGAGCACGCCGCAACCACCTGCTCGACTCGCCAGAACCACCTGCCGATCACGCAAAAATCACCTGCCGGCTACGCCACAACCAGTTGGTGAACACTTTGGAATCACCTGCCAGGCTTGCTGGAACCACCTGCCAGTCATGCCAAAATCACCTGCCAACTACGCCAGAACCGCCTGGCGGACACTGCGGAAACACCTGTCGGGCCGGCTGGAACCACATCTCAGACGTGCCAGAAACGTGTTCATGAGATGCTGGAACCACACCCCGAACAGACGGATACCACCTGCCAGAACCGCCTGAACCACCTGCTGAGCACGCCGGAACCACCTGCTCGACTCACCGGTACCACCTCCCTGACACGCCAAAATCACCTGCTGGGTATGCCACAACCACTTGGCGGACACTCCGGAATCATCTGCCGGACATGCCGGAACCAGCTCTCAGACACACCAGAACCAAGTGCCGGAGACGCCGGAAGCACCTGCCGAGCACGCCGGAGCCACCTGCTCGACTCGCCAGAAACACCTGCCGGACACGCCAAAATCACCTGCCTGGTGCGCCAGAACCACCTGGCGGACACTACGGAATCACCTGCCGCGCATGCCGGAACCACCTCTCAGACGTGCCGGAAGCACGTGCCGGACACGCCGGAAACACCTACCGGACAGACCGGAACCACCTGCCAAGAACGCCGGAGCCACCTGTTCGACTCGCTGGAACCACCTGCCGGACAGGCCAATATCAACTGCTGGCTATGCCAGAACCACCTGGGGGACAGTCCGGGATCACCTGCCAGCCATGGCGGAACCACCTCTCAGACGTACCAGAACCACCTGCCGGAGAAGCTGGAAACACGTCCTGGACAGACTGGAACCACGTGACGGCCATGCCTGAACCACCTGCCGAGCACGGCGGAACCACCCGCCGGACACGCCAAAATCACCTGCGGGCTACGCCAGAACCACTTGGACGACTCTCCGAAATGACCTGCCGGGCATGTTGGAACCACCTCTCAGACGTGCCAGAAGCACGTGGCGGACAGTCCGGAATCACCTGTTGGGCATACGCAACCACCTCTGAGACGTACCAGAACCACGTGCCGTGCACGCCGGAACCACCTACCGGACAGACCGGAATCAACTTTTGGGCATGTCGGAACCACCAGTCAGATGTGCCAGAAACACGTGCCGGAGACGCCGGAAGCACCTGCCGAGCACGTCGCAACCACCTGCTCAACTCGCCTGAACCACCTGCCGGACACGCCAAAATCACCTGCCCGCTACACCAGCACCACTTCGGGGACAAGCCGGAATCACGTGAGGGGCATGCCGGCACAGCCTCTCAGACTGAACCTCGTGCCGGACACCACAGAACCACCTGCCGGACAGACCGGAACCACCTGCCGGACATGCCGGAACCACCGGCTCGACCTGCCGGAACGACCGCTGGACATGCAAAATCACCTGCCGGCTACGCCGGAAACACTTGGCGGACACTCCGGAATCACCTGCCGGGCATGCTGGAACCACCTCTCAGATGTGCCAGAACCACGTGCCAATGACCCCGGAAGCACCTGCCGAGCACGCCGGAACCACCTGCTCGACTCGCCAGAACCACCTGCCGGACACGCAAAAATCACCTGCCGGCTACACCACAACCAGTTGGGGAACACTTCGGAATCACCTGCCGGGCTTGCTGGAACCACCTGCCGGTCATGCCAAAATCACCTGCCAACTACGCCAGTACCACTTGGCGGACACTGTGGAAACACCTGTCGGGCCGGCCAGAAAAACATCTCAGACATGCCAGAACCATGTGCATGAGATGCTGGAACCACACCCCGAACAGACGGAAAACACCTGCCAGACCCGTCTGAACAACCTGCCGAGCACGCCGGAGCCACCTGCTCGACTCGCCGGAACCACCTACCTGACATGACCAAATCACCAGCCGGGTATGCCAGAACCACTTGGCGGACACTCCGGAATCATCTGCCGGACATGCCGGAACCAGCTCTCAGACACACCAGAACCACGTGCCAGAGACGCCGGAAGCACCTGCCGAGCATGCCGGAGCCACCTGCTCGACTCGCCAGAAACACCTGCCGGACACGCCAAAATCACCTGCCGGGTACGCCAGAACCACCTGGCGGACACTCCGAAATCACCTGTCGCGCATGCCGGAACCACCTCTCAGACGTGCCGGAAGCACGTGCCGGACACGCCGGAATCACCTACCGGACAGACCGGAACCACCTGCCGAGCACGCCGGAGCCACCTGTTCGACTCGCTGGAACCACCTGCCGGACAGGCCAATATCAACTGCTGGCTATGCCAGAACCACCTGGGGGACGGTCCGGAATCACCTGCCAGCCAGGGCGGAACCACCTCTCAGACGTACCAGAACCACCTGCCGGAGAAGCTGGAAACACGTCCCGGACAGTCTGGAACCACCTGCCGGCCAAGCCTGAACCACCTGCCAAGCACAACGGAACAACCTGCCAGACACGCCAAAATCACCTGCGTGTTATGCCAGAACCACTTGGAGGACTCTCTGGGATGACCTGCCTGGCATGCCGGAACCACCTCTCAGACGTGCCAGAACCATGTGGCGGACAGTCCGGAATCACCTGTTGGGCATGCGCAACCACCTCTGAGACGTACCAGAACCACATGCCGTGCAGGCTGGAACCACCTACCGGACAGACCGGAATCACCTTTCGGGCATGCCGGAACCACCTGTCAGATGTGCCAGAAACACGTGCCGGAGACGCCGGAAGCACCTGCCAAGCACGTTGGAACCACCTGCTCAACTCGCCTGAACCACCTGCCGGACATGCCAAAATCACCTGCCGACTATGCCAGAACCACTTGGCGAACACTCCGGAATCACTTGCCGGGCATGCAGGAACCACCTCTCAGACATGCCAGAACCCCGTGCCAATGACCCCGGAAGCACCAGCCGAGCACGCCGGAACCACCTGCTCGACTCGCCAGAACCACCTGCCGATCACGCAAAAATCACCTGCCGGCTACGCCACAACCAGTTGGTGAACACTTTGGAATCACCTGCCAGGCTTGCTGGAACCACCTGCCAGTCATGCCAAAATCACCTGCCAACTACGCCAGAACCGCTTGGCGGACACTGCGGAAACACCTGTCGGGCCGGCTGGAACCACATCTCAGACGTGCCAGAAACGTGTTCATGAGATGCTGGAACCACACCCCGAACAGACGGATACCACCTGCCAGAACCGCCTGAACCACCTGCTCAGCACGCCGGGACCACCTGCTCGACTCACCGGTACCACCTCCCTGACACGCCAAAATCACCTGCTGGTTATGCCAGAACCACTTGGCGTACACTCCGGAATCATCTGCCGGACATGCCGGAACCAGCTCTCAGACACACCAGAACCAAGTGCCGGAGATGCCGGAAGCACCTGCCGAGCATGCCGGAGCCACCTGCTCGACTCGCCAGAAACACCTGCCGGACACGCCAAAATCACCTGCCGGGTATGCCAGAACCACCTGGCGGACACTCCGGAATCACCTGCCGCGCATGCCGGAACCACCTCTCAGACGTGCCGGAAGCACGTGCCAGACACGCCGGAAACACCTACCGGACAGACCGGAACCACCTGCCAAGAACGCCGGAGCCACCTGTTCGACTCGCTGGAACCACCTGCCGGACAGGCCAATATCAACTGCTGGCTATGCCAGAACCACCTGGGGGACAGTCCGGGATCACCTGCCAGCCATGGCGGAACCACCTCTCAGACGTACCAGAACCACCTGCCGGAGAAGCTGGAAACACGTCCTGGACAGACTGGAACCACGTGACGGCCATGCCTGAACCACCTGCCGAGCACGGCGGAACCACCTGCCGGACACGCCAAAATCACCTGCGGGCTACGCCAGAACCACTTGGACGACTCTCCGAAATGACCTGCCGGGCATGTTGGAACCACCTCTCAGACGTGCCAGAAGCACGTGGCGGACAGTCCAGAATCACCTGTTGGGCATACGCAACCACCTCTGAGACGTACCAGAACCACGTGCCGTGCACGCCGGAACCACCTACCGGACAGACCGGAATCAACTTTTGGGCATGCCAGAACCACCAGTAAGATGTGCCAGAAACACGTGCCGGAGACGCCGGAAGCACCTGCCGAGCACGTCGCAACCACCTGCTCAACTCGCCTGAACCACCTGCCGGACACGCCAAAATCACCTGCCGCTACACCAGCACCACTTCGGGACAAGCCGGAATCACGTGAGGGGCATGCCGGCACAGCCTCTCAGACTGAACCTCGTGCCGGACACCACAGAACCACCTGCCAGACAGACCGGAACCACCTGCCGGACACGCCGGAACCACCGGCTCGACCCACCGGAACGACCGCTGGACATGCAATTCACCTGCCGGCTACGCCGGAAACACTTGGCGAACACTCCGGAATCACCTGCCGGGCATGCCGGAACCACCTCTCAGATGTGCCAGAACCACGTGCCAATGACCCCGGAAGCACATGCCGAGCACGCCGGAACCACCTGCTCGACTCGCCAGAACCACCTGCCGGACACGCAAAAATCACCTGCCGGCTACGCCACAACCAGTTGGGGAACACTTCGGAATCACCTGCCGGGCTTGCTGGAACCACCTGCCGGTCATGCCAAAATCACCTGCCAACTACGCCAGAACCGCTTGCCGGACACTGCGGAAACACCTGTCGGGCCGGCTGGGACCACATCTCAGACGTGCCAGAAACGTGTTCATGAGATGCTGGAACCACACCCCGAACAGACGGATACCACCTGCCAGAACCGCCTGAACCACCTGCTCAGCACGCCGGAACCACCTGCTCGACTCACCGGTACCACCTCCCTGACACGCCAAAATCACCTGCTGGGTATGCCAGAACCACTTGGCGGACACTCCGGAATCATCTGCCGGACATGCCGGAACCAGCTCTCAGACACACCAGAACCAAGTGCCGGAGACGCCGGAAGCACCTGCCGAGCATGCCGGAGCCACCTGCTCGACTCGCCAGAGACACCTGCCGGACACGCCAAAATCACCTGCCGGGTATGCCAGAACCACCTGGCGGACACTACGGAATCACCTGCCGCACATGCCGGAACCACCTCTCAGACGTGCCGGAAGCACGTGCCAGACACGCCGGAAACACCTACCGGACAGACCGGAACCACCTGCCAAGAACGCCGGAGCCACCTGTTCGACTCGCTGGAACCACCTGCCGGACAGGCCAATATCAACTGCTGGCTATGCCAGAACCACCTGGGGGACAGTCCGGGATCACCTGCCAGCCATGGCGGAACCACCTCTCAGACGTACCAGAACCACCTGCCGGAGAAGCTGGAAACACGTCCTGGACAGACTGGAACCACGTGACGGCCATGCCTGAACCACCTGCCGAGCACGGCGGAACCACCTGCCGGACACGCCAAAATCACCTGCGGGCTACGCCAGAACCACTTGGACGACTCTCCGAAATGACCTGCCGGGCATGTTGGAACCACCTCTCAGACGTGCCAGAAGCACGTGGCGGACAGTCCGGAATCACCTGTTGGGCATACGCAACCACCTCTGACACGTACCAGAACCACGTGCCGTGCACGCCGGAACCACCTACCGTACAGACCGGAATCAACTTTTGGGCATGCCGGAACCACCAGTCAGATGTGCCAGAAACACGTGCCGGAGACGCCAGAAGCACCTGCCGAGCACGTCGCAACCACCTGCTCAACTCGCCTGAACCACCTGCCGGACACGCCAAAATCACCTGCCCGCTACACCAGCACCACTTCGGGGACAAGCCGGAATCACGTGAGGGGCATGCCGGCACAGCCTCTCAGACTGAACCTCGTGCCGGACACCACAGAACCACCTGCCGGACAGACCGGAACCACCTGCCGGACATGCCGGAACCACCGGCTCGACCTGCCAGAACGACCGCTGGACATGCAACATCACCTGACGGCTACGCTGGAAACACTTGGCGAACACTCCGGAATCACCTGCCGGGCATGCCAGAACCACCAGAACCACGTGCCAATGACCCCGGAAGCACCTGCCGAGCACGCCGGAACCACCTGCTCAACTCGCCAGAACCACCTGCCGGACACGCAAAAATCACCTGCCGGCTACGCCACAACCAGTTGGGGAACACTTCGGAATCACCTGCCGGGCTTGCTGGAACCACCTGCCGGTCATGCCAAAATCACCTGCCAACTACGCCAGTACCACTTGGCGGACACTGTGGAAACACCTGTCGGGCCGGCCGGAACCACATCTCAGACGTGCCAGAACCATGTGCATGAGATGCTGGAACCACACCCCGAACAGACGGAAAACACCTGCCAGACCCGTCTGAACAACCTGCCGAGCACGCCGGAGCCACCTGCTCGACTCGCCGGAACCACCTACCTGACATGCCCAAATCACCAGCCGGGTATGCCAGAACCACTTGGCGGACACTCCGGAATCATCTGCCGGACATGCCGGAACCAGCTCTCAGACACACCAGAACCACGTGCCGGAGACGCCGGAAGCACCTGCCGAGCATGCCGGAGCCACCTGCTCGACTCGCCAGAAACACCTGCCGGACACGCCAAAATCACCTGCCGGGTACGCCAGAACCACCTGGCGGACACTACGGAATCACCTGCCGCGCATGCCGGAACCACCTCTCAGACGTGCCGGAAGCACGTGCCGGACACGCCGGAAACACCTACCGGACAGACCGGAACCACCTGCCAAGAACGCCGGAGCCACCTGTTCGACTCGCTGGAACCACCTGCCGGACAGGCCAATATCAACTGCTGGCTATGCCAGAACCACCTGGGGGACAGTCCGGGATCACCTGCCAGCCATGGCGGAACCACCTCTCAGACGTACCAGAACCACCTGCCGGAGAAGCTGGAAACACGTCCTGGACAGACTGGAACCACGTGACGGCCATGCCTGAACCACCTGCCGAGCACGGCGGAACCACCCGCCGGACCCGCCAAAATCACCTGCGGGCTACGCCAGAACCACTTGGACGACTCTCCGAAATGACCTGCCGGGCATGTTGGAACCACCTCTCAGACGTGCCAGAACCACGTGGCGGACAGTCCGGAATCACCTGTTGGGCATACGCAACCACCTCTGACACGTACCAGAACCACGTGCCGTGCACGCCGGAACCACCTACCGTACAGACCGGAATCCACTTTTGGGCATGCCGGAACCACCAGTCAGATGTGCCAGAAACACGTGCCGGAGACGCCGGAAGCACCTGCCGAGCACGTCGCAACCACCTGCTCAACTCGCCTGAACCACCTGCCGGACACGCCAAAATCACCTGCCCGCTACACCAGCACCACTTCGGGGACAAGCCGGAATCACGTGAGGGGCATGCCGGCACAGCCTCTCAGACTGAACCTCGTGCCGGACACCACAGAACCACCTGCCGGACAGACCGGAACCACCTGCCGGACATGCCGGAACCACCGGCTCAACCTGCCGGAACGACCGCTGGACATGCAACATCACCTGCCGGCTACGCTGGAAACACTTGGCGAACACTCCGGAATCACCTGCCGGGCATGCCAGAACCACCAGAACCACGTGCCAATGACCCCGGAAGCATCTGCCGAGCACGCCGGAACCACCTGCTCGACTCGCCAGAACCACCTGCCGGACACGCAAAAATCACCTGCCGGCTACGCCACAACCAGTTGGGGAACACTTCGGAATCACCTGCCGGGCTTGCTGGAACCACCTGCCGGTCATGCCAAAATCACCTGCCAACTACGCCAGTACCACATGGCGGACACTGTGGAAACACCTGTCGGGCCGGCCGGAACCACATCTCAGACGTGCCAGAACCATGTGCATGAGATGCTGGAACCACACCCCGAACAGACGGAAAACACCTGTCAGACCCGTCTGAACAACCTGCTGAGCACGCCGGAGCCACCTGCTCGACTCGCCGGAACCACCTACCTGACATGCCCAAATCACCAGCCGGGTATGCCAGAACCACTTGGCGGACACTCCGGAATCATCTGCCGGACATGCCGGAACCAGCTCTCAGACACACCAGAACCACGTGCCGGAGACGCCGGAAGCACCTGCCGAGCATGCCGGAGCCACCTGCTCGAGTCGCCAGAAACACCTGCCGGACACGCCAAAATCACCTGCCGGGTACGCCAGAACCACCTGGCGGACACTCCGAAACCACCTGTCGCGCATGCCGGAACCACCTCTCAGACGTGCCGGACACGCCGGAATCACCTACCGGACAGACCGGAACCACCTGCCGAGCACGCCGGAGCCACCTGTTCGACTCGCTGGAACCACCTGCCGGACAGGCCAATATCAACTGCTGGCTATGCCAGAACCACCTGGGGGACGGTCCGGAATCACCTGCCAGCCAGGGCGGAACCACCTCTCAGACGTACCAGAACCACCTGCCGGAGAAGCTGGAAACACGTCCCGGACAGTCTGGAACCACCTGCCGGCCAAGCCTGAACCACCTGCCAAGCACAACGGAACAACCTGCCAGACACGCCAAAATCACCTGCGTGTTAGGCCAGAACCACTTGGAGGACTCTCTGGGATGACCTGCCTGGCATGCCGGAACCACCTCTCAGACGTGCCAGAACCATGTGGCGGACAGTCCGGAATCACCTGTTGGGCATGCGCAACCACCTCTGAGACGTACCAGAACCACATGCCGTGCAGGCTGGAACCACCTACCGGACAGACCGGAATCACCTTTCGGGCATGCCGGAACCACCTGTCAGATGTGCCAGAAACACGTGCCGGAGACGCCGGAAGCACCTGCCAAGCACGTTGGAACCACCTGCTCAACTCGCCTGAACCACCTGCCGGACATGCCAAAATCACCTGCCGACTATGCCAGAACCACTTGGCGAACACTCCGGAATCACTTGCCGGGCATGCAGGAACCACCTCTCAGACATGCCAGAACCCCGTGCCAATGACCCCGGAAGCACCTGCCGAGCACGCCGCAACCACCTGCTCGACTCGCCAGAACCACCTGCCGATCACGCAAAAATCACCTGCCGGCTACGCCACAACCAGTTGGTGAACACTTTGGAATCACCTGCTAGGCTTGCTGGAACCAGCTGCCAGTCATGCCAAAATCAGCTGCCAACTACGCCAGAACCGCTTGGCGGACACTGCGGAAACACCTGTCGGGCCGGGTGGAACCACATCTCAGACGTGCCAGAAACGTGTTCATGAGATGCTGGAACCACACCCCGAACAGACGGATACCACCTGCCAGAACCGCCTGAACCACCTGCTGAGCACGCCGGAACCACCTGCTCGACTCACCGGTACCACCTCCCTGACACGCCAAAATCACCTGCTGGGTATGCCAGAACCACTTGGCGGACACTCCGGAATCATCTGCCGGACATGCCGGAACCAGCTCTCAGACACACCAGAACCAAGTGCCGGAGACGCCGGAAGCACCTGCCGAGCATGCCGGAGCCACCTGCTCGACTCGCCAGAAACACCTGCCGGACACGCCAAAATCACCTGTCTGGTGCGCCAGAACCACCTGGCGGACACTACGGAATCACCTGCCGCACATGCCGGAACCACCTCTCAGACGTGCCGGAAGCACGTGCCGGACACGCCGGAAACACCTACCGGACAGACCGGAACCACCTGCCAAGAACGCCGGAGCCACCTGTTCGACTCGCTGGAACCACCTGCCGGACAGGCCAATATCAACTGCTGGCTATGCCAGAACCACCTGGGGGACAGTCCGGGATCACCTGCCAGCCATGGCGGAACCACCTCTCAGACGTACCAGAACCACCTGCCGGAGAAGCTGGAAACACGTCCTGGACAGACTGGAACCACGTGACGGCCATGCCTGAACCACCTGCCGAGCACGGCGGAACCACCTGCCGGACACGCCAAAATCACCTGCGGGCTACGCCAGAACCACTTGGACGACTCTCCGAAATGACCTGCCGGGCATGTTGGAACCACCTCTCAGACGTGCCAGAACCACGTTGCGGACAGTCCGGAATCACCTGTTGGGCATACGCAACCACCTCTGAGACGTACCAGAACCACGTGCCGTGCACGCCGGAACCACCTACCGGACAGACCGGAATCCACTTTTGGGCATGTCGGAACCACCAGTCAGATGTGCCAGAAACACGTGCCGGAGACGCCGGAAGCACCTGCCGAGCACGTCGCAACCACCTGCTCAACTCGCCTGAACCACCTGCCGGACACGCCAAAATCACCTGCCCGCTACACCAGCACCACTTCGGGGACAAGCCGGAATCACGTGAGGGGCATGCCGGCACAGCCTCTCAGACTGAACCTCGTGCCGGACACCACAGAACCACCTGCCGGACAGACCGGAACCACCTGCCGGACACGCCGGAACCACCGGCTCGACCCGCCGGAACGACCGCTGGACATGCAAAATCACCTGCCGGCTACGCCGGAAACACTTGGCGAACACTCCGGAATCACCTGCCGGGCATGCCGGAACCACCTCTCAGATATGCCAGAACCACGTGCCAATGACCCCGGAAGCACCTGCCGAGCACGCCGGAACCACCTGCTCGACTCGCCAGAACCACCTGCCGGACACGCAAAAATCACCTGCCGGCTACGCCACAACCAGTTGGGGAACACTTCGGAATCACCTGCCGGGCTTGCTGGAACCACCTGCCGGTCATGCCAAAATCACCTGCCAACTACGCCAGTACCACTTGGCGGACAATGTGGAAACACCTGTCGGGCCGGCCGGAACCACATCTCAGACGTGCCAGAACCATGTGCATGAGATGCTGGAACCACACCCCGAACAGACGGAAAACACCTGCCAGACCCGTCTGAACAACCTGCCGAGCACGCCGGAGCCACCTGCTCGACTCGCCGGAACCACCTACCTTACATGCCAAAATCACCAGCCGGGTATGCCAGAACCACTTGGCGGACACTCCGGAATCATCTGCCGGACATGCCGGAACCAGCTCTCAGACACACCAGAACCAAGTGCCGGAGACGCCGGAAGCACCTGCCGAGCATGCCGGAGCCACCTGCTCGACTCGCCAGAAACACCTGCCGGACACGCCAAAATCACCAGCCGGGTACGCAAGAACCACCTGGCGGACAGTCCGAAACCACCTGTTGCGCATGCCGGAACCACCTCTCAGACGTGCCGGAAGCACGTGCCGGACACGCCGGAATCACCTACCGGACAGACCGGAACCACCTGCCGAGCACGCCGGAGCCACCTGTTCGACTCGCTGGAACCACCTGCCGGACAGGCCAATATCAACTGCTGGCTATGCCAGAACCACCTGGGGGACGGTCCGGAATCACCTGCCAGCCATGGCGGAACCACCTCTCAGACGTACCAGAACCACCTGCCGGAGAAGCTGGAAACACGTCCTGGACAGTCTGGAACCACCTGCCGGCCAAGCCTGAACCACCTGCCAAGCACAACGGAACAACCTGCCAGACACGCCAAAATCACCTGCGTGTTATGCCAGAACCACTTGGAGGACTCTCTGGGATGACCTGCCGGGCATGCCGGAACCACCTCTCAGACGTGCCAGAACCATGTGGCAGACAGTCCGGAATCACCTGTTGGGCATGCGCAACCACCTCTGAGACGTACCAGAAGCACATGCCGTGCAGGCTGGAACCACCTACCGGACAGACCGGAATCACCTTTTGGGCATGCCGGAACCACCTGTCAGATGTGCCAGAAACACGTGCCGGAGACGCCGGAAGCACCTGCCAAGCACGTTGGAACCACCTGCTCAACTCGCCTGAACCACCTGCCGGACATGCCAAAATCACCTGCCGACTATGCCAGAACCACTTGGCGAACACTCCAGAATCACTTGCCGGGCATGCAGGAACCACCTCTCAGACATGCCAGAACCCCGTGCCAATGACCCCGGAAGCACCAGCCGAGCACGCCGGAACCACCTGCTCGACTCGCCAGAACCACCTGCCGATCACGCAAAAATCACCTGCCGGCTACGCCACAACCAGTTGGTGAACACTTTGGAATCACCTGCCAGGCTTGCTGGAACCACCTGCCAGTCATGCCAAAATCACCTGCCAACTACGCCAGAACCGCTTGGCGGACACTGCGGAAACACCTGTCGGGCCGGCTGGAACCACATCTCAGACGTGCCAGAAACGTGTTCATGAGATGCTGGAACCACACCCCGAACAGACGGATACCACCTGCCAGAACCGCCTGAACCACCTGCTCAGCACGCCGGGACCACCTGCTCGACTCACCGGTACCACCTCCCTGACACGCCAAAATCACCTGCTGGGTATGCCAGAACCACTTGGCGGACACTCCGGAATCATCTGCCGGACATGCCGGAACCAGCTCTCAGACACACCAGAACCAAGTGCCGGAGACGCCGGAAGCACCTGCCGAGCATGCCGGAGCCACCTGCTCGACTCGCCAGAAACACCTGCCGGACACGCCAAAATCACCTGCCGGGTATGCCAGAACCACCTGGCGGACACTCCGGAATCACCTGCCGCGCATGCCGGAACCACCTCTCAGACGTGCCGGAAGCACGTGCCAGACACGCCGGAAACACCTACCGGACAGACCGGAACCACCTGCCAAGAACGCCGGAGCCACCTGTTCGACTCGCTGGAACCACCTGCCGGACAGGCCAATATCAACTGCTGGCTATGCCAGAACCACCTGGGGGACAGTCCGGGATCACCTGCCAGCCATGGCGGAACCACCTCTCAGACGTACCAGAACCACCTGCCGGAGAAGCTGGAAACACGTCCTGGACAGACTGGAAACACGTGACGGCCATGCCTGAACCACCTGCCGAGCACGGCGGAACCACCTGCCGGACACGCCAAAATCACCTGCGGGCTACGCCAGAACCACTTGGACGACTCTCCGAAATGACCTGCCGGGCATGTTGGAACCACCTCTCAGACGTGCCAGAACCACGTGGCGGACAGTCCGGAATCACCTGTTGGGCATACGCAACCACCTCTGACACGTACCAGAACCACGTGCCGTGCACGCCGGAACCACCTACCGGACAGACCGGAATCCACTTTTGGGCATGCCGGAACCACCAGTCAGATGTGCCAGAAACACGTGCCGGAGACGCCGGAAGCACCTGCCGAGCACGTCGCAACCACCTGCTCAACTCGCCTGAACCACCTGCCGGACACGCCAAAATCACCTGCCCGCTACACCAGCACCACTTCGGGGACAAGCCGGAATCACGTGAGGGGCATGCCGGCACAGCCTCTCAGACTGAACCTCGTGCCGGACACCACAGAACCACCTGCCGGACAGACCGGAACCACCTGCCGGACATGCCGGAACCACCGGCTCAACCTGCCGGAACGACCGCTGGACATGCAAAATCACCTGCCGGCTACGCCAGAAACACTTGGCGAACACTCCGGAATCACCTGCCGGGCATGCCGGAACCACCTCTCAGATGTGCCAGAACCACGTGCCAATGACCCCGGAAGCACCTGCCGAGCACGCCGGAACCACCTGCTCGACTCGCCAGAACCACCTGCCGGACACGCAAAAATCACCTGCCGGCTACGCCACAACCAGTTGGGGAACACTTCGGAATCACCTGCCGGGCTTGCTGGAACCACCTGCCGGTCATGCCAAAATCACCTGCCAACTACGCCAGTACCACTTGGCGGACACTGTGGAAACACCTGTCGGGCCGGCCAGAAAAACATTTCAGACGTGCCAGAACCATGTGCATGAGATGCTGGAACCACACCCCGAACAGACGGAAAACACCTGCCAGACCCGTCTGAACAACCTGCCGAGCACGCCGGAGCCACCTGCTTGACTCGCCGGAACCACCTACCTGACATGACCAAATCACCAGCCGGGTATGCCAGAACCACTTGGCGGACACTCCGGAATCATCTGCCGGACATGCCGGAACCAGCTCTCAGACACACCAGAACCACGTGCCGGAGACGCCGGAACCACCTGCCGAGCATGCCGGAGCCACCTGCTCGACTCGCCAGAAACACCTGCCGGACACGCCAAAATCACCTGCCGGGTACGCCAGAACCACCTGGCGGACACTCCGAAATCACCTGTCGCGCATGCCGGAACCACCTCTCAGACGTGCCGGAAGCACGTGCCGGACACGCCGGAATCACCTACCGGACAGACCGGAACCACCTGCCGAGCACGCCGGAGCCACCTGTTCGACTCGCTGGAACCACCTGCCGGACAGGCCAATATCAACTGCTGGCTATGCCAGAACCACCTGGGGGACGGTCCGGAATCGCCTGCCAGCCATGGCGGAACCACCTCTCAGACGTACCAGAACCACCTGCCGGAGAAGCTGGAAACACGTCCCGGACAGTCTGGAACCACCTGCCGGCCAAGCCTGAACCACCTGCCAAGCACAATGGAACAACCTGCCAGACACGCCAAAATCACCTGCGTGTTATGCCAGAACCACTTGGAGGACTCTCTGGGATGACCTGCCGGGCATGCCGGAACCACCTCTCAGACGTGCCAGAACCATGTGGCGGACAGTCCTGAATCACCTGTTGGGCATGCGCAACCACTTCTGAGACGTACCAGAAGCACATGCCGTGCAGGCTGGAACCACCTACCGGACAGACCGGAATCACCTTTCGGGCATGCCGGAACCACCTGTCAGATGTGCCAGAAACACGTGCCAGAGATGCCGGAAGCACCCGCCAAGCACGTTGGAACCACCTGCTCAACTCGCCTGAACCACCTGCCGGACATGCCAAAATCACCTGCCGACTATGCCAGAACCACTTGGCGAACACTCCGGAATCACTTGCCGGGCATGCAGGAACCACCTCTCAGACATGCCAGAACCCCGTGCCAATGACCCCGGAAGCACCTGCCGAGCACGCCGCAACCACCTGCTCGACTCGCCAGAACCACCTGCCGATCACGCAAAAATCACCTGCCGGCTACGCCACAACCAGTTGGTGAACACTTTGGAATCACCTGCCAGGCTTGCTGGAACCACCTGCCAGTCATGCCAAAATCACCTGCCAACTACGCCAGAACCGCTTGGCGGACACTGCGGAAACACCTGTCGGGCCGGGTGGAACCACATCTCAGACGTGCCAGAAACGTGTTCATGAGATGCTGGAACCACACCCCGAACAGACGGATACCACCTGCCAGAACCGCCTGAACCACCTGCTCAGCACGCAGGGACCACCTGCTCGACTCACCGGTACCACCTCCCTGACATGCCAAAATCACCTGCTGGGTATGCCAGAACCACTTGGCGGACACTCCGGAATCATCTGCCGGACATGCCGGAACCAGCTCTCAGACACACCAGAACCAAGTGCCGGAGACGCCGGAAGCACCTGCCGAGCATGCCGGAGCCACCTGCTCGACTCGCCAGAAACACCTGCCGGACACGCCAAAATCACCTGCCGGGTATGCCAGAACCACCTGGCGGACACTACGGAATCACCTGCCGCGCATGCCGGAACCACCTCTCAGACGTGCCGGAAGCACGTGCCAGACACGCCGGAAACACCTACCGGACAGACCGGAACCACCTGCCAAGAACGCCGGAGCCACCTGTTCGACTCGCTGGAACCACCTGCCGGACAGGCCAATATCAACTGCTGGCTATGCCAGAACCACCTGGGGGACAGTCCGGGATCACCTGCCAGCCATGGCGGAACCACCTCTCAGACGTACCAGAACCACCTGCCGGAGAAGCTGGAAACACGTCCTGGACAGACTGGAACCACGTGACGGCCATGCCTGAACCACCTGCCGAGCACGGCGGAACCACCTGCCGGACACGCCAAAATCACCTGCGGGCTACGCCAGAACCACTTGGACGACTCTCCGAAATGACCTGCCGGGCATGTTGGAACCACCTCTCAGACGTGCCAGAAGCACGTGGCGGACAGTCCGGAATCACCTGTTGGGAATACGCAACCACCTCTGACACGTACTAGAACCACGTGCCGTGCACGCCGGAACCACCTACCGGACAGACCGGAATCAGCTTTTGGGCATGCCGGAACCACCAGTCAGATGTGCCAGAAACACGTGCCGGAGACGCCGGAAGCACCTGCCGAGCACGTCGCAACCACCTGCTCAACTCGCCTGAACCACCTGCCGGACACGCCAAAATCACCTGCCCGCTACACCAGCACCACTTCGGGGACAAGCCGGAATCACGTGAGGGGCATGCCGGCACAGCCTCTCAGACTGAACCTCGTGCCGGACACCACAGAACCACCTGCCGGACAGACCGGAACCACATTCCAGACACGCCGGAACCACCGGCTCGACCCGCCGGAACGACCGCTGGACATGCAAAATCACCTGCCGGCTACGCCGGAAACACTTGGCGAACACTCCGGAATCACCTGCCGGGCATGCCGGAACCACCTCTCAGATATGCCAGAACCACGTGCCAATGACCCCGGAAGCACCTGCCGAGCACGCCGGAACCACCTGCTCGACTCGCCAGAACCACCTGCCGGACACGCAAAAATCACCTGCCGGCTACGCCACAACCAGTTGGGGAACACTTCGGAATCACCTGCCGGGCTTGCTGGAACCACCTGCCGGTCATGCCAAAGTCACCTGCCAACTACGCCAGTACCACATGGCGGACACTGTGGAAACACCTGTCGGGCCGGCCGGAACCACATCTCAGACGTGCCAGAACCATGTGCATGAGATGCTGGAACCACACCCCGAACAGACGGAAAACACCTGCCAGACCCGTCTGAACAACCTGCCGAGCACGCCGGAGCCACCTGCTCGACTCGCCGGAACCACCTACCTGACATGCCCAAATCACCAGCCGGGTATGCCAGAAACACTTGGCGGACACTCCGGAATCATCTGCCGGACATGCCGGAACCAGCTCTCAGACACACCAGAACCACGTGCCGGAGACGCCGGAAGCACCTGCCGAGCATGCCGGAGCCACCTGCTCGACTCGCCAGAAACACCTGCCGGACACGCCAAAATCACCTGCCGGGTACGCCAGAACCACCTGGCGGACACTCCGAAACCACCTGTGGCGCATGCCGGAACCACCTCTCAGACGTGCCGGAAGCACGTGCCGGACACGCCGGAATCACCTACCGGACAGACCGGAACCACCTGCCGAGCACGCCGGAGCCACCTGTTCGACTCGCTGGAACCACCTGCCGGACAGGCCAATATCAACTGCTGGCTATGCCAGAACCACCTGGGGGACGGTCCGGAATCACCTGCCAGCCATGGCGGAACCACCTCTCAGACGTACCAGAACCACCTGCCGGAGAAGCTGGAAACACGTCCTGGACAGTCTGGAACCACCTGCCGGCCAAGCCTGAACCACCTGCCAAGCACAACGGAACAACCTGCCAGACACGCCAAAATCACCTGCGTGTTATGCCAGAACCACTTGGAGGACTCTCTGGGATGACCTGCCTGGCATGCCGGAACCACCTCTCAGACGTGCCAGAACCATGTGGCGGACAGTCCGGAATCACCTGTTGGGCATGCGCAACCACCTCTGAGACGTACCAGAACCACATGCCGTGCAGGCTGGAACCACCTACCGGACAGACCGGAATCACCTTTCGGGCATGCCGGAACCACCTGTCAGATGTGCCAGAAACACGTGCCGGAGACGCCGGAAGCACCTGCCAAGCACGTTGGAACCACCTGCTCAACTCGCCTGAACCACCTGCCGGACATGCCAAAATCACCTGCCGACTATGCCAGAACCACTTGGCGAACACTCCGGAATCACTTGCCGGGCATGCAGGAACCACCTCTCAGACATGCCAGAACCCCGTGCCAATGACCCCGGAAGCACCAGCCGAGCACGCCGGAACCACCTGCTCGACTCGCCAGAACCACCTGCCGATCACGCAAAAATCACCTGCCGGCTACGCCACAACCAGTTGGTGAACACTTTGGAATCACCTGCCAGGCTTGCTGGAACCACCTGCCAGTCATGTCAAAATCACCTGCCAACTACGCCAGAACCGCTTGGCGGACACTGCGGAAACACCTGTCGGGCCGGCTGGAACCACATCTCAGACGTGCCAGAAACGTGTTCATGAGATGCTGGAACCACACCCCGAACAGACGGATACCACCTGCCAGAACCGCCTGAACCACCTGCTCAGCACGCCGGGACCACCTGCTCGACTCACCGGTACCACCTCCCTGACACGCCAAAATCACCTGCTGGGTATGCCAGAACCACTTGGCGGACACTCCGGAATCATCTGCCGGACATGCCGGAACCAGCTCTCAGACACACCAGAACCAAGTGCCGGAGACGCCGGAAGCACCTGCCGAGCATGCCGGAGCCACCTGCTCGACTCGCCAGAAACACCTGCCGGACACGCCAAAATCACCTGCCGGGTATGCCAGAACCACCTGGCGGACACTACGGAATCACCTGCCGCGCATGCCGGAACCACCTCTCAGACGTGCCGGAAGCACGTGCCAGACACGCCGGAAACACCTACCGGACAGACCGGAACCACCTGCCAAGAACGCCGGAGCCACCTGTTCGACTCGCTGGAACCACCTGCCGGACAGGCCAATATCAACTGCTGGCTATGCCAGAACCACCTGGGGGACAGTCCGGGATCACCTGCCAGCCATGGCGGAACCACCTCTCAGACGTACCAGAACCACCTGCCGGAGAAGCTGGAAACACGTCCTGGACAGACTGGAACCACGTGACGGCCATGCCTGAACCACCTGCCGAGCACGGCGGAACCACCTGCCGGACACGCCAAAATCACCTGTGGGCTACGCCAGAACCACTTGGACGACTCTTCGAAATGACCTGCCGGGCATGTTGGAACCACCTCTCAGACGTGCCAGAAGCACGTGGCGGACAGTCCGGAATCACCTGTTGGGCATACGCAACCACCTCTGACACGTACCAGGACCACGTGCCGTGCACGCCGGAACCACCTACCGTACAGACCGGAATCAACTTTTGGGCATGCCGGAACCACCAGTCAGATGTGCCAGAAACACGTGCCGGAGACGCCGGAAGCACCTGCCGAGCACGTCGCAACCACCTGCTCAACTCGCCTGAACCACCTGCCGGACACGCCAAAATCACCTGCCCGCTACACCAGCACCACTTCGGGGACAAGCCGGAATCACGTGAGGGGCATGCCGGCACAGCCTCTCAGACTGAACCTCGTGCCGGACACCACAGAACCACCTGCCGGACAGACCGGAACCACCTGCCGGACATGCCGGAACCACCGGCTCGACCTGCCGGAACGACCGCTGGACATGCAACATCACCTGCCGGCTACGCTGGAAACACTTGGCGAACACTCCGGAATCACCTGCCGGGCATGCCAGAACCACCAGAACCACGTGCCAATGACCCCGGAAGCACCTGCCGAGCACGCCGGAACCACCTGCTCGACTCGCCAGAACCACCTGCCGGACACGCAAAAATCACCTGCCGGCTACGCCACAACCAGTTGGGGAACACTTCGGAATCACCTGCCGGGCTTGCTGGAACCACCTGCCGGTCATGCCAAAATCACCTGCCAACTACGCCAGTACCACATGGCGGACACTGTGGAAACACCTGTCGGGCCGGCCGGAACCACATCTCAGACGTGCCAGAACCATGTGCATGAGATGCTGGAACCACACCCCGAACAGACGGAAAACACCTGCCAGACCCGTCTGAACAACCTGCCGAGCACGCCGGAGCCACCTGCTCGACTCGCCGGAACCACCTACCTGACATGCCCAAATCACCAGCCGGGTATGCCAGAAACACTTGGCGGACACTCCGGAATCATCTGCCGGACATGCCGGAACCAGCTCTCAGACACACCAGAACCACGTGCCGGAGACGCCGGAAGCACCTGCCGAGCATGCCGGAGCCACCTGCTCGACTCGCCAGAAACACCTGCCGGACACGCCAAAATCACCTGCCGGGTACGCCAGAACCACCTGGCGGACACTCCGAAACCACCTGTCGCGCATGCCGGAACCACCTCTCAGACGTGCCGGAAGCACGTGCCGGACACGCCGGAATCACCTACCGGACAGACCGGAACCACCTGCCGAGCACGCCGGAGCCACCTGTTCGACTCGCTGGAACCACCTGCCGGACAGGCCAATATCAACTGCTGGCTATGCCAGAACCACCTGGGGGACGGTCCGGAATCACCTGCCAGCCAGGGCGGAACCACCTCTCAGACGTACCAGAACCACCTGCCGGAGAAGCTGGAAACACGTCCTGGACAGTCTGGAACCACCTGCCGGCCAAGCCTGAACCACCTGCCAAGCACAACGGAACAACCTGCCAGACACGCCAAAATCACCTGCGTGTTATGCCAGAACCACTTGGAGGACTCTCTGGGATGACCTGCCTGGCATGCCGGAACCACCTCTCAGACGTGCCAGAACCATGTGGCGGACAGTCCGGAATCACCTGTTGGGCATGCGCAACCACCTCTGAGACGTACCAGAACCACATGCCGTGCAGGCTGGAACCACCTACCGGACAGACCGGAATCACCTTTCGGGCATGCCGGAACCACCTGTCAGATGTGCCAGAAACACGTGCCGGAGACGCCGGAAGCACCTGCCAAGCACGTTGGAACCACCTGCTCAACTCGCCTGAACCACCTGCCGGACATGCCAAAATCACCTGCCGACTATGCCAGAACCACTTGGCGAACACTCCGGAATCACTTGCCGGGCATGCAGGAACCACCTCTCAGACATGCCAGAACCCCGTGCCAATGACCCCGGAAGCACCAGCCGAGCACGCCGGAACCACCTGCTCGACTCGCCAGAACCACCTGCCGATCACGCAAAAATCACCTGCCGGCTACGCCACAACCAGTTGGTGAACACTTTGGAATCACCTGCCAGGCTTGCTGGAACCACCTGCCAGTCATGCCAAAATCACCTGCCAACTACGCCAGAACCGCTTGGCGGACACTGCGGAAACACCTGTCGGGCCGGCTGGAACCACATCTCAGACGTGCCAGAAACGTGTTCATGAGATGCTGGAACCACACCCCGAACAGACGGATACCACCTGCCAGAACCGCCTGAACCACCTGCTCAGCACGCCGGGACCACCTGCTCGACTCACCGGTACCACCTCCCTGACACGCCAAAATCACCTGCTGGGTATGCCAGAACCACTTGGCGGACACTCCGGAATCATCTGCCGGACATGCCGGAACCAGCTCTCAGACACACCAGAACCAAGTGCCGGAGACGCCGGAAGCACCTGCCGAGCATGCCGGAGCCACCTGCTCGACTCGCCAGAAACACCTGCCGGACACGCCAAAATCACCTGCCGGGTATGCCAGAACCACCTGGCGGACACTCCGGAATCACCTGCCGCGCATGCCGGAACCACCTCTCAGACGTGCCGGAAGCACGTGCCAGACACGCCGGAAACACCTACCGGACAGACCGGAACCACCTGCCAAGAACGCCGGAGCCACCTGTTCGACTCGCTGGAACCACCTGCCGGACAGGCCAATATCAACTGCTGGCTATGCCAGAACCACCTGGGGGACAGTCCGGGATCACCTGCCAGCCATGGCGGAACCACCTCTCAGACGTACCAGAACCACCTGCCGGAGAAGCTGGAAACACGTCCTGGACAGACTGGAACCACGTGACGGCCATGCCTGAACCACCTGCCGAGCACTGCGGAACCACCTGCCGGACACGCCAAAATCACCTGCGGGCTACGCCAGAACCACTTGGACGACTCTTCGAAATGACCTGCCGGGCATGTTGGAACCACCTCTCAGACGTGCCAGAAGCACGTGGCGGACAGTCCGGAATCACCTGTTGGGCATACGCAACCACCTCTGACACGTACCAGGACCACGTGCCGTGCACGCCGGAACCACCTACCGTACAGACCGGAATCAACTTTTGGGCATGCCGGAACCACCAGTCAGATGTGCCAGAAACACGTGCCGGAGACGCCGGAAGCACCTGCCGAGCACGTCGCAACCACCTGCTCAACTCGCCTGAACCACCTGCCGGACACGCCAAAATCACCTGCCCGCTACACCAGCACCACTTCGGGGACAAGCCGGAATCACGTGAGGGGCATGCCGGCACAGCCTCTCAGACTGAACCTCGTGCCGGACACCACAGAACCACCTGCCGGACAGACCGGAACCACCTGCCGGACATGCCGGAACCACCGGCTCGACCTGCCGGAACGACCGCTGGACATGCAACATCACCTGCCGGCTACGCTGGAAACACTTGGCGAACACTCCGGAATCACCTGCCGGGCATGCCAGAACCACCAGAACCACGTGCCAATGACCCCGGAAGCACCTGCCGAGCACGCCGGAACCACCTGCTCGACTCGCCAGAACCACCTGCCGGACACGCAAAAATCACCTGCCGGCTACGCCACAACCAGTTGGGGAACACTTCGGAATCACCTGCCGGGCTTGCTGGAACCACCTGCCGGTCATGCCAAAATCACCTGCCAACTACGCCAGTACCACATGGCGGACACTGTGGAAACACCTGTCGGGCCGGCCGGAACCACATCTCAGACGTGCCAGAACCATGTGCATGAGATGCTGGAACCACACCCCGAACAGACGGAAAACACCTGCCAGACCCGTCTGAACAACCTGCCGAGCACGCCGGAGCCACCTGCTCGACTCGCCGGAACCACCTACCTGACATGCCCAAATCACCAGCCGGGTATGCCAGAACCACTTGGCGGACACTCCGGAATCATCTGCCGGACATGCCGGAACCAGCTCTCAGACACACCAGAACCACGTGCCGGAGACGCCGGAAGCACCTGCCGAGCATGCCGGAGCCACCTGCTCGACTCGCCAGAAACACCTGCCGGACACGCCAAAATCACCTGCCGGGTACGCCAGAACCACCTGGCGGACACTCCGAAACCACCTGTGGCGCATGCCGGAACCACCTCTCAGACGTGCCGGAAGCACGTGCCGGACACGCCGGAATCACCTACCGGACAGACCGGAACCACCTGCCGAGCACGCCGGAGCCACCTGTTCGACTCGCTGGAACCACCTGCCGGACAGGCCAATATCAACTGCTGGCTATGCCAGAACCACCTGGGGGACGGTCCGGAATCACCTGCCAGCCATGGCGGAACCACCTCTCAGACGTACCAGAACCACCTGCCGGAGAAGCTGGAAACACGTCCTGGACAGTCTGGAACCACCTGCCGGCCAAGCCTGAACCACCTGCCAAGCACAACGGAACAACCTGCCAGACACGCCAAAATCACCTGCGTGTTATGCCAGAACCACTTGGAGGACTCTCTGGGATGACCTGCCTGGCATGCCGGAACCACCTCTCAGACATGCCAGAACCATGTGGCGGACAGTCCGGAATCACCTGTTGGGCATGCGCAACCACCTCTGAGACGTACCAGAACCACATGCCGTGCAGGCTGGAACCACCTACCGGACAGACCGGAATCACCTTTCGGGCATGCCGGAACCACCTGTCAGATGTGCCAGAAACACGTGCCGGAGACGCCGGAAGCACCTGCCAAGCACGTTGGAACCACCTGCTCAACTCGCCTGAACCACCTGCCTGACATGCCAAAATCACCTGCCGACTATGCCAGAACCACTTGGCGAACACTCCGGAATCACTTGCCGGGCATGCAGGAACCACCTCTCAGACATGCCAGAACCCCGTGCCAATGACCCCGGAAGCACCAGCCGAGCACGCCGGAACCACCTGCTCGACTCGCCAGAACCACCTGCCGATCACGCAAAAATCACCTGCCGGCTACGCCACAACCAGTTGGTGAACACTTTGGAATCACCTGCTAGGCTTGCTGGAACCAGCTGCCAGTCATGCCAAAATCAGCTGCCAACTACGCCAGAACCGCTTGGAGGACACTGCGGAAACACCTGTCGGGCCGGGTGGAACCACATCTCAGACGTGCCAGAAACGTGTTCATGAGATGCTGGAACCACACCCCGAACAGACGGATACCACCTGCCAGAACCGCGAGAACCACCTGCTGAGCACGCCGGAACCACATGCTCGACTCACCGGTTCCACCTCCCTGACACGCCAAAATCACCTGCTGGGTATGCCAGAACCACTTGGCGGACACTCCGGAATCATCTGCCGGACATGCCGGAACCAGCTCTCAGACACACCAGAACCAAGTGCCGGAGACGCCGGAAGCACCTGCCGAGCATGCCGGAGCCACCTGCTCGACTCGCCAGAAACACCTGCCGGACACGCCAAAATCACCTGCCTGGTGCGCCAGAACCACCTGGCGGACACTAGGGAATCACCTGCCGCGCATGCCGGAACCACCTCTCAGACGTGCCGGAAGCACGTGCCGGACACGCCGGAAACACCTACCGGACAGACCGGAACCACCTGCCAAGAACGCCGGAGCCACCTGTTCGACTCGCTGGAACCACCTGCCGGACAGGCCAATATCAACTGCTGGCTATGCCAGAACCACCTGGGGGACAGTCCGGGATCACCTGCCAGCCATGGCGGAACCACCTCTCAGACGTACCAGAACCACCTGCCGGAGAAGCTGGAAACACGTCCTGGACAGACTGGAACCACGTGACGGCCATGCCTGAACCACCTGCCGAGCACGGCGGAACCACCCGCCGGACACGCCAAAATCACCTGCGGGCTACGCCAGAACCACTTGGACGACTCTCCGAAATGACCTGCCGGGCATGTTGGAACCACCTCTCAGACGTGCCAGAAGCACGTGGCGGACAGTCCGGAATCACCTGTTGGGCATACGCAACCACCTCTGAGACGAACCAGAACCACGTGCCGTGCACGCAGGAACCACCTACCGGACAGACCGGAATCCACTTTTGGGCATGTCGGAACCACCAGTCAGATGTGCCAGAAACACGTGCCGGAGACGCCGGAAGCACCTGCCGAGCACGTCGCAACCACCTGCTCAACTCGCCTGAACCACCTGCCGGACACGCCAAAATCACCTGCCGCTACACCAGCACCACTTCGGGACAAGCCGGAATCACGTGAGGGGCATGCCGGCACAGCCTCTCAGACTGAACCTCGTGCTGGACACCACAGAACCACCTGCCGGACAGACCGGAACCACCTGCCGGACACGCCGGAACCACCGGCTCGACCCACCGGAACGACCGCTGGACATGCAAAATCACCTGCCGGCTACGCCGGAAACACTTGGCGAACACTCCGGAATCACCTGCCGGGCATGCTGGAACCACCTCTCAGATGTGCCAGAACCACGTGCCAATGACCCCGGAAGCACCTGCCGAGCACGCCGGAACCACCTGCTCGACTCGCCAGAACCACCTGCCGGACACGCCAAAATCACCTGCCGGCTACGCCACAACCAGTTGGGGAACACTTCGGAATCACCTGCCGGGCTTGCTGGAACCACCTGCCGGTCATGCCAAAATCACCTGCCAACTACGCCAGTACCACTTGGCGGACACTGTGGAAACACCTGTCGGGCCGGCCGGAACCACATCTCAGACGTGCCAGAAACATGTGCATGAGATGCTGGAACCACACCCCGAACAGACGGAAAACACCTGGCAGACCCGTCTGAACCACCTGCCGAGCACGCCGGAGCCACCTGCTCGACTCGCCGGAACCACCTACCTGACATGCCCAAATCACCAGCCGGGTATGCCAGAACCACTTGGCGGACACTCCGGAATCATCTGCCGGACATGCCGGAACCAGCTCTCAGACACACCAGAACCACGTGCCGGAGACGCCGGAAGCACCTGCCGAGCATGCCGGAGCCACCTGCTCGACTCGCCAGAAACACCTGCCGGACACGCCAAAATCACCTGCCGGGTACGCCAGAACCACCTGGCGGACACTCCGAAATCACCTGTCGCGCATGCCGGAACCACCTCTCAGACATGCCGGAAGCACGTGCTGGACACGCCGGAATCACCTACCGGACAGACCGGAACCACCTGCCGAGCACGCCGGAGCCACCTGTTCGACTCGCTGGAACCACCTGCCGGACAGGCCAATATCAACTGCTGGCTATGCCAGAACCACCTGGGGGACGGTCCGGAATCGCCTGCCAGCCATGGCGGAACCACCTCTCAGACGTACCAGAACCACCTGCCGGAGAAGCTGGAAACACGTCCTGGACAGTCTGGAACCACCTGCCGGCCAAGCCTGAACCACCTGCCAAGCACAACGGAACAACCTGCCAGACACGCCAAAATCACCTGCGTGTTATGCCAGAAGCACTTGGAGGACTCTCTGGGATGACCTGCCGGGCATGCCGGAACCACCTCTCAGACGTGCCAGAACCATGTGGCGGACAGTCCGGAATCACCTGTTGGGCATGCGCAACCACCTCTGAGACGTACCAGAACCACATGCCGTGCAGGCTGGAACCACCTACCGGACAGACCGGAATCACCTTTCGGGCATGCCGGAACCACCTGTCAGATGTGCCAGAAACACGTGCCGGAGACGCCGGAAGCACCTGCCAAGCACGTTGGAACCACCTGCTCAACTCGCCTGAACCACCTGCCGGACATGCCAATATCAACTGCTGGCTATGCCAGAACCACCTGGGGGACAGTCCGGGATCACCTGCCAGCCATGGCGGAACCACCTCTCAGACGTACCAGAACCACCTGCCGGAGAAGCTGGAAACATGTCCTGGACAGACTGGAACCACGTGACGGCCATGCCTGAACCACCTGCCGAGCACGGCGGAACCACCTGCCGGACACGCCAAAATCACCTGCGGGCTACGCCAGAACCACTTGGACGACTCTCCGAAATGACCTGCCGGGCATGTTGGAACCACCTCTCAGACGTGCCAGAAGCACGTGGCGGACAGTCCGGAATCACCTGTTGGGCATACGCAACCACCTCTGACACGTACCAGAACCACGTGCCGTGCACGCCGGAACCACCTACCGGACAGACCGGAATCCACTTTTGGGCATGCCGGAACCACCAGTCAGATGTGCCAGAAACACGTGCCGGAGACGCCGGAAGCACCTGCCGAGCACGTCGCAACCACCTGCTCAACTCGCCTGAACCACCTGCCGGACACGCCAAAATCACCTGCCCGCTACACCAGCACCACTTCGGGGACAAGCCGGAATCACGTGAGGGGCATGCCGGCACAGCCTCTCAGACTGAACCTCGTGCCGGACACCACAGAACCACCTGCCGGACAGACCGGAACCACCTGCCGGACACGCCGGAACCACCGGCTCGACCCACCGGAACGACCGCTGGACATGCAAAATCACCTGCCGGCTACGCCGGAAACACTTGGCGAACACTCCGGAATCACCTGCCGGGCATGCTGGAACCACCTCTCAGATGTGCCAGAACCACGTGCCAATGACCCCGGAAGCACCTGCCGAGCACGCCGGAACCACCTGCTCGACTCGCCAGAACCACCTGCCGGACACGCCAAAATCACCTGCCGGCTACGCCACAACCAGTTGGGGAACACTTCGGAATCACCTGCCGGGCTTGCTGGAACCACCTGCCGGTCATGCCAAAATCACCTGCCAACTACGCCAGTACCACTTGGCGGACACTGTGGAAACACCTGTCGGGCCGGCCAGAACCACATCTCAGACGTGCCAGAAACATGTGCATGAGATGCTGGAACCACACCCCGAACAGACGGAAAACACCTGGCAGACCCGTCTGAACCACCTGCCGAGCACGCCGGAGCCACCTGCTCGACTCGCCGGAACCACCTACCTGACATGCCCAAATCACCAGCCGGGTATGCCAGAACCACTTGGCGGACACTCCGGAATCATCTGCCGGACATGCCGGAACCAGCTCTCAGACACACCAGAACCACGTGCCGGAGACGCCGGAAGCACCTGCCGAGCATGCCGGAGCCACCTGCTCGACTCGCCAGAAACACCTGCCGGACACGCCAAAATCACCTGCCGGGTACGCCAGAACCACCTGGCGGACACTCCGAAATCACCTGTCGCGCATGCCGGAACCACCTCTCAGACATGCCGGAAGCACGTGCTGGACACGCCGGAATCACCTACCGGACAGACCGGAACCACCTGCCGAGCACGCCGGAGCCACCTGTTCGACTCGCTGGAACCACCTGCCGGACAGGCCAATATCAACTGCTGGCTATGCCAGAACCACCTGGGGGACGGTCCGGAATCGCCTGCCAGCCATGGCGGAACCACCTCTCAGACGTACCAGAACCACCTGCCGGAGAAGCTGGAAACACGTCCTGGACAGTCTGGAACCACCTGCCGGCCAAGCCTGAACCACCTGCCAAGCACAACGGAACAACCTGCCAGACACGCCAAAATCACCTGCGTGTTATGCCAGAACCACTTGGAGGACTCTCTGGGATGACCTGCCGGGCATGCCGGAACCACCTCTCAGACGTGCCAGAACCATGTGGCGGACAGTCCGGAATCACCTGTTGGGCATGCGCAACCACCTCTGAGACGTACCAGAACCACATGCCGTGCAGGCTGGAACCACCTACCGGACAGACCGGAATCACCTTTCGGGCATGCCGGAACCACCTGTCAGATGTGCCAGAAACACGTGCCGGAGACGCCGGAAGCACCTGCCAAGCACGTTGGAACCACCTGCTCAACTCGCCTGAACCACCTGCCGGACATGCCAATATCAACTGCTGGCTATGCCAGAACCACCTGGGGGACAGTCCGGGATCACCTGCCAGCCATGGCGGAACCACCTCTCAGACGTACCAGAACCACCTGCCGGAGAAGCTGGAAACATGTCCTGGACAGACTGGAACCACGTGACGGCCATGCCTGAACCACCTGCCGAGCACGGCGGAACCACCTGCCGGACACGCCAAAATCACCTGCGGGCTACGCCAGAACCACTTGGACGACTCTCCGAAATGACCTGCCGGGCATGTTGGAACCACCTCTCAGACGTGCCAGAAGCACGTGGCGGACAGTCCGGAATCACCTGTTGGGCATACGCAACCACCTCTGACACGTACCAGAACCACGTGCCGTGCACGCCGGAACCACCTACCGGACAGACCGGAATCCACTTTTGGGCATGCCGGAACCACCAGTCAGATGTGCCAGAAACACGTGCCGGAGACGCCGGAAGCACCTGCCGAGCACGTCGCAACCACCTGCTCAACTCGCCTGAACCACCTGCCGGACACGCCAAAATCACCTGCCCGCTACACCAGCACCACTTCGGGGACAAGCCGGAATCACGTGAGGGGCATGCCGGCACAGCCTCTCAGACTGAACCTCGTGCCGGACACCACAGAACCACCTGCCGGACAGACCGGAACCACCTGCCGGACATGCCGGAACCACCGGCTCAACCTGCCGGAACGACCGCTGGACATGCAAAATCACCTGCCGGCTACGCCGGAAACACTTGGCGAACACTCCGGAATCACCTGCCGGGCATGCCGGAACCACCTCACAGACGTGCCGGAAGCACGTGCCAGACACGCCGGAAACACCTACCGGACAGACCAGAACCACCTGCCAAGAACGCCGGAGCCACCTGTTCGACTCGCTGGAACCACCTGCCGGACAGGCCAATATCAACTGCTGGCTATGCCAGAACCACCTGGGGGACAGTCCGGGATCACCTGCCAGCCATGGCGGAACCACCTCTCAGACGTACCAGAACCACCTGCCGGAGAAGCTGGAAACACGTCCTGGACAGACTGGAACCACGTGACGGCCATGCCTGAACCACCTGCCGAGCACGGCGGAACCACCTGCCGGACACGCCAAAATCACCTGCGGGCTACGCCAGAACCACTTGGACGACTCTCCGAAATGACCTGCCGGGCATGTTGGAACCACCTCTCAGACGTGCCAGAAGCACGTGGCGGACAGTCCGGAATCACCTGTTGGGCATACGCAACCACCTCTGACACGTACCAGAACCACGTGCCGTGCACGCCGGAACCACCTACCGTACAGACCGGAATCAACTTTTGGGCATGCCGCAACCACCAGTCAGATGTGCCAGAAACACGTGCCGGAGACGCCGGAAGCACCTGCCGAGCACGTCGCAACCCCCTGCTCAACTCGCCTGAACCACCTGCCGGACACGCCAAAATCACCTGCCCGCTACAAAAGCACCACTTCGGGGACAAGCCGGAATCACGTGAGGGGCATGCCGGCACAGCCTCTCAGACTGAACCTCGTGCCGGACACCACAGAACCACCTGCCGGACAGACCGGAACCACCTGCCGGACATGCCGGAACCACCGGCTCGACCTGCCAGAACGACCGCTGGACATGCAACATCACCTGCCGGCTACGCTGGAAACACTTGGCGAACACTCCGGAATCACCTGCCGGGCATGCCAGAACCACCAGAACCACGTGCCAATGACCCCGGAAGCACCTGCCGAGCACGCCGGAACCACCTGCTCGACTCGCCAGAACCACCTGCCGGACACGCAAAAATCACCTGCCGGCTACGCCACAACCAGTTGGGGAACACTTCGGAATCACCTGCCGGGCTTGCTGGAACCACCTGCCGGTCATGCCAAAATCACCTGCCAACTACGCCAGTACCACTTGGCGGACACTGTGGAAACACCTGTCGGGCCGGCCGGAACCACATCTCAGACGTGCCAGAACCATGTGCATGAGATGCTGGAACCACACCCCGAACAGACGGAAAACACCTGCCAGACCCGTCTGAACAACCTGCCGAGCACGCCGGAGCCACCTGCTCGACTCGCCGGAACCACCTACCTGACATGCCCAAATCACCAGCCGGGTATGCCAGAACCACTTGGCGGACACTCCGGAATCATCTGCCGGACATGCCGGAACCAGCTCTCAGACACACCAGAACCACGTGCCGGAGACGCCGGAAGCACCTGCCGAGCATGCCGGAGCCACCTGCTCGACTCGCCAGAAACACCTGCCGGACACGCCAAAATCACCTGCCGGGTACGCCAGAACCACCTGGCGGACACTCCGAAACCACCTGTCGCGCATGCCGGAACCACCTCTCAGACGTGCCGGAAGCACGTGCCGGACACGCCGGAATCACCTACCGGACAGACCGGAACCACCTGCCGAGCACGCCGGAGCCACCTGTTCGACTCGCTGGAACCACCTGCCGGACAGGCCAATATCAACTGCTGGCTATGCCAGAACCACCTGGGGGACGGTCCGGAATCACCTGCCAGCCATGGCGGAACCACCTCTCAGACGTACCAGAACCACCTGCCGGAGAAGCTGGAAACACGTCCTGGACAGTCTGGAACCACCTGCCGGCCAAGCCTGAACCACCTGCCAAGCACAACGGAACAACCTGCCAGACACGCCAAAATCACCTGCGTGTTATGCCAGAACCACTTGGAGGACTCTCTGGGATGACCTGCCTGGCATGCCGGAACCACCTCTCAGACGTGCCAGAACCATGTGGCGGACAGTCCGGAATCACCTGTTGGGCATGCGCAACCACCTCTGAGACGTACCAGAACCACATGCCGTGCAGGCTGGAACCACCTACCGGACAGACCGGAATCACCTTTCGGGCATGCCGGAACCACCTGTCAGATGTGCCAGAAACACGTGCCGGAGACGCCGGAAGCACCTGCCAAGCACGTTGGAACCACCTGCTCAACTCGCCTGAACCACCTGCCGGACATGCCAAAATCACCTGCCGACTATGCCAGAACCACTTGGCGAACACTCCGGAATCACTTGCCGGGCATGCAGGAACCACCTCTCAGACATGCCAGAACCCCGTGCCAATGACCCCGGAAGCACCAGCCGAGCACGCCGGAACCACCTGCTCGACTCGCCAGAACCACCTGCCGATCACGCAAAAATCACCTGCCGGCTACGCCACAACCAGTTGGTGAACACTTTGGAATCACCTGCTAGGCTTGCTGGAACCAGCTGCCAGTCATGCCAAAATCAGCTGCCAACTACGCCAGAACCGCTTGGAGGACACTGCGGAAACACCTGTCGGGCCGGGTGGAACCACATCTCAGACGTGCCAGAAACGTGTTCATGAGATGCTGGAACCACACCCCGAACAGACGGATACCACCTGCCAGAACCGCCTGAACCACCTGCTGAGCACGCCGGAACCACCTGCTCGACTCACCGGTACCACCTCCCTGACACGCCAAAATCACCTGCTGGGTATGCCAGAACCACTTGGCGGACACTCCGGAATCATCTGCCGGACATGCCGGAACCAGCTCTCAGACACACCAGAACCAAGTGCCGGAGACGCCGGAAGCACCTGCCGAGCATGCCGGAGCCACCTGCTCGACTCGACAGAAACACCTGCCGGACACGCCAAAATCACCTGCCTGGTGCGCCAGAACCACCTGGCGGACACTACGGAATCACCTGTCGCGCATGCCGGAACCACCTCTCAGACGTGCCGGAAGCACGTGCCGGACACGCCGGAAACACCTACCGGACAGACCGGAACCACCTGCCAAGAACGCCGGAGCCACCTGTTCGACTCGCTGGAACCACCTGCCGGACAGGCCAATATCAACTGCTGGCTATGCCAGAACCACCTGGGGGACAGTCCGGGATCACCTGCCAGCCATGGCGGAACCACCTCTCAGACGTACCAGAACCACCTGCCGGAGAAGCTGGAAACACGTCCTGGACAGACTGGAACCACGTGACGGCCATGCCTGAACCACCTGCCGAGCACGGCGGAACCACCCGCCGGACACGCCAAAATCACCTGCGGGCTACGCCAGAACCACTTGGACGACTCTCCGAAATGACCTGCCGGGCATGTTGGAACCACCTCTCAGACGTGCCAGAAGCACGTGGCGGACAGTCCGGAATCACCTGTTGGGCATACGCAACCACCTCTGACACGTACCAGAACCACGTGCCGTGCACGCCGGAACCACCTACCGTACAGACCGGAATCAACTTTTGGGCATGCCGGAACCACCAGTCAGATGTGCCAGAAACACGTGCCGGAGACGCCGGAAGCACCTGCCGAGCACGTCGCAACCACCTGCTCAACTCGCCTGAACCACCTGCCGGACACGCCAAAATCACCTGCCCGCTACACCAGCACCACTTCGGGGACAAGCCGGAATCACGTGAGGGGCATGCCGGCACAGCCTCTCAGACTGAACCTCGTGCCGGACACCACAGAACCACCTGCCGGACAGACCGGAACCACCTGCCGGACATGCCGGAACCACCGGCTCAACCTGCCGGAACGACCGCTGGACATGCAACATCACCTGCCGGCTACGCTGGAAACACTTGGCGAACACTCCGGAATCACCTGCCGGGCATGCCAGAACCACCAGAACCACGTGCCAATGACCCCGGAAGCACCTGCCGAGCACGCCGGAACCACCTGCTCGACTCGCCAGAACCACCTGCCGGACACGCAAAAATCACCTGCCGGCTACGCCACAACCAGTTGGGGAACACTTCGGAATCACCTGCCGGGCTTGCTGGAACCACCTGCCGGTCATGCCAAAATCACCTGCCAACTACGCCAGTACCACATGGCGGACACTGTGGAAACACCTGTCGGGCCGGCCGGAACCACATCTCAGACGTGCCAGAACCATGTGCATGAGATGCTGGAACCACACCCCGAACAGACGGAAAACACCTGCCAGACCCGTCTGAACAACCTGCCGAGCACGCCGGAGCCACCTGCTCGACTCGCCGGAACCACCTACCTGACATGCCCAAATCACCAGCCGGGTATGCCAGAACCACTTGGCGGACACTCCGGAATCATCTGCCGGACATGCCGGAACCAGCTCTCAGACACACCAGAACCACGTGCCGGAGACGCCGGAAGCACCTGCCGAGCATGCCAGAGCCACCTGCTCGAGTCGCCAGAAACACCTGCCGGACACGCCAAAATCACCTGCCGGGTACGCCAGAACCACCTGGCGGACACTCCGAAACCACCTGTCGCGCATGCCGGAACCACCTCTCAGACGTGCCGGAAGCACGTGCCGGACACGCCGGAATCACCTACCGGACAGACCGGAACCACCTGCCGAGCACGCCGGAGCCACCTGTTCGACTCGCTGGAACCACCTGCCGGACAGGCCAATATCAACTGCTGGCTATGCCAGAACCACCTGGGGGACGGTCCGGAATCACCTGCCAGCCATGGCGGAACCACCTCTCAGACGTACCAGAACCACCTGCCGGAGAAGCTGGAAACACGTCCTGGACAGTCTGGAACCACCTGCCGGCCAAGCCTGAACCACCTGCCAAGCACAACGGAACAACCTGCCAGACACGCCAAAATCACCTGCGTGTTATGCCAGAACCACTTGGAGGACTCTCTGGGATGACCTGCCGGGCATGCCGGAACCACCTCTCAGACGTGCCAGAACCATGTAGCGGACAGTCCGGAATCACCTGTTGGGCATGCGCAACCACCTCTGAGACGTACCAGAACCACATGCCGTGCAGGCTGGAACCACCTACCGGACAGACCGGAATCACCTTTCGGGCATGCCGGAACCACCTGTCAGATGTGCCAGAAACACGTGCCGGAGACGCCGGAAGCACCTGCCAAGCACGTTGGAACCACCTGCTCAACTCGCCTGAACCACCTGCCGGACATGCCAAAATCACCTGCCGACTATACCAGAACCACTTGGCGAACACTCCGGAATCACTTGCCGGGCATGCAGGAACCACCTCTCAGACATGCCAGAACCCCGTGCCAATGACCCCGGAAGCACCAGCCGAGCACGCCGGAACCACCTGCTCGACTCGCCAGAACCACCTGCCGATCACGCAAAAATCACCTGCCGGCTACGCCACAACCAGTTGGTGAACACTTTGGAATCACCTGCTAGGCTTGCTGGAACCAGCTGCCAGTCATGCCAAAATCAGCTGCCAACTACGCCAGAACCGCTTGGAGGACACTGCGGAAACACCTGTCGGGCCGGGTGGAACCACATCTCAGACGTGCCAGAAACGTGTTCATGAGATGCTGGAACCACACCCCGAACAGACGGATACCACCTGCCAGAACCGCCTGAACCACCTGCTGAGCACGCCGGAACCACCTGCTCGACTCACCGGTAACACCTCCCTGACACGCCAAAATCACCTGCTGGGTATGCCAGAACCACTTGGCGGACACTCCGGAATCATCTGCCGGACATGCCGGAACCAGCTCTCAGACACACCAGAACCAAGTGCCGGAGACGCCGGAAGCACCTGCCGAGCATGCCGGAGCCACCTGCTCGACTCGCCAGAAACACCTGCCGGACACGCCAAAATCACCTGCCTGGTGCGCCAGAACCACCTGGCGGACACTACGGAATCACCTGCCGCGCATGCCGGAACCACCTCTCAGACGTGCCGGAAGCACGTGCCGGACACGCCGGAAACACCTACCGGACAGACCGGAACCACCTGCCAAGAACGCCGGAGCCACCTGTTCGACTCGCTGGACCCACCTGCCGGACAGGCCAATATCAACTGCTGGCTATGCCAGAACCACCTGGGGGACAGTCCGGGATCACCTGCCAGCCATGGCGGAACCACCTCTCAGACGTACCAGAACCACCTGCCGGAGAAGCTGGAAACACGTCCTGGACAGACTGGAACCACGTGACGGCCATGCCTGAACCACCTGCCGAGCACGGCGGAACCACCCGCCGGACACGCCAAAATCACCTGCGGGCTACGCCAGAACCACTTGGACGACTCTCCGAAATGACCTGCCGGGCATGTTGGAACCACCTCTCAGACGTGCCAGAACCACGTGGCGGACAGTCCGGAATCACCTGTTGGGCATACGCAACCACCTCTGAGACGTACCAGAACCACGTGCCGTGCACGCCGGAACCACCTACCGGACAGAGCGGAATCAACTTTTGGGCATGTCGGAACCACCAGTCAGATGTGCCAGACACACGTGCCGGAGACGCCGGAAGCACCTGCCGAGCACGTCGCAACCACCTGCTCAACTCGCCTGAACCACCTGCCGGACACGCCAAAATCACCTGCCCGCTACACCAGCACCACTTCGGGGACAAGCCGGAATCACGTGAGGGGCATGCCGGCACAGCCTCTCAGACTGAACCTCGTGCCGGACACCACAGAACCACCTGCCGGACAGACCGGAACCACCTGCCGGACACGCCGGAACCACCGGCTCGACCCGCCGGAACGACCGCTGGACATGCAAAATCACCTGCCGGCTACGCCGGAAACACTTGGCTAACACTCCGGAATCACCTGCCGGGCATGCCGGAACCACCTCTCAGATATGCCAGAACCACGTGCCAATGACCCCGGAAGCACCTGCCGAGCACGCCGGAACCACCTGCTCGACTCGCCAGAACCACCTGCCGGACACGCAAAAATCACCTGCCGGCTACGCCACAACCAGTTGGGGAACACTTCGGAATCACCTGCCGGGCTTGCTGGAACCACCTGCCGGTCATGCCAAAATCACCTGCCAACTACGCCAGTACCACTTGGCGGACACTGCGGAAACACCTGTCGGGCCGGCCAGAAACACATCTCAGACGTGCCAGAACCACGTGCATGAGATGCTGGAACCACACCCCGAACAGACGGAAAACACCTGCCAGACCCGTCTGAACCACCTGCCGAGCACGCCGGAGCCACCTGCTCGACTCGCCGGAACCACCTACCTGACATGCCCAAATCACCAGCCGGGTATGCCAGAACCACTTGGCGGACACTCCGGAATCATCTGCCGGACATGCCGGAACCAGCTCTCAGACACACCAGAACCACGTGCCGGAGACGCCGGAAGCACCTGCCGAGCATGCCGGAGCCACCTGCTCGACTCGCCAGAAACACCTGCCGGACACGCCAAAATCACCTGCCGGGTACGCCAGAACCACCTGGCGGACACTCCGAAACCACCTGTCGCGCATGCCGGAACCACCTCTCAGACGTGCCGGAAGCACGTGCCGGACACGCCGGAATCACCTACCGGACAGACCGGAACCACCTGCCGAGCACGCCGGAGCCACCTGTTCGACTCGCTGGAACCACCTGCCGGACAGGCCAATATCAACTGCTGGCTATGCCAGAACCACCTGGGGGACGGTCCGGAATCACCTGCCAGCCATGGCGGAACCACCTCTCAGACGTACCAGAACCACCTGCCGGAGAAGCTGGAAACACGTCCTGGACAGTCTGGAACCACCTGCCGGCCAAGCCTGAACCACCTGCCAAGCACAACGGAACAACCTGCCAGACACGCCAAAATCACCTGCGTGTTATGCCAGAACCACTTGGAGGACTCTCTGGGATGACCTGCCGGGCATGCCGGAACCACCTCTCAGACGTGCCAGAACCATGTGGCGGACAGTCCGGAATCACCTGTTGGGCATGCGCAACCACCTCTGAGACGTACCAGAACCACATGCCGTGCAGGCTGGAACCACCTACCGGACAGACCGGAATCACCTTTCGGGCATGCCGGAACCACCTGTCAGATGTGCCAGAAACACGTGCCGGAGACGCCGGAAGCACCTGCCAAGCACGTTGGAACCACCTGCTCAACTCGCCTGAACCACCTGCCGGACATGCCAAAATCACCTGCCGACTATGCCAGAACCACTTGGCGAACACTCCGGAATCACTTGCCGGGCATGCAGGAACCACCTCTCAGACATGCCAGAACCCCGTGCCAATGACCCCGGAAGAACCTGCCGAGCACGCCGCAACCACCTGCTCGACTCGCCAGAACCACCTGCCGATCACGCAAAAATCACCTGCCGGCTACGCCACAACCAGTTGGGGAACACTTCGGAATCACCTGCCGGGCTTGCTGGAACCACCTGCCGGTCATGCCAAAATCACCTGCCAACTACGCCAGAACCGCTTGCCGGACACTGCGGAAACACCTGTCGGGCCGGCTGGAACCACATCTCAGACGTGCCAGAAACGTGTTCATGAGATGCTGGAACCACACCCCGAACAGACGGATACCACCTGCCAGAACCGCCTGAACCACCTGCTGAGCACGCCGGAACCACCTGCTCGACTCACCGGTACCACCTCCCTGACACGCCAAAATCACCTGCTGGGTATGCCAGAACCACTTGGCGGACACTCCGGAATCATCTGCCGGACATGCCGGAACCAGCTCTCAGACACACCAGAACCAAGTGCCGGAGACGCCGGAAGCACCTGCCGAGCATGCCGGAGCCACCTGCTCGACTCGCCAGAAACACCTGCCGGACACGCCAAAATCACCTGCCGGGTATGCCAGAACCACCTGGCGGACACTCCGGAATCACCTGCCGCACATGCCGGAACCACCTCTCAGACGTGCCGGAAGCACGTGCCAGACACGCCGGAAACACCTACCGGACAGACCGGAACCACCTGCCAAGAACGCCGGAGCCACCTGTTCGACTCGCTGGAACCACCTGCCGGACAGGCCAATATCAACTGCTGGCTATGCCAGAACCACCTGGGGGACAGTCCGGGATCACCTGCCAGCCATGGCGGAACCACCTCTCAGACGTACCAGAACCACCTGCCGGAGAAGCTGGAAACACGTCCTGGACAGACTGGAACCACGTGACGGCCATGCCTGAACCACCTGCCGAGCACGGCGGAACCACCTGCCGGACACGCCAAAATCACCTGCGGGCTACGCCAGAACCACTTGGACGACTCTCCGAAATGACCTGCCGGGCATGTTGGAACCACCTCTCAGACGTGCCAGAAGCACGTGGCGGACAATCCGGAATCACCTGTTGGGCATACGCAACCACCTCTGACACGTACCAGAACCACGTGCCGTGCACGCCGGAACCACCTACCGTACAGACCGGAATCCACTTTTGGGCATGCCGGAACCACCAGTCAGATGTGCCAGAAACACGTGCCGGAGACGCCGGAAGCACCTGCCGAGCACGTCGCAACCACCTGCTCAACTCGCCTGAACCACCTGCCGGACACGCCAAAATCACCTGCCCGCTACACCAGCACCACTTCGGGGACAAGCCGGAATCACGTGAGGGGCATGCCGGCACAGCCTCTCAGACTGAACCTCGTGCCGGACACCACAGAACCACCTGCCGGACATGCCGGAACCACCGGCTCGACCTGCCGGAACGACCACTGGACATGCAACATCACCTGCCGGCTACGCTGGAAACACTTGGCGAACACTCCGGAATCACCTGCCGGGCATGCCAGAACCACCAGAACCACGTGCCAATGACCCCGGAAGCACCTGCCGAGCACGCCGGAACCACCTGCTCGACTCGCCAGAACCACCTGCCGGACACGCAAAAATCACCTGCCGGCTATGCCACAACCAGTTGGGGAACACTTCGGAATCACCTGCCGGGCGTGCTGGAACCACCTGCCCGTCATGCCAAAATCACCTGCCAACTACGCCAGTACCACATGGCGGACACTGTGGAAACACCTGTCGGGCCGGCCGGAACCACATCTCAGACGTGCCAGAGCCATGTGCATGAGATGCTGGAACCACACCCCGAACAGACGGAAAACACCTGCCAGACCCGTCTGAACAACTTGCCTAGCACGCCGGAGCCACCTGCTCGACTCGCCGGAACCACCTACCTGACATGCCCAAATCACCAGCCGGGTATGCCAGAACCACTTGGCGGACACTCCGGAATCATCTGCCGGACATGCCGGAACCAGCTCTCAGACACACCAGAACCACGTGCCGGAGACGCCGGAAGCACCTGCCGAGCATGCCGGAGCCACCTGCTCGAGTCGCCAGAAACACCTGCCGGACACGCCAAAATCACCTGCCGGGTACGCCAGAACCACCTGGCGGACACTCCGAAACCACCTGTCGCCCATGCCGGAACCACCTCTCAGACGTGCCAGAAGCACGTGCCGGACACGCCGGAATCACCTACCGGACAGACCGGAACCACCTGCCGAGCACGCCGGAGCCACCAGTTCGACTCGCTGGAACCACCTGCCGGACAGGCCAATATCAACTGCTGGCTATGCCAGAACCACCTGGGGGACGGTCCGGAATCGCCTGCCAGCCATGGCGGAACCACCTCTCAGACGTACCAGAACCACCTGCCGGAGAAGCTGGAAACACGTCCTGGACAGTCTGGAACCACCTGCCGGCCAAGCCTGAACCACCTGCCAAGCACAACGGAACAACCTGCCAGACACGCCAAAATCACCTGCGTGTTATGCCAGAACCACTTGGAGGACTCTCTGGGATGACCTGCCTGGCATGCCGGAACCACCTCTCAGACGTGCCAGAACCATGTGGCGGACAGTCCGGAATCACCTGTTGGGCATGCGCAACCACCTCTGAGACGTACCAGAACCACATGCCGTGCAGGCTGGAACCACCTACCGGACAGACCGGAATCACCTTTCGGGCATGCCGGAACCACCTGTCAGATGTGCCAGAAACACGTGCCGGAGACGCCGGAAGCACCTGCCAAGCACGTTGGAACCACCTGCTCAACTCGCCTGAACCACCTGCCGGACATGCCAAAATCACCTGCCGACTATGCCAGAACCACTTGGCGAACACTCCGGAATCACTTGCCGGGCATGCAGGAACCACCTCTCAGACATGCCAGAACCCCGTGCCAATGACCCCGGAAGCACCAGCCGAGCACGCCGGAACCACCTGCTCGACTCGCCAGAACCACCTGCCGATCACGCAAAAATCACCTGCCGGCTACGCCACAACCAGTTGGTGAACACTTTGGAATCACCTGCCAGGCTTGCTGGAACCACCTGCCAGTCATGCCAAAATCACCTGCCAACTACGCCAGAACCGCTTGGCGGACACTGCGGAAACACCTGTCGGGCCGGCTGGAACCACATCTCAGACGTGCCAGAAACGTGTTCATGAGATGCTGGAACCACACCCCGAACAGACGGATACCACCTGCCAGAACCGCCTGAACCACCTGCTCAGCACGCCGGGACCACCTGCTCGACTCACCGGTACCACCTCCCTGACACGCCAAAATCACCTGCTGGGTATGCCAGAACCACTTGGCGGACACTCCGGAATCATCTGCCGGACATGCCGGAACCAGCTCTCAGACACACCAGAACCAAGTGCCGGTACGCCGGAAGCACCTGCCGAGCATCCCGGAGCCACCTGCTCGACTCGCCAGAAACACCTGCCGGACACGCCAAAATCACCTGCCGGGTATGCCAGAACCACCTGGCGGACACTCCGGAATCACCTGCCGCGCATGCCGGAACCACCTCTCAGACGTGCCGGAAGCACGTGCCAGACACGCCGGAAACACCTACCGGACAGACCGGAACCACCTGCCAAGAACGCCGGAGCCACCTGTTCGACTCGCTGGAACCACCTGCCGGACAGGCCAATATCAACTGCTGGCTATGCCAGAACCACCTGGGGGACAGTCCGGGATCACCTGCCAGCCATGGCGGAACCACCTCTCAGACGTACCAGAACCACCTGCCGGAGAAGCTGGAAACACGTCCTGGACAGACTGGAACCACGTGACGGCCATGCCTGAACCACATGCCGAGCACGGCGGAACCACCTGCCGGACACGCCAAAATCATCTGCGGGCTACGCCAGAACCACTTGGACGACTCTCCGAAATGACCTGCCGGGCATGTTGGAACCACCTCTCAGACGTGCCAGAACCATGTGTCGGACAGTCCGGAATCACCTGTTGGGCATACGCAACCACCTCTGAGACGTACCAGAACCACGTGCCGTGCACGCCGGAACCACCTACCGGACAGACCGGAATCAACTTTTGGGCATGCCGGAACCACCAGTCAGATGTGCCAGAAACACGTGCCGGAGACGCCAGAAGCACGTGCCGAGCACGTCGCAACCACCTGCTCAACTCGCCTGAACCACCTGCCGGACACGCCAAAATCACCTGCCCGCTACACCAGCACCACTTCGGGGGCAAGCCGGAATCACGTGAGGGGCATGCCGGCACAGCCTCTCAGACTGAACCTCGTGCCGGACACCACAGAACCACCTGCCGGACAGACCGGAACCACATTCCAGACACGCCGGAACCACCGGCTCGACCCGCCGGAACGACCGCTGGACATGCAAAATCACCTGCCGGCTACGCCGGAAACACTTGGCGAACACTCCGGAATCACCTGCCAGGCATGCCGGAACCACCTCTCAGATATGCCAGAACCACGTGCCAATGACCCCGGAAGCACCTGCCGAGCACGCCGGAACCACCTGCTCGACTCGCCAGAACCACCTGCCGGACACGCAAAAATCACCTGCCGGCTACGCCACAACCAGTTGGGGAACACTTCGGAATCACCTGCCGGGCTTGCTGGAACCACCTGCCGGTCATGCCAAAATCACCTGCCAACTACGCCAGTACCACTTGGCGGACACTGTGGAAACACCTGTCGGGCCGGCCGGAACCACATCTCAGACGTGCCAGAACCATGTGCATGAGATGCTGGAACCACACCCCGAACAGACGGAAAACACCTGCCAGACCCGTCTGAACAACCTGCCGAGCACGCCGGAGCCACCTGCTCGACTCGCCGTAACCACCTACCTGACATGCCCAAATAACCAGCCGGGTATGCCAGAACCACTTGGCGGACACTCCGGAATCATCTGCCGGACATGCCGGAACCAGCTCTCAGACACACCAGAACCACGTGCCGGAGACGCCGGAAGCACCTGCCGAGCATGCCGGAGCCACCTGCTCGAGTCGCCAGAAACACCTGCCGGACACGCCAAAATCACCTGCCGGGTACGCCAGAACCACCTGGCGGACACTCCGAAACCACCTGTCGCGCATGCCGGAACCACCTCTCAGACGTGCCGGAAGCACGTGCCGGACACGCCGGAATCACCTACCGGACAGACCGGAACCACCTGCCGAGCACGCCGGAGCCACCTGTTCGACTCGCTGGAACCACCTGCCGGACAGGCCAATATCAACTGCTGGCTATGCCAGAACCACCTGGGGGACGGTCCGGAATCACCTGCCAGCCATGGCGGAACCACCTCTCAGACGTACCAGAACCACCTGCCGGAGAGGCTGGAAACACGTCCTGGACAGTCTGGAACCACCTGCCGGCCAAGCCTGAACCACCTGCCAAGCACAACGGAACAACCTGCCAGACACGCCAAAATCACCTGCGTGTTATGCCAGAACCACTTGGAGGACTCTCTGGGATGACCTGCCGGGCATGCCGGAACCACCTCTCAGACGTGCCAGAACCATGTGGCGGACAGTCCGGAATCACCTGTTGGGCATGCGCAACCACCTCTGAGACGTACCAGAACCACATGCCGTGCAGGCTGGAACCACCTACCGGACAGACCGGAATCACCTTTCGGGCATGCCGGAACCACCTGTCAGATGTGCCAGAAACACGTGCCGGAGACGCCGGAAGCACCTGCCAAGCACGTTGGAACCACCTGCTCAACTCGCCTGAACCACCTGCCGGACATGCCAAAATCACCTGCCGACTATGCCAGAACCACTTGGCGAACACTCCGGAATCACTTGCCGGGCATGCAGGAACCACCTCTCAGACATGCCAGAACCCCGTGCCAATGACCCCGGAAGCACCAGCCGAGCACGCCGCAACCACCTGCTCGACTCGCCAGAACCACCTGCCGATCACGCAAAAATCACCTGCCGGCTACGCCACAACCAGTTGGTGAACACTTTGGAATCACCTGCCAGGCTTGCTGGAACCACCTGCTGGTCATGCCAAAATCACCTGCCAACTACGCCAGTACCACTTGGCGGACACTGCGGAAACACCTGTCGGGCCGGCCGGAACCACATCTCACACGTGCCAGAACCATGTGCATGAGATGCAGGAACCAGACCCCGAAAAGACGGAAAACACCTGCCAGACCCGTCTGAACAACCTGCCGAGCACGCCGGAACCACCTGCTCGACTCACCGGTACCACCTCCCTGACACGCCAAAATCACCTGCTGGGTATGCCAGAACCACTTGGCGGACACTCCGGAATCATCTGCCGGACATGCCGGAACCAGCTCTCAGACACACCAGAACCAAGTGCCGGAGACGCCGGAAGCACCTGCCGAGCATGCCGGAGCCACCTGCTCGACTCGCCAGAAACACCTGCCGGACACGCCAAAATCACCTGCCGGGTATGCCAGAACCACCTGGCGGACACTACGGAATCACCTGCCGCACATGCCGGAACCACCTCTCAGACGTGCCGGAAGCACGTGCCAGACACGCCGGAAACACCTACCGGACAGACCGGAACCACCTGCCAAGAACGCCGGAGCCACCTGTTCGACTCGCTGGAACCACCTGCCGGACAGGCCAATATCAACTGCTGGCTATGCCAGAACCACCTGGGGGACAGTCCGGGATCACCTGCCAGCCATGGCGGAACCACCTCTCAGACGTACCAGAACCAGCTGCCGGAGAAGCTGGAAACACGTCCTGGACAGACTGGAACCACGTGACGGCCATGCCTGAACCACCTGCCAAGCACGGCGGAACCAACTGCCGGACACGCCAAAATCACCTGCGGGCTACGCCAGAACAACTTGGACGACTCTCCGAAATGACCTGCCGGGCATGTTGGAACCACCTCTCAGACGTGCCAGAAGCACATGGCGGACAGTCCGGAATCACCTGTTGGGCATACGCAACCACCTCTGAGACGTACCAGAACCACGTGCCGTGCACGCCGGAACCACCTACCGGACAGACCGGAATCAACTTTTGGGCATGCCGGAACCACCAGTCAGATGTGCCAGAAACACGTGCCGGAGACGCCGGAAGCACCTGCCGAGCACGTCGCAACCACCTGCTCAACTCGCCTGAACCACCTGCCGGACACGCCAAAATCACCTGCCCGCTACACCAGCACCACTTCGGGGACAAGCCGGAATCACGTGAGGGGCATGCCGGCACAGCCTCTCAGACTGAACCTCGTGCCGGACACCACAGGACCACCTGCCGGACAGACCGGAACCACATTCCAGACACGCCGGAACCACCGGCTCGACCCGCCGGAACGACTGCTGGACATGCAAAATCACCTGCCGGCTACGCCGGAAACACTTGGCGAACACTCCGGAATCACCTGCCGGGCATGCCGGAACCACCTCTCAGATATGCCAGAACCACGTGCCAATGACCCCGGAAGCACCTGCCGAGCACGCCGGAACCACCTGCTCGACTCGCCAGAACCACCTGCCGGACACGCAAAAATCACCTGCCGGCTACGCCACAACCAGTTGGGGAACACTTCGGAATCACCTGCCGGGCTTGCTGGAACCACCTGCCGGTCATGCCAAAATCACCTGCCAACTACGCCAGTACCACATGGCGGACACTGTGGAAACACCTGTCGGGCCGGCCGGAACCACATCTCAGACGTGCCAGAACCATGTGCATGAGATGCTGGAACAACACCCCGAAAAGACAGAAAACACCTGCCAGACCCCTCTGAACAACCTGCCGAGCACGCCGGAGCCACCTGCTCGACTCGCCGGAACCACCTACCTGACATGCCCAAATCACCAGCCGGGTATGCCAGAACCACTTGGCGGACACTCCGGAATCATCTGCCGGACATGCCGGAACCAGCTCTCAGACACACCAGAACCACGTGCCGGAGACGCCGGAAGCACCTGCCGAGCATGCCGGAGCCACCTGCTCGAGTCGCCAGAAACACCTGCCGGACACGCCAAAATCACCTGCCGGGTACGCCAGAACCACCTGGCGGACACTCCGAAACCACCTGTAGCGCATGCCGGAACCACCTCTCAGACGTGCCGGAAGCAAGTGCCGGACACGACGGAATCACCTACCGGACAGACCGGAACCACCTGCCGAGCACGCCGGAGCCACCTGTTCGACTCGCTGGAACCACCTGCCGGACAGGCCAATATCAACTGCTGGCTATGCCAGAACCACCTGGGGGACGGTCCGGAATCACCTGCCAGCCATGGCGGAACCACCTCTCAGACGTACCAGAACCACCTGCCGGAGAAGCTGGAAACACGTCCTGGACAGTCTGGAACCACCTGCCGGCCAAGCCTGAACCACCTGCCAAGCACAACGGAACAACCTGCCAGACACGCCAAAATCACCTGCGTGTTATGCCAGAACCACTTGGAGGACTCTCTGGGATGACCTGCCGGGCATGCCGGAACCACCTCTCAGACGTGCCAGAACCATGTGGCGGACAGTCCGGAATCACCTGTTGGGCATGCGCAACCACCTCTGAGACGTACCAGAACCACATGCCGTGCAGGCTGGAACCACCTACCGGACAGACCGGAATCACCTTTCGGGCATGCCGGAACCACCTGTCAGATGTGCCAGAAACACGTGCCGGAGACGCCGGAAGCACCTGCCAAGCACGTTGGAACCACCTGCTCAACTCGCCTGAACCACCTGCCGGACATGCCAAAATCACCTGCCGACTATGCCAGAACCACTTGGCGAACACTCCGGAATCACTTGCCGGGCATGCAGGAACCACCTCTCAGACATGCCAGAACCCCGTGCCAATGACCCCGGAAGCACCAGCCGAGCACGCCGGAACCACCTGCTCGACTCGCCAGAACCACCTGCCGATCACGCAAAAATCACCTGCCGGCTACGCCACAACCAGTTGGTGAACACTTTGGAATCACCTGCCAGGCTTGCTGGAACCACCTGCCAGTCATGCCAAAATCACCTGCCAACTACGCCAGAACCGCTTGGCGGACACTGCGGAAACACCTGTCGGGCCGGCTGGAACCACATCTCAGACGTGCCAGAAACGTGTTCATGAGATGCTGGAACCACACCCCGAACAGACGGATACCACCTGCCAGAACCGCCTGAACCACCTGCTCAGCACGCCGGGACCACCTGCTCGACTCACCGGTACCACCTCCCTGACACGCCAAAATCACCTGCTGGGTATGCCAGAACCACTTGGCGGACACTCCGGAATCATCTGCCGGACATGCCGGAACCAGCTCTCAGACACACCATAACCACGTGCCGGAGACGCCGGAAGCACCTGCCGAGCATGCCGGAGCCACCTGCTCGACTCGCCAGAAACACCTGCCGGACACGCCAAAATCACCTGCCGGGTACGCCAGAACCACCTGGCGGACACTCCGAAATCACCTGTCGCGCATACCGGAACCACCTCTCAGACATGCCGGAAGCACGTGCCAGACACGCCGGAAACACCTACCGGACAGACCGGAACCACCTGCCAAGAACGCCGGAGCCACCTGTTCGACTCGCTGGAACCACCTGCCGGACAGGCCAATATCAACTGCTGGCTATGCCAGAACCACCTGGGGGACAGTCCGGGATCACCTGCCAGCCATGGCGGAACCACCTCTCAGACGTACCAGAACCAGCTGCCGGAGAAGCTGGAAACACGTCCTGGACAGACTGGAACCACGTGACGGCCATGTCTGAACCACCTGCCGAGCACGGCGGAACCACCTGCCGGACACGCCAAAATCACCTGCGGGCTACGCCAGAACCACTTGGACGACTCTCCGAAATGACCTGCCGGGCATGTTGGAACCACCTCTCAGACGTGCCAGAAGCACGTGGCGGACAGTCCGGAATCACCTGTTGGGCATACGCAACCACCTCTGACACGTACCAGAACCATGTGCCGTGCACGCCGGAACCACCTACCGTACAGACCGGAATCAACTTTTGGGCATGCCGGAACCACCAGTCAGATGTGCCAGAAACACGTGCCGGAGACGCCGGAAGCACCTGCCGAGCACGTCGCAACCACCTGCTCAACTCGCCTGAACCACCTGCCGGACACGCCAAAATCACCTGCCCGCTACACCAGCACCACTTCGGGGACAAGCCGGAATCACGTGAGGGGCATGCCGGCACAGCCTCTCAGACTGAACCTCGTGCCGGACACCACAGGACCACCTGCCGGACAGACCGGAACCACATTCCAGACACGCCGGAACCACCGGCTCGACCCGCCGGAACGACCGCTGGACATGCAAAATCACCTGCCGGCTACGCCGGAAACACTTGGCGAACACTCCGGAATCACCTGCCGGGCATGCCGGAACCACCTCTTAGATATGCCAGAACCACGTGCCAATGACCCCGGAAGCACCTGCCGAGCACGCCGGAACCACCTGCTCGACTCGCCGGAACCACCTGCCGGACACGCAAAAATCACCTGCCGGCTACGCCACAACCAGTTGGGGAACACTTCGGAATCACCTGCCGGGCTTGCTGGAACCACCTGCTGGTCATGCCAAAATCACCTGCCAACTACGCCAGTACCTCTTGGCGGACACTGCGGAAACACCTGTTGGGCCGGCCGGAACCACATCTCACACGTGCCAGAACCATGTGCATGAGATGCAGGATCCAGACCCCGAAAAGACGGAAAACACCTGCCAGACCCGTCTGAACAACCTGCCGAGCACGCCGGAACCACCTGCTCGACTCACCGGTACCACCTCCCTGACACGCCAAAATCACCTGCTGGGTATGCCAGAACCACTTGGCGGACACTCCGGAATCATCTGCCGGACATGCCGGAACCAGCTCTCAGACACACCAGAACCAAGTGCCGGAGACGCCGGAAGCACCTGCCGAGCATGCCGGAGCCACCTGCTCGACTCGCCAGAAACACCTGGCGGACACGCCAAAATCACCTGCCGGGTATGCCAGAACCACCTGGCGGACACTACGGAATCACCTGCCGCACATGCCGGAACCACCTCTCAGACGTGCCGGAAGCACCTGCCAGACACGCCGGAAACACCTACCGGACAGACCGGAACCACCTGCCAAGAACGCCGGAGCCACCTGTTCGACTCGCTGGAACCACCTGCCGGACAGGCCAATATCAACTGCTGGCTATGCCAGAACCACCTGGGGGACAGTCCGGGATCACCTGCCAGCCATGGCGGAACCACCTCTCAGACGTACCAGAACCACCTGCCGGAGAAGCTGGAAACACGTCCTGGACAGACTGGAACCACGTGACGGCCATGCCTGAACCACATGCCGAGCACGGCGGAACCAACTGCCGGACACGCCAAAATCACCTGCGGGCTACGCCAGAACAACTTGGACGTCTCTCCGAAATGACCTGCCGGGCATGTTGGAACCACCTCTCAGACGTGCCAGAAGCACGTGGCGGACAGTCCGGAATCACCTGTTGGGCATACGCAACCACCTCTGACACGTACCAGAACCACGTGCCGTGCACGCCGGAAACACCTACTGTACAGACCGGAATCAACTTTTGGGCATGCCGGAACCACCAGTCAGATGTGCCAGAAACACGTGCCGGAGACGCCGGAAGCACCTGCCGAGCACGTCGCAACCACCTGCTCAACTCGCCTGAACCACCTGCCGGACACGCCAAAATCACCTGCCCGCTACACCAGCACCACTTCGGGGACAAGCCGGAATCACGTGAGGGGCATGCCGGCACAGCCTCTCAGACTGAACCTCGTGCCGGACACCACAGAACCACCTGCCGGACAGACCGGAACCACCTGCCGGACATGCCGGAACCACCGGCTCGACCTGCCAGAACGACCGCTGGACATGCAACATCACCTGCCGGCTACGCTGGAAACACTTGGCGAACACTCCGGAATCACCTGCCGGGCATGCCGGAACCACCAGAACCACGTGCCAATGACCCCGGAAGCACCTGCCGAGCACGCCGGAACCACCTGCTCGACTCGCCAGAACCACCTGCCGGACACGCAAAAATCACCTGCCGGCTACGCCACAACCAGTTGGGGAACACTTCGGAATCACCTGCCGGGCTTGCTGGAACCACCTGCCGGTCATGCCAAAATCACCTGCCAACTACGCCAGTACCACATGGCGGACACTGTGGAAACACCTGTCGGGCCGGCCGGAACCACATCTCAGACGTGCCAGAACCATGTGCATGAGATGCTGGAACAACACCCCGAAAAGACAGAAAACACCTGCCAGACCCGTCTGAACAACCTGCCGAGCACGCCGGAGCCACCTGCTCGACTCGCCGGAACCACCTACCTGACATGCCCAAATCACCAGCCGGGTATGCCAGAACCACTTGGCGGACACTCCGGAATCATCTGCCGGACATGCCGGAACCAGCTCTCAGACACACCAGAACCACGTGCCGGAGACGCCGGAAGCACCTGCCGAGCATGCCGGAGCCACCTGCTCGAGTCGCCAGAAACACCTGCCGGACACGCCCAAATCACCTGCCGGGTACGCCAGAACCACCTGGCGGACACTCCGAAACCACCTGTAGCGCATGCCGGAACCACCTCTCAGACGTGCCGGAAGCAAGTGCCGGACACGACGGAATCACCTACCGGACAGACCGGAACCACCTTCCGAGCACGCCGGAGCCACCTGTTCGACTCGCTGGAACCACCTGCCGGACAGGCCAATATCAACTGCTGGCTATGCCAGAACCACCTGGGGGACGGTCCGGAATCACCTGCCAGCCATGGCGGAACCACCTCTCAGACGTACCAGAACCACCTGCCGGAGAAGCTGGAAACACGTCCTGGACAGTCTGGAACCACCTGCCGGCCAAGCCTGAACCACCTGCCAAGCACAACGGAACAACCTGCCAGACACGCCAAAATCACCTGCGTGTTATGCCAGAACCACTTGGAGGACTCTCTGGGATGACCTGCCGGGCATGCCGGAACCACCTCTCAGACGTGCCAGAACCATGTGGCGGACAGTCCGGAATCACCTGTTGGGCATGCGCAACCACCTCTGAGACGTACCAGAACCACATGCCGTGCAGGCTGGAACCACCTACCGGACAGACCGGAATCACCTTTCGGGCATGCCGGAACCACCTGTCAGATGTGCCAGAAACACGTGCCGGAGACGCCGGAAGCACCTGCCAAGCACGTTGGAACCACCTGCTCAACTCGCCTGAACCACCTGCCGGACATGCCAAAATCACCTGCCGACTATGCCAGAACCACTTGGCGAACACTCCGGAATCACTTGCCGGGCATGCAGGAACCACCTCTCAGACATGCCAGAACCCCGTGCCAATGACCCCGGAAGCACAAGCTGAGCACGCCGGAACCACCTGCTCGACTCGCCAGAACCACCTGCCGATCACGCAAAAATCACCTGCCGGCTACGCCACAACCAGTTGGTGAACACTTTGGAATCACCTGCCAGGCTTGCTGGAACCACCTGCCAGTCATGCCAAAATCACCTGCCAACTACGCCAGAACCGCTTGGCGGACACTGCGGAAACACCTGTCGGGCCGGCTGGAACCACATCTCAGACGTGCCAGAAACGTGTTCATGAGATGCTGGAACCACACCCCGAACAGACGGATACCACCTGCCAGAACCGCCTGAACCACCTGCTCAGCACGCCGGGACCACCTGCTCGACTCACCGGTACCACCTCCCTGACACGCCAAAATCACCTGCTGGGTATGCCAGAACCACTTGGCGGACACTCCGGAATCATCTGCCGGACATGCCGGAACCAGCTCTCAGACACACCATAACCACGTGCCGGAGACGCCGGAAGCACCTGCCGAGCATGCCGGAGCCACCTGCTCGACTCGCCAGAAACACCTGCCGGACACGCCAAAATCACCTGCCGGGTACGCCAGAACCACCTGGCGGACACTCCGAAATCACCTGTCGCGCATGCCGGAACCACCTCTCAGACATGCCGGAAGCACGTGCCAGACACGCCGGAAACACCTACCGGACAGACCGGAACCACCTGCCAAGAACGCCGGAGCCACCTGTTCGACTCGCTGGAACCACCTGCCGGACAGGCCAATATCAACTGCTGGCTATGCCAGAACCACCTGGGGGACAGTCCGGGATCACCTGCCAGCCATGGCGGAACCACCTCTCAGACGTACCAGAACCAGCTGCCGGAGAAGCTGGAAACACGTCCTGGACAGACTGGAACCACGTGACGGCCATGTCTGAACCACCTGCCGAGCACGGCGGAACCACCTGCCGGACACGCCAAAATCACCTGCGGGCTACGCCAGAACCACTTGGACGACTCTCCGAAATGACCTGCCGGGCATGTTGGAACCACCTCTCAGACGTGCCAGAAGCACGTGGCGGACAGTCCGGAATCACCTGTTGGGCATACGCAACCACCTCTGACACGTACCAGAACCATGTGCCGTGCACGCCGGAACCACCTACCGTACAGACCGGAATCAACTTTTGGGCATGCCGGAACCACCAGTCAGATGTGCCAGAAACACGTGCCGGAGACGCCGGAAGCACCTGCCGAGCACGTCGCAACCACCTGCTCAACTCGCCTGAACCACCTGCCGGACACGCCAAAATCACCTGCCCGCTACACCAGCACCACTTCGGGGACAAGCCGGAATCACGTGAGGGGCATGCCGGCACAGCCTCTCAGACTGAACCTCGTGCCGGACACCACAGAACCACCTGCCGGACAGACCGGAACCACCTGCCGGACATGCCGGAACCACCGGCTCGACCTGCCGGAACGACCGCTGGACATGCAAAATCACCTGCCGGCTACGCTGGAAACACTTGGCGAACACTCCGGAATCACCTGCCGGGCATGCCGGAACCACCAGAACCACGTGCCAATGACCCCGGAAGCACCTGCCGAGCACGCCGGAACCACCTGCTCGACTCGCCAGAACCACCTGTCGGACACGCAAAAATCACCTGCCGGCTACGCCACAACCAGTTGGGGAACACTTCGGAATCACCTGCCGGGCGTGCTGGAACCACCTGCCGGTCATGCCAAAATCACCTGCCAACTACGCCAGTACCACATGGCGGAAACTGCGGAAACACCTGTCGGGCCGGCCGGAACCACATCTCAGACGTGCCAGAACCATGTGCATGAGGTCCTGGAACAACACCCCGAACAGACGGAAAACACCTGCCAGACCCGTCTGAACAACCTGCCGAGCACGCCGGAGCCACCTGCTCGACTCGCCGGAACCACCTACCTGACATGCCCAAATCACCAGCCGGGTATGCCAGAACCACTTGGCGGACACTCCGGAATCATCTGCCGGACATGCCGGAACCAGCTCTCAGACACACCAGAACCACGTGCCGGAGACGCCGGAAGCACCTGCCGAGCATGCCGGAGCCACCTGCTCGACTCGCCAGAAACACCTGCCAGACACGCCAAAATCACCTGCCGGGTACGCCAGAACCACCTGGCGGACACTCCGAAACCACCTGTCGCGCATGCCGGAACCACCTCTCAGACGTGCCGGAAGCACGTGCCGGACACGCCGGAATCACCTACCGGACAGACCGGAACCACCTGCCGAGCACGCCGGAGCCACCTGTTCGACTCGCTGGAACCACCTGCCGGACAGGCCAATATCAACTGCTGGCTATGCCAGAACCACCTGGGGGACGGTCCGGAATCACCTGCCAGCCATGGCGGAACCACCTCTCAGACGTACCAGAACCACCTGCCGGAGAAGCTGGAAACACGTCCTGGACAGTCTGGAACCACCTGCCGGCCAAGCCTGAACCACCTGCCAAGCACAACGGAACAACCTGCCAGACACGCCAAAATCACCTGCGTGTTATGCCAGAACCACTTGGAGGACTCTCTGGGATGACCTGCCGGGCATGCCGGAACCACCTCTCAGACGTGCCAGAACCATGTGGCGGACAGTCCGGAATCACCTGTTGGGCATGCGCAACCACCTCTGAGACGTACCAGAACCACATGCCGTGCAGGCTGGAACCACCTACCGGACAGACCGGAATCACCTTTCGGGCATGCCGGAACCACCTGTCAGATGTGCCAGAAACACGTGCCGGAGACGCCGGAAGCACCTGCCAAGCACGTTGCAACCACCTGCTCAACTCGCCTGAACCACCTGCCGGACATGCCAAAATCACCTGCCGACTATGCCAGAACCACTTGGCGAACACTCCGGAATCACTTGCCGGGCATGCAGGAACCACCTCTCAGACATGCCAGAACCCCGTGCCAATGACCCCGGAAGCACCAGCCGAGCACGCCGGAACCACCTGCTCGACTCGCCAGAACCACCTGCCGATCACGCAAAAATCACCTGCCGGCTACGCCACAACCAGTTGGTGAACACTTTGGAATCACCTGCCAGGCTTGCTGGAACCACCTGCCAGTCATGCCAAAATCACCTGCCAACTACGCCAGAACTGCTTGGCGGACACTGCGGAAACACCTGTCGGGCCGGCTGGAACCACATCTCAGACGTGCCAGAAACGTGTTCATGAGATGCTGGAACCACACCCCGAACAGACGGATACCACCTGCCAGAACCGCCTGAACCACCTGCTCAGCACGCCGGGACCACCTGCTCGACTCACCGGTACCACCTCCCTGACACGCCAAAATCACCTGCTGGGTATGCCAGAACCACTTGGCGGACACTCCGGAATCATCTGCCGGACATGCCGGAACCAGCTCTCAGACACACCAGAACCAAGTGCCGGAGACGCCGGAAGCACCTGCCGAGCATGCCGGAGCCACCTGCTCGACTCGCCAGAAACACCTGCCGGACACGCCAAAATCACCTGCCGGGTATGCCAGAACCACCTGGCGGACACTCCGGAATCACCTGCCGCGCATGCCGGAACCACCTCTCAGACGTGCCGGAAGCACGTGCCAGACACGCCGGAAACACCTACCGGACAGACCGGAACCACCTGCCAAGAACGCCGGAGCCACCTGTTCGACTCGCTGGAACCACCTGCCGGACAGGCCAATATCAACTGCTGGCTATGCCAGAACCACCTGGGGGACAGTCCGGGATCACCTGCCAGCCATGGCGGAACCACCTCTCAGACGTACCAGAACCACCTGCCGGAGAAGCTGGAAACACGTCCTGGACAGACTGGAACCACGTGACGGCCATGCCTGAACCACCTGCCGAGCACGGCGGAACCACCTGCCGGACACGCCAAAATCACCTGCGGGCTACGCCAGAACCACTTGGACGACTCTCCGAAATGACCTGCCGGGCATGTTGGAACCACCTCTCAGACGTGCCAGAAGCACGTGGCGGACAGTCCAGAATCACCTGTTGGGCATACGCAACCACCTCTGAGACGTACCAGAACCACGTGCCGTGCACGGCGGAACCACTTACCGGACAGACCGGGATCAACTTTTGGGCATGCCGGAACCACCAGTCAGATGTGCCAGAAACACGTGCCGGAGACGCCGGAAGCACCTGCCGAGCACGTCGCAACCACCTGCTCAACTCGCCTGAACCACCTGCCGGACACGCCAAAATCACCTGCCGCTACACCAGCACCACTTCGGGACAAGCCGGAATCATGTGAGGGGCATGCCGGCACAGCCTCTCAGACTGAACCTCGTGCCGGACACCACAGAACCACCTGCCGGACAGACCGGAACCACCTGCCGGACACGCCGGAACCACCGGCTCGACCCACCGGAACGACCGCTGGACATGCAAAATCACCTGACGGCTACGCCGGAAACACTTGGCGAACACTCCGGAATCACCTGCCGGGCATGCTGGAACCACCTCTCAGATGTGCCAGAACCACGTGCCAATGACCCCGGAAGCACCTGCCGAGCACGCCGGAACCACCTGCTCGACTCGCCAGAACCACCTGCCGGACACGCCAAAATCACCTGCCGGCTACGCCACAACCAGTTGGGGAACACTTCGGAATCACCTGCCGGGCGTGCTGGAACCACCTGCCGGTCATGCCAACATCACCTGCCAACTACGCCAGTACCACATGGCGGACACTGTGGAAACACCTGTCAGGCCGGCCGGAACCACATCTCAGACGTGCCAGAACCATGTGTATGAGATGCTGGAACCACACCCCGAACAGACGGAAAACACCTGCCAGACCCGTCTGAACAACCTGCCGAGCACGCCGGAGCCACCTGCTCGACTCGCCGGAACCACCTACCTGACATGCCCAAATCACCAGCCGGGTATGCCAGAACCACTTGGCGGACACTCCGGAATCATCTGCCGGACATGCCGGAACCAGCTCTCAGACACACCAGAACCACGTGCCGGAGACGCCGGAAGCACCTGCCGAGCATGCCGGAGCCACCTGCTCGAGTCGCCAGAAACACCTGCCGGACACGCCAAAATCACCTGCCGGGTACGCCAGAACCACCTGGCGGACACTCCGAAACCACCTGTCGCGCATGCCGGAACCACCTCTCAGACGTGCCGGAAGCACGTGCCGGACACTCCGGAATCACCTACCGGACAGACCGGAACCACCTGCCGAGCACGCCGGAGCCACCTGTTCGACTCGCTGGAACCACCTGCCGGACAGGCCAATATCAACTGCTGCCTATGCCAGAACCACCTGGGGGACAGTCCGGGATCACCTGCCAGCCATGGCGGAACCACCTCTCAGACGTACCAGAACCACCTTCCGGAGAAGCTGGAAACACGTCCTGGACAGACTGGAACCACGTGACGGCCATGCCTGAACCACCTGCCGAGCACGGCGGAACCACCTGCCGGACACGCCAAAATCACCTGCGGGCTACGCCAGAACCACTTGGACGACTCTCCGCAATGACCTGCCGGGCATGTTGGAACCACCTCTCAGACGTGCCAGAACCACGTGGCGGACAGTCCGGAATCACCTGTAGGGCATACGCAACCACCTCTGAGACGTACCAGAACCACGTGCCGTGCACGCCGGAACCACCTACCGGACAGACCGGAATCCACTTTTGGGCATGCCGGAACCACCAGTCAGATGTGCCAGAAACACGTGCCGGAGACGCCGGAAGCACCTGCCGAGCACGTCGCAACCACCTGCTCAAGTCGCCTGAACCACCTGCCGGACACGCCAAAATCACCTGCCCGCTACACCAGCACCACTTCGGGGACAAGCCGGAATCACGTGAGGGGCATGCCGGCACAGCCTCTCAGACTGAACCTCGTGCCGGACACCACAGAACCACCTGCCGGACAGACCGGAACCACCTGCCGGACACGCCGGAACCACCGGCTCGACCCGCCGGAACGACCGCTGGACATGCAAAATCAACTGCCGGCTACGCCGGAAACACTTGGCGAACACTCCGGAATCACCTGCCGGGCATGCCGGAACCACCTCTCAGATATGCCAGAACCACGTGCCAATGACCCCGGAAGCACCTGCCGAGCACGCCGGAACCACCTGCTCGACTCGCCAGAACCACCTGCCGGACACGCAAAAATCACCTGCCGGCTACGCCACAACCAGTTGGGGAACACTTCGGAATCACCTGCCGGGCTTGCTGGAACCACCTGCCGGTCATGCCAAAGTCACCTGCCAACTACGCCAGTACCACTTGGCGGACACTGTGGAAACACCTGTCGGGCCGGCCGGAACCACATCTCACACGTGCCAGAACCATGTGCATGAGATGCTGGAACCACACCCCGAACAGACGGAAAACATCTGCCAGACCCGTCTGAACAACCTGCCGAGCACGCCGGAGCCACCTGCCCGACTCGCCGGAACCACCTACCTGACATGCCCAAATCACCAGCCGGTTATGCCAGAACCACTTGGCGGACACTCCGGAATCATCTGCCGGACATGCCGGAACCAGCTCTCAGACACACCAGAACCACGTGCCGGAGACGCCGGAAGCACCTGCCGAGCATGCCGGAGCCACCTGCTCGACTCGCCAGAAACACCTGACGGACACGCCAAAATCACCTGCCGGGTACGCCAGAACCACCTGGCGGACACTCCGAAATCACCTGTCGCGCATGCCGGAACCACCTCTCAGACGTGCCGGAAGCACGTGCCAGACACGCCGGAATGACATACCGGACAGACCGGAACCACCTGCCGAGCACGCCGGAGCCACCTTTTCGACTCGCTGGAACCACCTGCCGGACAGGCCAATATTAACTGCTGGCTATGCCAGAACCACCTGGGGGACAGTCCGGAATCACCTGCCAGCCATGGCGGAACCACCTCTCACACGTACCAGAACCACCTGCCGGAGAAGCTGGAAACACGTCCTGGACAGTCTGGAACCACCTGCCGGCCAAGCCTGAAACACCTGCCAAGCACAACGGAACAACCTGCCAGACACGCCAAAATCACCTGCGTGTTTTGCCAGAACCACTTGGAGGACTCTCTGGGATGACCTGCCGGGCATGCCGGAACCACCTCTCAGACGTGCCAGAACCATGTGGCGGACAGTCCGGAATCACCTGTTGGGCATGCGCAACCACCTCTGAGACGTACCAGAACCACATGCCGTGCAGGCTGGAACCACCTACCGGACAGACCGGAATCACCTTTCGGGCATGCCGGAACCACCTGTCAGATGTGCCAGAAACACGTGCCGGAGACGCCGGAAGCACCTGCCAAGCACGTTGGAACCACCTGCTCAACTCGCCTGAACCACCTGCCGGACATGCCAAAATCACGTGCCGACTATGCCAGAACCACTTGGCGAACACTCCGGAATCACTTGCCGGGCATGCAGGAACCACCTCGCAGACATGCCAGAACCCCGTGCCAATGACCCCGGAAGCACCAGCCGAGCACGCCGGAACCACCTGCTCGACTCGCCAGAACCACCTGCCGATCACGCAAAAATCACCTGCGGGCTACGCCAGAACCACTTGGACGACTCTCCGAAATGACCTGCCGGGCATGTTGGAAACACATCTCAGACGTGCCAGAAGCACGTGGCGGTAAGTCCGGAATCACCTGTTGGGCATACGCAACCACCTCTGAGACGTACCAGAACCACGTGCCGTGCACGCCGGAACCACCTACCGGGCAGACCGGAATCAACTTTCGGGCATGCCGGAACCACCAGTCAGATGTGCCAGAAACACGTGCCGGAGACGCCGGAAGCACCTGCCGAGCACGTCGCAACCACCTGCTCAACTCGCCTGAACCACCTGCCGGACATGCCAAAATCACCTGCCGACTATGCCAGAACCACTTGGCGAACACTCCGGAATCACTTGCCGGGCATGCATGAACCACCTCTCAGACATGCCAGAACCCCGTGCCAATGACCCCGGAAGCACCAGCCGAGCACGCCGGAACCACCTGCTCGACTCGCCAGAACCACCTGCCGATCACGCAAAAATCACCTGCCGGCTACGCCACAACAAGCTGGTGAACACTTTGGAATCACCTGCCAGGCTTGCTGGAACCACCTGCCAGTCATGCCAAAATCACCTGCCAACTATGCCAGAACCGCTTGGCGGACACTGCGGAAACACCTGTCGGGCCGGCTGGAACCACATCTCAGACGTGCCAGAAGCGTGTTCATGAGATGCTGGAACCACACCCCGAACAGACGGATACCACCTGCCAGAACCGCCTGAACCACCTGCTGAGCACGCCGGAACCACCTGCTCGGCTCACCGGTACCACCTCCCTGACACGCCAAAATCACCTGCTGGGTATGCCAGAACCACTTGGCGGACACTCCGGAATCATCTGCCGGACATTCCGGAACCAGCTCTCAGACATACCAGAACCACGTGCCGGAGACGCCGGAAGCACCTGCCGAGCATGCCGGAGCCACCTGCTCGACTCGCCAGAAACACCTGCCGGACACGCCAAAATCACCTGCCGGGTATGCCAGAACCACCTGGCGGACACTACGGAATCACCTGCCGCGCATGCCGGAACCACCTCTGAGACGTGCCGGAAGCACATGCCAGACACGCCGGAAACACCTACCGGACAGACCGGAACCACCTGTCAAGAACGCCGGAGCCACCTGTTCGACTCGCTGGAACCACCTGCCGGACAGGCCAATATCAACTGCTGGCTATGCCAGAACCACCTGGGGGACAGTCCGGGATCACCTGCCAGCCATGGCGGAACCACCTCTCAGACGTACCAGAACCACCTGCCGGAGAAGCTGGAAACACGTCCTGGACAGACTGGAACCACGTGACGGCCATGCCTGAACCACCTGCCGAGCACGGCGGAACCACCTGCCGGACACGCCAAAATCACCTGCGGGCTACGCCAGAACCACTTGGACGACTCTCCGAAATGACCTGCCGGGCATGTTGGAACCACCTCTCAGACGTGCCAGAACCACGTGGCGGACAGTCCGGAATCACCTGTTGGGCATACGCAACCACCTCTGAGACGTACCAGAACCACGTGCCGTGCACGCCGGAACCACCTACCGGACAGACCGGAATCCACTTTTGGGCATGCCGGAACCACCAGTCAGATGTGCCAGAAACACGTGCCGGAGACGCCGGAAGCACCTGCCGAGCACGTCGCAACCACCTGCTCAACTCGCCTGAACCACCTGCCGGACACGCCAAAATCACCTGCCCGCTACACCAGCACCACTTCGGGGACAAGCCGGAATCACGTGAGGGGCATGCCGGCACAGCCTCTCAGACTGAACCTCGTGCCGGACACCACAGAACCACCTGCCGGACAGACCGGAACCACCTGCCGGACACGCCGGAACCACCGGCTCGACCCGCCGGAACGACCGCTGGACATGCAAAATCACCTCCCGGCTACGCCGGAAAAACTTGGCGAACACTCCGGAATCACCTGCCGGGCATGCCGGAACCACCTCTCAGATATGACAGAACCACGTGCCAATGACCCCGGAAGCACCTGCCGAGCACGCCGGAACCACCTGCTCGACTCGCCAGAACCACCTGCCGGACACGCAAAAATCACCTGCCGGCTACGCCACAACCAGTTGGGGAACACTTTGGAATCACCTGCCGGGCTTGCTGGAACCACCTGCCGACCATGCCGGAGCCACCTGCTCGACTCGCCAGAAACACCTGCCGGACACGCCAAAATCACCTGCCGGGTACGCCAGAACCACATGGCGGACACTCCGAAATCACCTGTCGCGCATGCCGGAACCACCTCTCAGACGTGCCGGAAGCACGTGCCGGACACGCCGGAATCACCTACCGGACAGACCGGAACCACCTGCCGAGCACGCCGGAGCCACCTGCTCGACTGGCTGGAACCACCTGCCGGACAGGCCAATATTAACTGCTGGCTATGCCAGAACCACCTGGGGGACAGTCCGGAATCACCTGCCAGCCATGGCGGAACCACCTCTCACACGTACCAGAACCACCTGCCGGAGAAGCTGGAAACACGTCCTGGACAGTCTGGAACCACCTGCCGGCCAAGCCTGAAACACCTGCCAAGCACAACAGAACAACCTGCCAGACACGCCAAAATCACCTGCGTGTTATGCCAGAACCACTTGGAGGACTCTCTGGGATGACCTGCCGGGCATGCCAGAACCACCTCTCAGACGTGCCAGAACCATGTGGAGGACAGTCCGGAATCACCTGTTGGGCATGCGCAACCACCTCTGAGACGTACCAGAACCACATGCCGTGCAGGCTGGAACCACCTACCGGACAGACCGGAATCACCTTTCGGGCATGCCGGAACCACCTGTCAGGTGTGCCAGAAACACGTGCCGGAGACGCCGGAAGCACCTGCCAAGCACGTTGGAACCACCTGCTCAACTCGCCTGAACCACCTGCCGGACATGCCAAAATCACCTGCCGACTATGCCAGAACCACTTGGCGAACACTCCGGAATCACTTGCCGGGCATGCAGGAACCACCTCGCAGACATGCCAGAACCCCGTGCCAATGACCCCGGAAGCACCAGCCGAGCACGCCGGAACCACCTGCTCGACTCGCCAGAACCACCTGCCGATCACGCAAAAATCACCTGCCGGCTACGCCACAACCAGTTGGTGAACACTTTGGAATCACCTGCCAGGGTTGCTGGAACCACCTGCCAGTCATGCCAAAATCACCTGCCAACTACGCCAGAACCGCTTGGCGGACACTGCGGAAAGACCTGTCGGGCCGTCTGGAACCACATCTCAGACGTGCCAGAAACGTGTTCATGAGATGCTGGAACCACACCCCGAACAGACGGATACCACCTGCCAGAACCGCCTGAACCACCTGCTGAGCACGCCGGAACCAACTGCTCGACTCACCGGTACCACCTCCCTGACACGCCAAAATCACCTGCTGGGTATGCCAGAACCACTTGGCGGACACTCCAGAATAATCTGCCGGACATGCCGGAACCAGCTCTCAGACACACCAGAACCAAGTGCCGGAGACGCCGGAAGCACCTGCCGCGCATGCCGGAACCACCTCTCAGACGTGCCAGAAGCACGTTCCAGACACGCCGGAAACACCTACCGGACAGACCGGAACCACCTGCCAAGAACGCAGGAGCCACCTGTTCGACTCGCTGGAACCACCTGCCGGACAGGCCAATATCAACTGCTGGCTATGCCAGAACCACCTGGGGGACAGTCCGGGATCACCTGCCAGCCATGGCGGAACCACCTCTCAGACGTACCAGAACCACGTGCCGTGCACGCCGGAACCACCTACCAGACAGACCGGAATCCACTTTTGGGCATGCCGGAACCACCAGTCAGATGTGCCAGAAACACATGCCGGAGACGCCGGAAGCACCTGCCGAGCACGTCGCAACCACCTGCTCAACTCGCCTGAACCACCTGCCGGACACGCCAAAATCACCTGCCCGCTACACCAGCACCACTTCGGGGACAAGCCGGAATCACGTGAGGGGCATTCCGGCACAGCCTCTCAGACTGAACCTCGTGCCGGACACCACAGAACCACCTGCCGGACAGACCGGAACCACCTGCCGGACACGCCGGAACCACCGGCTCGACCCGCCGGAACGACCGCTGGACATGCAAAATCACCTGCCGGCTACGCCGGAAACACTTGGCGAACACTCCGGAATCACCTGCCGGGCATGCCAGGACCACCTCTCAGATATGCCAGAACCACGTGCCAATGACCCCGGAAGCACCTGCCGAGCACGCCGGAACCACCTGCTCGACTCGCCAGAACCACCTGCCGGACACGCAGAAATCACCTGCCGGCTACGCCACAACCAGTTGGGGAACACTTCGGAATCACCTGCCGGGCTTGCTGGAACCACCTGCCGGTCATGCCAAAATCACCTGCCAACTACGCCAGTACCACTTGGCGGACACTGTGGAAACACCTGTCGGGCCGGCCGGAACCACATCTCAGACGTGCCAGAACCATGTGCATGAGATGCTGGAACCACACCCCGAACAGACGGAAAACACCTGCCAGACCCGTCTGAACAACCTGCCGAGCACGCCGGAGCCACCTGCTCGACTCGCCGGAACCACCTACCTGACATGCCCAAATCACCAGCCGGGTATGCCAGAACCACTTGGCGGACACTCCGGAATCATCTGCCGGACATGCCGGAACCAGCTCTCAGACACACCAGAACCACGTGCCGGAGATGCCGGAAGCACCTGCCGAGCATGCCGGAGCCACCTGCTCGACTCACCAGAAACAACTGCCGGACACGCTAAAATCACCTGCCAGGTACGCCAGAACCACCTGGCGGACACTCCGAAATCACCTGTCGCGCATGCCGGAACCACCTCTCAGACGTGCCGGAAGCACGTGCCGGACACGCCGGAATCACCTACCGGACAGACCGGAACCACCTGCCGAGCACGCCGGAGCCAGCTGTTCGACTCGCTGGAACCACCTGCCGGACAGGCCAATATCAAATGCTGGCTATGCCAGAACCACCTGGGGGACGGTCCGGGATCACCTGCCAGCCATGGCGGAACCACCTCTCAGACGTACCAGAACCACCTGCCGGAGAAGCTGGAAACACGTCCTGGACAGACTGGAACCACGTGACGGCCATGCCTGAACCACCTGCCGAGCACGGCGGAGCCAGCTGCCGGACTCGCCAAAATCACCTGCGGGCTACGCCAGAACCACTTGGACGACTCTCCTAAATGACCTGCCGGGCATGTTGGAACCACCTCTCAGACGTGCCAGAAGCACGTGGCGGACAGTCCGGAATCACCTGTTGGGCATACGCAACCACCTCTGACACGTACCAGAACCACGTGCCGTGCACGCCGGAACCACCTACCGGGCAGACCGGAATCCACTTTTGGTCATGCCGGAACCACCAGTCAGATGTGCCAGAAACACGTGCCGGAGACGCCGGAAGCACCTGCAGAGCACGTCGCAACCACCTGCTCAACTCGCCTGAACCACCTGCCGGACACGCCAAAATCACCTGCCCGCTACACCAGCACCACTTCGGGGACAAGCCGGAATCACGTGAGGGGCATGCCGGCACACCCTCTGAGACTGAACCTCTTGCCGGACACCACAGAACCACCTGCCGGACAGACCGGAACCACCTGCCGGACACGCCGGAACCACCGGCTCGACCCACCGGAACGACCGCTGGACATGCAAACTCACCTGCCGGCTACGCCGGAAACACTTGGCGAACACTCCGGAATCACCTGCCGGGCATGCCGGAATCACCTCTCAGATATGCCAGAACCACGTGCCAATGACCCCGGACGCACCTGCCGAGCACGCCGGAACCACCTGCTCGACTCGCCAGAACCACCTGCCGGACACGCAAATATCACCTGCCGGCTACGCCACAACCAGTTGGGGAACACTTTGGAATCACCTGCCAGGCTTGCTGGAACCACCTGCCAGTCATGCCAAAATCACCTGCCAACTACGCCAGAACCGCTTGGCGAACACTGCGGAAACACCTGTCGGGCCGGCTGGAACCACATCTCAGAAGTGCCAGAAACGCATTCATGAGATGCTGGAACCACACCCAGAACAGACAGATACCACCTGCCAGAACCGCCTGAACCACCTGCTGTGCACGCCGGAACCACCTGCTCCACTCACCAGTACCACATCCCTGACACGCCAAAATCACCTGCTGGGTATGCCAGAACCACTTGGCGGACACTCCGGAATCATCTGCCGGACATGCCGGAACCAGCTCTCAGACACACCAGAACCAAGTGCCGGAGACGCCGGAAGCACCTGCCGAGCATGCCGGAGCCACCTGCTCGACTCGCCGGAACCACCTACCTGACATGCCCAAATCACCAGCCGGGTTTGCCAGAACCACTTGGCGGACACTCCGGAATCATCTGCCGGACATGCCGGAACCAGCTCTCAGACACACCAGAACCACGTGCCGGAGACGCCGGAAGCACCTGCCGAGCATGCCGGAGCCACCTGCTCGAGTCGCCAGAAACACCTGCCGGACACGCCAAAATCACCTGCCGGGTACGCCAGAACCACCTGGCGGACACTCCGAAACCACCTGTCGCGCATGCCGGAACCACCTCTCAGACGTGCCGGAAGCACGTGCCGGACACGCCGGAATCACCTACCGGACAGACCGGAACCACCTGCCGAGCACGCCGGAGCAACCTGTTCGACTCGCTGGAACCACCTGCCGGACAGGCCAATATCAACTGCTGGCTATGCCAGAACCACCTGGGGGACAGTCCGGGATCACCTGCCAGCCATGGCGGAACCACCTCTCAGACGTACCAGAACCACCTTCCGGAGAAGCTGGAAACACGTCCTGGACAGACTGGAACCACGTGACGGCCATGCCTGAACCACCTGCCGAGCACGGCGGAACCACCTGCCGGACACGCCAAAATCACCTGCGGGCTACGCCAGAACCACTTGGACGACTCTCCGAAATGACCTGCCGGGCATGTTGGAACCACCTCTCAGACGTGCCAGAAGCACGTGGCGGACAGTCCGGAATCACCTGTTGGGCATACGCAACCACCTCTGACACGTACCAGAACCACGTGCCGTGCACGCCGGAACCACCTACCGGACAGACCGGAATCCACTTTTGGGCATGCCGGAACCACCAGTCAGATGTGCCAGAGACACGTGCCGGAGACGCCGGAAGCACCTGCCGAGCACGTCGCAACCACCTGCTCAACTCGCCTGAACCACCTGCCGGACACGCCAAAATCACCTGCCCGCTACACCAGCACCACTTCGGGGACAAGCCGGAATCACGTGAGGGGCATGCCGGCACAGCCTCTCAGACTGAACCTCGTGCCGGACACCACAGAACCACCTGCCGGACAGACCGGAACCACATTCCAGACACGCCGGAACCACCGGCTCGACCCGCCGGAACGACCGCTGGACATGCAAAATCACCTGCCGGCTACGCCGGAAACACTTGGCGAACACTCCGGAATCACCTGCCGGGCATGCCGGAACCACCAGAACCACGTGCCAATGACCCCGGAAGCACCTGCCGAGCACGCCGGAACCACCTGCTCGACTCGCCAGAACCACCTGCCGGACACGCAAAAATCACCTGCCGGCTACGCCACAACCAGTTGCGGAACACTTCGGAATCACCTGCCGGGCGTGCTGGAACCACCTGCCGGTCATGCCAAAATCACCTGCCAACTACGCCAGTACCACTTGGCGGACACTGTGGAAACACCTGTCGGGCCGGCCGGAACCACATCTCAGATGTGCCAGAACCATGTGCATGAGATGCTGGAACAACACCCCGAACAGACGGAAAACACCTGCCAGACCCGTCAGGTGTGCCAGAAACACGTGCCGGAGACGCCGGAAGCACCTGCCAAGCACGTTGGAACCACCTGCTCAACTCGCCTGAACCACCTGCCGGACATGCCAAAATCACCTGCCGACTATGCCAGAACCACTTGGCAAACACTCCGGAATCACTTGCCGGGCATGCAGGAACCACCTCTCAGACATGCCAGAACCCCGTGCCAATGACCCCGGAAGCACCAGCCGAGCACGCCGGAACCACCTGCTCGACTCGCCAGAACCACCTGCCGATCACGCAAAAATCTCCTGCCGGCTACGCCACAACCAGTTGGTGAACACTTTGGAATCACCTGCTAGGCTTGCTGGAACCAGCTGCCAGTCATGCCAAAATCAGCTGCCAACTACGCCAGAACCGCTTGGAGGACACTGCGGAAACACCTGTCGGGCCGGCTGGAACCACATCTCAGACGTGCCAGAAACGTGTTCATGAGATGCTGGAACCACACCCCGAACAGACGGATACCACCTGCCAGAACCGCCTGAACCACCTGCTGAGCACGCCGGAACCACCTGCTCGACTCACCGGTACCACCTCCCTGACACGCCAAAATCACCTGCTGGGTATGCCAGAACCACTTGGCGGACACTCCGGAATCATCTGCCGGACATGCCGGAACCAGCTCTCAGACACACCAGAACCAAGTGCCGGAGACGCCGGAAGCACCTGCCGAGCATGCCGGAGCCACCTGCTCGACTCGCCAGAAACACCTGCCGGACACGCCAAAATCACCTGCCTGGTGCGCCAGAACCACCTGGCGGACACTACGGAATCACCTGCCGCGCATGCCGGAACCACCTCTCAGACATGCCGGAAGCACGTGCCGGACACGCCGGAAACACCTACCGGACAGACCGGAACCACCTGCCAAGAACGCCGGAGCCACCTGTTCGACTCGCTGGAACCACCTGCCGGACAGGCCAATATCAACTGCTGGCTATGCCAGAACCACCTGGGGGACAGTCCGGGATCACCTGCCAGCCATGGCGGAACCACCTCTCAGACGTACCAGAACCACCTGCCGGAGAAGCTGGAAACACGTCCTGGACAGACTGGAACCACGTGACGGCCATGCCTGAACCACCTGCCGAGCACGGCGGAACCACCTGCCGGACACGCCAAAATCACCTGCGGGCTACGCCAGAACCACTTGGACGACTCTCCGAAATGACCTGCCGGGCATGTTGGAACCACCTCTCAGACGTGCCAGAAGCACGTGGCGGACAGTCCGGAATCACCTGTTGGGCATACGCAACCACCACTGAGACGTACCAGAACCACGTGCCGTGCACGCCGGAACCACCTACCGGACAGACCGGAATCAACTTTTGGGCATGCCGGAACCACCAGTCAGATGTGCCAGAAACACGTGCCGGAGACGCCGGAAGCACCTGCCGAGCATGTCGCAACCACCTGCTCAACTCGCCTGAACCACCTGCCGGACACGCCAAAATCACCTGCCCGCTACACCAGCACCACTTCGGGGACAAGCCGGAATCACGTGAGGGGCATGCCGGCACAGCCTCTCAGACTGAACCTCGTGCCGGACACCACAGAACCACCTGCCGGACAGACCGGAACCACCTGCCGCACACGCCGGAACCACCGGCTCGACCCGCCGGAACGACCGCTGGACATGCAAAATCACCTGCCGGCTACGCCGGAAACACTTGGCGAACACTCCGGAATCACCTGCCGGGCATGCCGGAACCACCTCTCAGATATGCCAGAACCACGTGCCAATGACCCCGGAAGCACCTGCCGAGCACGCCGGAACCACCTGCTCGACTCGCCAGAACCACCTGCCGGACACGCAAAAATCACCTGCCGGCTACGCCACAACCAGTTGGGGAACACTTCGGAATCACCTGCCGGGCTTGCTGGAACCACCTGCCGGTCATGCCAAAATCACCTGCCAACTACGCCAGTACCACTTGGTGGACACTGTGGAAACACCTGTCGGGCCGGCCGGAACCACATCTCAGACGAGCCAGAACCATGTGCATGAGATGCTGGAACCACACCCCGAACAAGCGGAAAACACCTGCCAGACCCGTCTGAACAACGTGACGAGCACGCCGGAGCCACCTGCTCGACTCGCCGGAACCACCTACCTGACATGCCCAAATCACCAGCCGGGTATGCCAGAACCACTTGGCGGACACTCCGGAATCATCTGCCGGACATGCCGGAACCAGCTCTCAGACACACCAGAACCACGTGCCGGAGACGCCGGAAGCACCTGCCGAGCATGCCGGAGCCACCTGCTCGACTCGCCAGAAACACCTGCCGGACACGCCAAAATCACCTGCCGGGTACGCCAGAACCACCTGGCGGACACTCCGAAACCACCTGTCGCGCATGCCGGAACCACCTCTCAGACGCGCCGGAAGCACGTGCCGGACACGCCGGAATCACCTACCGGACAGACCGGAACCACCTGCCGAGCACGCCGGAGCCACCTTTTCGACTCGCTGGAACCACCTGCCGGACAGGCCAATATCAACTGCTGGCTATGCCAGAACCACCTGGGGGACGGTCCGGAATCACCTGCCAGCCATGGCGGAACCACCTCTCAGACGTACCAGAACCACCTGCCGGAGAAGCTGGAAACACGTCCTGGACAGTCTGGAACCACCTGCCGGCCAAGCCTGAACCACCTGCCAAGCACAACGGAACAACCTGCCAGACACGCCAAAATCACCTGCGTGTTATGCCAGAACCACTTGGAGGACTCTCTGGGATGACCTGCCTGGCATGCCGGAACCACCTCTCAGACGTGCCAGAACCATGTGGCGGACAGTCCGGAATCACCTGTTGGGCATGCGCAACCACCTCTGAGACGTACCAGAACCACATGCCGTGCAGGCTGGAACCACCTACCGGACAGACCGGAATCACCTTTCGGGCATGCCGGAACCACCTGTCAGATGTGCCAGAAACACGTGCCGGAGACGCCGGAAGCACCTGCCAAGCACGTTGGAACCACCTGCTCAACTCGCCTGAACCACCTGCCGGACATGCCAAAATCACCTGCCGACTATGCCAGAACCACTTGGCGAACACTCCGGAATCACTTGCCGGGCATGCAGGAACCACCTCTCAGACATGCCAGAACCCCGTGCCAATGACCCCGGAAGCACCAGCCGAGCACGCCGGAACCACCTGCTCGACTCTCCAGAACCACCTGCCGATCACGCAAAAATCACCTGCCGGCTACGCCACAACCAGTTGGTGAACACTTTGGAATCACCTGCCAGGCTTGCTGGAACCACCTGCCAGTCATGCCAAAATCAGCTGCCAACTACGCCAGAACCGCTTGGAAGACACTGCGGAAACACCTGTCGGGCCGGGTGGAACCACATCTCAGACGTGCCAGAAACGTGTTCATGAGATGCTGGAACCACACCCCGAACAGACGGATACCACCTGCCAGAACCGCCTGAACCACCTGCTGAGCACGCCGGAACCACCTGCTCGACTCACCGGTACCACCTCCCTGACACGCCAAAATCACCTGCTGGGTATGCCAGAACCACTTGGCGGACACTCCGGAATCATCTGCCGGACATGCCGGAACCAGCTCTCAGACACACCAGAACCAAGTGCCGGAGACGCCGGAAGCACCTGCCGAGCATGCCGGAGCCACCTGCTCGACTCGCCAGAAACACCTGCCGGACACGCCAAAATCACCTGTCTGGTGCGCCAGAACCACCTGGCGGACACTACGGAATCACCTGCCGCGCATGCCGGAACCACATCTCAGACGTGCCGGAAGCACGTGCCGGACACGCCGGAAACACCTACCGGACAGACCGGAACCACCTGCCAAGAACGCCGGAGCCACCTGTTCGACTCGCTGGAACCACCTGCCGGACAGGCCAATATCAACTGCTGGCTATGCCAGAACCACCTGGGGGACAGTCCGGGATCACCTGCCAGCCATGGCGGAACCACCTCTCAGACGTACCAGAACCACCTGCCGGAGAAGCTGGAAACACGTCCTGGACAGACTGGAACCACGTGACGGCCATGCCTGAACCACCTGCCGAGCACGGCGGAACCACCTGCCGGACACGCCAAAATCACCTGCGGGCTACGCCAGAACCACTTGGACGACTCTCCGAAATGACCTGCCGGGCATGTTGGAACCACCTCTCAGACGTGCCAGAACCACGTGGCGGACAGTCCGGAATCACCTGTTGGGCATACGCAACCACCTCTGAGACGTACCAGAACCACGTGCCGTGCACGCCGGAACCACCTAGCGGACAGACCGGAATCAACTTTTGGGCATGTCGGAACCACCAGTCAGATGTGCCAGAAACACGTGCCGGAGACGCCGGAAGCACCTGCCAAGCACGTTGGAACCACCTGCTCAACTCGCCTGAACCACCTGCCGGACATGCCAAAATCACCTGCCGACTATGCCAGAACCACTTGTCAAACACTCCGGAATCACTTGCCGGGCATGCAGGAACCACCTCTCAGACATGCCAGAACCCCGTGCCAATGACCCCGGAAGCACCAGCCGAGCACGCCGGAACCACCTGCTCGACTCGCCAGAACCACCTGCCGATCACGCAAAAATCTCCTGCCGGCTACGCCACAACCAGTTGGTGAACACTTTGGAATCACCTGCTAGGCTTGCTGGAACCAGCTGCCAGTCATGCCAAAATCAGCTGCCAACTACGCCAGAACCGCTTGGAGGACACTGCGGAAACACCTGTCGGGCCGGCTGGAACCACATCTCAGACGTGCCAGAAACGTGTTCATGAGATGCTGGAACCACACCCCGAACAGACGGATACCACCTGCCAGAACCGCCTGAACCACCTGCTGAGCACGCCGGAACCACCTGCTCGACTCACCGGTACCACCTCCCTGACACGCCAAAATCACCTGCTGGGTATGCCAGAACCACTTGGCGGACACTCCGGAATCATCTGCCGGACATGCCGGAACCAGCTCTCAGACACACCAGAACCAAGTGCCGGAGACGCCGGAAGCACCTGCCGAGCATGCCGGAGCCACCTGCTCGACTCGCCAGAAACACCTGCCGGACACGCCAAAATCACCTGTCTGGTGCGCCAGAACCACCTGGCGGACACTACGGAATCACCTGCCGCGCATGCCGGAACCACATCTCAGACGTGCCGGAAGCACGTGCCGGACACGCCGGAAACACCTACCGGACAGACCGGAACCACCTGCCAAGAACGCCGGAGCCACCTGTTCGACTCGCTGGAACCACCTGCCGGACAGGCCAATATCAACTGCTGGCTATGCCAGAACCACCTGGGGGACAGTCCGGGATCACCTGCCAGCCATGGCGGAACCACCTCTCAGACGTACCAGAACCACCTGCCGGAGAAGCTGGAAACACGTCCTGGACAGACTGGAACCACGTGACGGCCATGCCTGAACCACCTGCCGAGCACGGCGGAACCACCTGCCGGACACGCCAAAATCACCTGCGGGCTACGCCAGAACCACTTGGACGACTCTCCGAAATGACCTGCCGGGCATGTTGGAACCACCTCTCAGACGTGCCAGAACCACGTGGCGGACAGTCCGGAATCACCTGTTGGGCATACGCAACCACCTCTGAGACGTACCAGAACCACGTGCCGTGCACGCCGGAACCACCTAGCGGACAGACCGGAATCAACTTTTGGGCATGTCGGAACCACCAGTCAGATGTGCCAGAAACACGTGCCGGAGACGCCGGAAGCACCTGCCGAGCACGTCGCAACCACCTGCTCAACTCGCCTGAACCACCTGCCGGACACGCCATAATCACCTGCCCGCTACACCAGCACCACTTCGGGGACAAGCCGGAATCACGTGAGGGGCATGCCGGCACAGCCTCTCAGACTGAACCTCGTGCCGGACACCACAGAACCACCTGCCGGACAGACCGGAACCACCTGCCGGACACGCCGGAACCACCGGCTCGACCCGCCGGAACGACCGCTGGACATGCAAAATCACCTGCTGGCTACGCCGGAAACACTTGGCGAACACTCCGGAATCACCTGCCGGGCATGCCGGAACCACCTCTCAGATATGCCAGAACCACGTGCCAATGACCCCGGAAGCACCTGCCGAGCACGCCAGAACCACCTGCTCGACTCGCCAGAACCACCTGCCGGACACGCAAAAATCACCTGCTGGCTACGCCACAACCAGTTGGGGAACACTTCGGAATCACCTGCCGGGCTTGCTGGAACCACCTGCCGGTCATGCCAAAATCACCTGCCAACTACGCCAGTACCACTTGGCGGACACTGTGGAAACACCTGTCGGGCCGGCCGGAACCACATCTCAGACGTGCCAGAACCATGTTCATGAGATGCTGGAACCACACCACGAACAGACGGAAAACACCTGCCAGACCCGTCTGAACAACCTGCCGAGCACGCCGGAGCCACCTGCTCGACTCGCCGGAACCACCTACCTGACATGCCCAAATCACCAGCCGGGTATGCCAGAACCACTTGGCGGACACTCCGGAATCATCTGCCGGACATGCCGGAACCAGCTCTCAGACACACCAGAACCACGTGCCGGAGACGCCGGAAGCACCTGCCGAGCATGCCGGAGCCACCTGCTCGACTCGCCAGAAACACCTGCCGGACACGCCAAAATCACCTGCCGGGTACGCCAGAACCACCTGGCGGACACTCCGAAACCACCTGTCGCGCATGCCGGAACCACCTCTCAGACGTGCCGGAAGCACGTGCCGGACACGCCGGAATCACCTACCGGACAGACCGGAACCACCTGCCGAGCACGCCGGAGCCACCTGTTCGACTCGCTGGAACCACCTGCCGGACAGGCCAATATCAACTGCTGGCTATGCCAGAACCACCTGGGGGACGGTCCGGAATCACCTGCCAGCCATGGCGGAACCACCTCTCAGACGTACCAGAACCACCTGCCGGAGAAGCTGGAAACACGTCCTGGACAGTCTGGAACCACCTGCCGGCCAAGCCTGAAGCACCTGCCAAGCACAACGGAACAACCTGCCAGACACGCCAAAATCACCTGCGTGTTATGCCAGAACCACTTGGAGGACTCTCCGGGATGACCTGCCGGGCATGCCGGAACCACCTCTCAGACGTGCCAGAACCATGTGGCGGACAGTCCGGAATCACCTGTTGGGCATGCGCAACCACCTCTGAGACGTACCAGAACCACATGCCGTGCAGGCTGGAACCACCTACCGGACAGACCGGAATCACCTTTCGGGCATGCCGGAACCACCTGTCAGATGTGCCAGAAACACGTGCCGGAGACGCCGGAAGCACCTGCCAAGCACGTTGGAACCACCTGCTCAACTCGCCTGAACCACCTGCCGGACATGCCAAAATCACCTGCCGACTATGCCAGAACCACTTGGCGAACACTCCGGAATCACTTGCCGGGCATGCAGGAACCACCTCTCAGACATGCCAGAACCCCGTGCCAATGACCCCGGAAGCACCAGCCGAGCACGCCGGAACCACCTGCTCGACTCTCCAGAACCACCTGCCGATCACGCAAAAATCACCTGCCGGCTACGCCACAACCAGTTGGTGAACACTTTGGAATCACCTGCCAGGCTTGCTGGAACCACCTGCCAGTCATGCCAAAATCAGCTGCCAACTACGCCAGAACCGCTTGGAGGACACTGCGGAAACACCTGTCGGGCCGGCTGGAACCACATCTCAGACGTGCCAGAAACGCGTTCATGAGATGCTGGAACCACACCCCGAACAGACGGATACCACCTGCCAGAACCGCCTGAACCACCTACTCAGCACGCCGGGACCACCTGCTCGACTCACCGGTACCACCTCCCTGACACGCCAAAATCACCTGCTGGGTATGCCAGAACCACTTGGCGGACACTCCGGAATCATCTGCCGGACATGCCGGAACCAGCTCTCAGACACACCAGAACCAAGTGCCGGAGACGCCGGAAGCACCTGCCGAGCATGCCGGAGCCACCTGCTCGACTCGCCAGAAACACCTGCCGGAAACGCCAAAATCACCTGCCGGGTACGCCAGAACCACCTGGCGGACACTACGGAATCACCTGCCACGCATGCCGGAACCACCTCTCAGACGTGCCGGAAGCACGTGCCAGACACGCCGGAAACACCTACCGGACAGACCGGAACCACCTGCCAAGAACGCCGGAGCCAGCTGTTCGACTCGCTGGAACCACCTGCCGGACAGGCCAATATCAACTGCTGGCTATGCCAGAACCACCTGGGGGACAGTCCGGGATCACCTGCCAGCCATGGCGGAACCACCTCTCAGACGTACCAGAACCACCTGCCGGAGAAGCTGGAAACACGTCCTGGACAGACTGGAACCACGTGACGGCCATGCCTGAACCACCTGCCGAGCACGGCGGAACCACCTGCCGGACACGCCAAAATCACCTGCGGGCTACGCCAGAACCACTTGGACGACTCTCCGAAATGGCCTGCCGGGCATGTTGGAACCACCTCTCAGACGTGCCAGAAGCACGTGGCGGACAGTCCAGAATCACCTGTTGGGCATACGCAACCACCTCTGACACGTACCAGAACCACGTGCCGTGCACGCCGGAACCACCTACCGGAATGACCGGAATCCACTTTTGGGCATGCCGGAACCACCAGTCAGATGTGCCAGAAACACGTGCCGGAGACGCCGGAAGCACCTGCCGAGCACGTCGCAACCACCTGCTCAACTCGCCTGAACCACCTGCCGGACACGCCAAAATCACCTGCCCGCTACACCAGCACCACTTCGGGGACAAGCCGGAATCACGTGAGGGGCATGCCGGCACAGCCTCTCAGACTGAACCTCGTGCCGGACACCACAGAACCACCTGCCGGACAGACCGGAACCACCTGCCGGACACGCCGGAACCACCGGCTCGACCCGCCGGAACGACCGCTGGACATGCAAAATCACCTCCCGGCTACGCCGGAAACACTTGGCGAACACTCCGGAATCACCTGCCGGGCATGCCGGAACCACCTCTCAGATATGCCAGAACCACGTGCCAATGACCCCGGAAGCACCTGCCGAGCACGCCGGAACCACCTGCTCGACTCGCCAGAACCACCTGCCGGACACGCAAAAATCACCTGCCGGCTACGCCACAACCAGTTGGGGAACACTTCGGAATCACCTGCCGGGCTTGCTGGAACCACCTGCCGGTCATGCCAAAGTCACCTGCCAACTACGCCAGTACCACTTGGCGGACACTGTGGAAACACCTGTCGGGCCGGCCGGAACCACATCTCACACGTGCCAGAACCATGTGCATGAGATGCTGGAACCACACCCCGAACAGACGGAAAACATCTGCCAGACCCGTCTGAACAACCTGCCGAGCACGCCGGAGCCACCTGCTCGACTCGCCGGAACCACCTACCTGACATGCCCAAATCACCAGCCGGGTATGCCAGAACCACTTGGCGGACACTCCGGAATCATCTGCCGGACATGCCGGAACCAGCTCTCAGACACACCAGAACCACGTGCCGGAGACGCCGGAAGCACCTGCCGAGCATGCCGGAGCCACCTGCTCGACTCGCCGGAAACACCTGCCGGACACGCCAAAATCACCTGCCGGGTACGCCAGAACCACCTGGCGGACACTCCGAAATCACCTGTCGCGCATGCCGGAACCACCTCTCAGACGTGCCGGAAGCACGTGCCGGACACGCCGGAATCACCTACCGGACAGACCGGAACCACCTGCCGAGCACGCCGGAGACACCTGTTCGACTCGCTGGAACCACCTGCCGGACAGGCCAATATCAACTGCTGGCTATGCCAGAACCACCTGGGGGACAGTCCGGAATCACCTGCCAGCCATGGCGGAACCACCTCTCAGACGTACCAGAACCACCTGCCGGAGAAGCTGGAAACACGTCCTGGACAGTCTGGAACCACCTGCCGGCCAAGCCTGAAACACCTGCCAAGCACAACGGAACAACCTGCCAGACACGCCAAAATCACCTGCGTGTTATGCCAGAACCACTTGGAGGACTCTCTGGGATGACCTGCCGGGCATGCCGGAACCACCTCTCAGACGTGCCAGAACCATGTGGCGGACAGTCCGGAATCACCTGTTGGGCATGCGCAACCACCTCTGAGACGTACCAGAACCACATGCCGTGCAGGCTGGAACCACCTACCGGACAGACCGGAATCACCTTTCGGGCATGCCGGAACCACATGTCAGATGTGCCAGAAACACGTGCCGGAGACGCCGGAAGCACCTGCCAAGCATGTTGGAACCACCTGCTCAACTCGCCTGAACCACCTGCCGGACATGCCAAAATCACCTGCCGACTATGCCAGAACCACTTGGCGAACACTCCGGAATCACTTGCCGGGCATGCAGGAACCACCTCTCAGACATGCCAGAACCCCGTGCCAATGACCCCGGAAGCACCAGCCGAGCACGCCGGAACCACCTGCTCGACTCGCCAGAACCACCTGCCGATCACGCAAAAATCAACTGCCGGCTACGCCACAACCAGTTGGTGAACACTTTGGAATCACCTGCCAGGGTTGCTGGAACCACCTGCCAGTCCTGCCAAAATCACCTGCCAACTACGCCAGAATCGCTTGGCGGACACTGCGGAAACACCTGTCGGGCCGGCTGGAACCACATCTCAGACGTGCCAGAAACGTGTTCATGAGATGCTGGAACCACACCCCGAACAGACGGATACCACCTGCCAGAACCGCCTGAACCACCTGCTGAGCACGCCGGAACCACCTGCTCGACTCACGGGTACCACCTCACTGACACGCCAAAATCACCTGCTGGGTATGCCAGAACCGCTTGGCGGACACTCCGGAATCATCTGCCGGACATGCCGGAACCAGCTTTCAGACACACCAGAACCAAGTGCCGGAGACGCCGGAAGCACCTGCCGAGCATGCCGGAGCCACCTGCTCGACTCGCCAGAAACACCTGCCGGACACGCCAAAATCACCTGCCGGGTATGCCAGAACCACCTGGCGGAAACTACGGAATCACCTGCCGCGCATGCCGCCACCACCTCTCACACGTGCCGGAAGCACATGCCAGACACGCCAGAAACACCTACCGTACAGACCGGAACCACCTGCCAAGTACGTAGGAGCCACCTGTTCGACTCGCTGGAACCACCTGCCGGACAGGCCAAT